>NC_134398.1:1110008-1438575 GCF_050003625.1 Haematobia irritans
GGGCCCTACTCATTTGGGACAGTTAGTACCGAACTTAACGGTGGCGATGATGGAGAATTGAGCCGGTGCGTTATCATACTGAAAGAAACCCTTTTTTCCTTGTCATGTGCGGTCGTTTTTCTTCAGTTCAGTGTCGACTCTATGATATTTCCAATCAAAAATCCAGTAGTCAGAATGGTTTATCGTCCTCTTCAAAGCCGGGTGTATTTCGCTGCTTCGGCTGGTCTTTGGTCTCGCTCTCCACTAGTGAACCAATATTCATCTTTTTTACACTTGACACTCTATTCTCGACAATGGTCATCTTTGTTGGTCGCCTTATTCTTTTGACCATTGAAAAATATTATTTTTATTATCATAACATTCCCTTTATGATCACATTTTTTAAAGCTCTATTTTCATATTCTAATTTCCTGTTAAACGAAAATATTACATGTATGTATCTGAACTTAATCTTTGCTATTTAAATAAACTCTCGATGGCTATTGAATAATTAAATCCATAAAAACAATTTATCTCTAACAAAGCCACTTAAATGCATTACCTATGTGATTGAGATGAAATTTCCGGTTGGTATTTAATAGCATTTCTGTGAAATGGATTTAAAAAATCAATTCCGAATGACAAATAATTGTTGAAAAGTCAAATTGTCATTGCATGCCATTGAAGGAGAAAAAACAACAATCATAAATAATTCCAGATATCTATTCTATATTCTGAGCAAACATAGACACCTTTCCATGCGACAGTGTTTTATAGGCAACAATACAGTAGTACTATATAAAAGTCAGAGAATTTCTTCCATCTGACTGCATAAAGCGACAAGCGACCGACCAACTGCTCCACAAATGTCAACAACCATAAATTATTTGGTATTCTTTAAATAAGCTACAATTTGTTCAAGATTAACCTGAAAAGTATGGAATGTGATACAGAAGCACTTGTGTGTCTCTCCAACTGAATGTAGTATGGTAGGTAACCTGTAAAGGCTCAACTACATAATTTGGAAAAGAAACCGACAAAAAAAATCTCTGAAAATTTAACCACAAATTGAATTTATTAACCGAGACTAAATTTCATTCGCAATCTGGCAATCTGTGATGATTGGAGAGTTCGTGTTGCGAGATACGGGAGAGGGAGATTTTTATATATGGTTATGTTCAAAGAATAGAAGAAACCACAAAATCATCTATGTTGAATAGACAATTTCAAAGATATTCAATTATTTTCCATTTTTAAATAAGTCGACAGAGACAACATGATAGCATCCTAGTGTGCCACAGTAAAAGTTTTTGCATTATCCTTAATATAGGATGAAATACATATTTTGAATTTGTGATGCATATTGCATGCAAATTATTATTGTTGCTTAGCTTAGGAAGAGTTTATCGAATAGCACACTCAGAGAAGGAATATGATCACCTCAAACATGTTTCAAGAGCAAAATGTTATTTTTGTATGGTGACCATGTAACATGTTTGTCACTAAAATGTTATTTTCTCGTCAAATATAACCTGCTTGCCGAAATCAGATACATGATTTCCGAGAAAATAACATGGTTGCGAAAACCATGTTATATGGTCACCTCCCAAAAATAGCATTTTGCTCTTAAAACATGTTTGAGGTGATCATATTCCTTCTCTGGGTGCATGGTTAAATGGAATTTGTACCTAAGCTCAAAATGAAATACTGACAAATCAGTTCATTTATCATTTAATTATACACATTATCTTGTTAAGCTGGCTGCTGCATTTATTTGATTGAACAAATCCTGTAGATTTAAATTTAAAAATTTTTGTAAAAGGTTGAATGGAAAAGAACTTTAGAAGAAATTCGAAGATGTAGTAATTTAGGCTGATTACCATGGTTAATTCTACCATATATGTTAAATAAACGCAAAAATTTAAATATGTTATCCAATTTATATGCAGCGTTATTGTTATATCGAAGGAAATTGTGCAGTTTAATGTTGAATACTATGGACAGTTTTCGATTCTTTCGTTCCAAGATGTTTGCCGCCAAAATTTAGGGTTTCCCGAACGAACGCATACCACAGCTAGAATTGGGTTTTCTGAACACTTAACCCTCTAATGCCCCAATTTTTTGCCAGCTGATTAAATTTTAAATGTTAACGACACAAAAGCAAGAAAACTAAACAAGAAAAATGTATACGGTAAAATTCAGTATATGCTGCAAAGCTTCTTGAACAGTTTAAACTAATGGCGATTGCGATTGGGAAAAAGGTGCAACATTCTCGAAATTGATTGCCAAATATAAAGGACACTGTCATACACGCAAAGAAAAAAAAAAACGTTTGGAAAACGTGTACCGAAAACGTTTTTCTTTTGTTAGAGTTTTTTGAATTGCTTCGAAAAATTTAAACTTTAATCACCAAAAAAATTCGTTTGTTACAAAATTTTTATTTTTTCAATAAAAAAAGTTATATTTGAAACAACAACACAGTACATTTCGTTTATATCAAACACTGTTCTTTTCTGACTTTAGGTCCTTAATAAGACACATTTTACAGTTCAAAATGTAATATACTACAATGTAATGTTGAACATTTTTTCGGAATCTTCCGAACATATCTGGAATGTATTTAAAAAAAAAAAAAACAAAAAAAACTTTGGTCGAAGCAGGGATCGAACCCACGACCCTTGACATGCAAGTCGGACGTAGCAACCACTGCTCCACAGTGCCAAACTAAATGTTTGTTTCTGTTAAATAATCTTTGTTTATTCGTTTCGTGGGCGCCACAAGCTATGCTATATAAATATAACTTATATGGATAATTATCTATTGATGACCATAACAGGTACATAGCTCAGTGGTTAGTGTGTTGGCTTACAAAGTGCATGATCCGCGGTTCGATTCTCCGTCCAGGCGAAAGGTAAAAAAAAAATTTAAAAATTTATAAAATCGTATAATTTCTTCTACATTGTTGGTATTACAGGAAAAGGTGTTAGGAACTAAAAAACCTCGTGGATGTGAGAAAGATGTGAGGGAAATGCAATTAGCAAGAAAACAATGTTTTTTTTTGAGTTAGTCGTTATGAAATTGTTTTTACATCCTGGAAAAGAATAAACGTTTATCACAAAAAGTATATACTTTTCTTCCAAAACCACTTCCTTACAGCGAAAAGCAAATGAGAAACGAACTTTGTTTGTCTAAAATTTCGTTTGGGAGGAAAGAATTATTTTTTTGCGTGTAGATTTTGGATCCCGTATCCCTCACAATATTATGAATTAACAATAACTTTGGAATGACACTATTATTTGAGTGGAAAAAGTAGTGTAACACCAGGGCAACATATTTTTTGCGAAACGAAAACGCCCTAAGTTTTCTTTTTATTTTACCCATTTTTGTTGTCTTAAGGTATGTTTTACTAAAAGTTTCCTTATTAAATGAAGATTGCCTAAAGGCGGGATTGGGCATTAAAGGGTTAACATTTGAACGCTTAAGATAAAGCTAAACATAGAATCGGACGGCATTCACTGATGATAAGTTCACTAACTGTAGTACCACATAGTGTAACGGTCTGAAACTGTATCTAAACTAAGGTTAGGTTAGGTGGCAGCCCGATGTATCAGGCTCACTTAGACTATTCAGTCCATTGTGATACCACATTGGTGAACTTCTCTCTTATCTCTGAGTGCTGCCCGATTCCATGTTAAGCTCAATGACAAGGGACCTCCTTTTTATAGTCGAGTCCGAACGGCGCTCCACCGCTTAGAGACGCTTTGAACCCCTCAAAATTTGTCACCAGCATTACTGAGGTGGGATAATCCACTGCTGAAAATCGTTTTGGTGTTCGGTCGAAGCAGGAATCGAATACACGACCTTGTGTATGCAAGGCGGGCATGTTAACCATTGCACCACGATGGCTCCCGTATCTAAACTAAAGTTCTCTCCTTATATGAAAATCAATTAAATTGTGACGTAAAAGGTTTTGCTTTAAAATTTCAAACCTTTTTACACTTTTAGATCTTTTTTATTTCTACTAGTACTATAATAATATACTATTTCACGATTCGTATATACAATCCATTCAATCATTTTACATCCTTTATATTGGTGCATATTAAAATCATTCAAATTTCATTTATTGGAATACTCGACTTGAATGGAAAAACTCCACATAAACATATGTGTCTAAATATAACTTCCATTGTATGTGCGTATGTTATGTGTATTTTTCGGCCAATCCAAAATAATATTTTCATTTCATTAATTATTTTATAACATTTGCCGTGTATACAAAGACAAAGTTTATTTTCCATTTACATATTTCATACCCAACACACATCTACAAATCTCATACATTTACAATCGAATAAAACACATGCCCCGGAAAAGAGCTGAAATGATTGTACAAAACCATCATCATAGTTTAATTAGAATGTTTCGCAAAAGCTTCATTGTGTACCTATTTTTTTGTGTTAAAGTTTCTAGATATCGTGCTATGGAAATGCTTATTTGCCCTAAAAACCAATGCAACTGAAATAGGATCATAAAAAATCATCAACAACACCTTCAATATTTCCTAATTGAAATACACAAGCAAACGAAAAATCTACAAATACTGGGGGCAGCAGGCAGCTAGCCCTAACAAATTTGTTTGTTTCGCTTCTGTATTTAAATTCAAAAGTGAAAATTTTTCAAAAGCACTTTTGAAACGTTTTTCGATTTTCATTTTTGTTATTTTGGCTGACACTTTTGATGCATGGCAAATGAACTCGTATTAGATGGGAACGAAGAATTTGAAGAAAAATTTTTCACAACGGTGGGAAACAAATTACACGCAGAGAAGAAACATGATTGTCACAATCATATTCGAAGAGCAAAATAATATGATAGGAGCTATTTTTGCGGCGACCATGTAACATTTTAACCTGCAACCATGTTGGCTCAGTGAACATGGTTCTAAGAAAAATATAATTGTCCTCATCTAAAATGTTATTATATTGATAAAAAGAATTTTGTTTGAATGAAAAGACAATGGTCACAATTTAAAATGTTATGGTATTCATTAAAAATGTTTTTCTCCTAGTTAAAAGAACATGGTCACAACCTAAAATGTTTTGATCTTTATGAAAAAACTTTTTTCATCGTCGAAAAAAGGACGCCACTTGAGAAAAGAAACACACAAAATTAATTTTATTTATTGGTTTTTATTTATTTATAAACTAATTCATTGTTTATTTGTATTTATAATGCCGTTCAAGCAAACATCATATATTTTTACACACTCTATTTTATTTCAATTTCAACAATAAGTAATTATTCCATATTTACATCGTGCTCATCAAATGTACAAACGCAGACATCATATAACTGCAAATAAAAATAAATGATACCATATAGCAAAATGCAGTACAAAAAAACAGGTACATTTTTTCAATTACACTTTCCTTTTTTTGTGGTCACATAAAACCACGTGCCACTTAAATAAATTAACACAAAAAATCCGTATTCTTCGTCCATTCCAAGAAACAATCAACACACGACTGACGCGCAAAATGAAAATCGTGTGTACCTGGTCAATGTTTTTATAAAATTCTTTTCGCTGCAAAAAAGTTAAAAAATTAAATGTTCACGAAAAAAATGTAAATGGTCTTTATGGCCATGTAATGGTTCTAGACATGTCTATACTCAACCTATAAAAATACTTTTTTCCCTGTAAAAAAGTAAAAAAATGGAATGGTCAGGAACATGATTTTCCCGACCATTTAATGGTTTCAAATTCTATCATTTAAATGATAAAACATGTTTGCGGTATTTGAGAACCATTCAAATGCTTATTGCCACCATACATTTTTCTCCGCTCGAAAACTATTTTTACAAAGACAAAATACATGGTTTTCGCGGCAATTACATGCTCTAGATAAGCATTAAATGGATGCGGCAACCATGTCCAAACATGGTTTTTCTGTGCGTGTATGTGCCGGGGAAAAATGAAACCGCGTCTCTACGATAAGAATTTCTTGACAATGTGAACAAATTAGGTCCGATTGAAATGATGAAGTCGCATCTCCTTCACCAGTCGTCGATAAGCATATAACCAAACACTCAATTTGATTGTTGTGAGCCCGAACACTAACTTTCTGTTTATGGGCCTATTATTTTAATTCAGGTCCTAGGCCTCTTTGACGAATTCAATAAAATTTCCTTCTTCAATACCATGTTATTTATTTTATTTATTTATTAATTTAAAATTAATTTATTATAATTACAAATTATAATATGCTTAGTTATACGGGCACTACACCCTCAAAAAAATTGCTTCTGTAACATATACCCCAAACACATTTTGCTTTAAGCATATATATTTTCAAGATTGGTCCAAACAAAATATTGTTTGTATTGTTCAAACATATTATGTTTGACCTTAGGACATACACTGGTAGTAAAAAATTGTAATGAAATTTTCTTTGTGTGGATATATTTTTAAGGCGCCAATTGGTTACTTCCATTATTTAACTTGCAGTCTACTCTCTATATCTCTCTTTCTAAACACATATATGTTTATAGGCTATTTCCAAATTAATATATGTTTGCATCTAATCATATTATATTTACAAACATTTTTATGTCCCAAACATAATATGTTCTAACATATATGTCCCAAACATGTTATGCTAGTTTATGAACATTATATGTTTGCACTTAAAAATATTGAGTTCCAAACATACAATATTTACACCCAAACATATGAAAAATAGTCTTTTTCGTACGTGTAGCAACTAGCGGCTATCGGCCTAAATGTCTCTTCTTAAATGACGGGATCTTAGAGAAAGGATAGTGACACAATGCTCGTTATCGTTGATCACAACTATTCGTCCTTCAGAGTCTCGCTGAAATGTACTATGGTTAATCAAAAAGTACAGAATCTCGGTGACTGAGGACACGACATGCTCCCCTAACATATCTTTGATCAATGTGTAAAAACCGTTACCACATGGAATGGCTGTTGCCCATAACTGTCAACGCCTCATCATAAACTCACACTCGATGGCTCTTCTCGAGTATGCGGCCGCGAAATATCCTCTGATGGTTCGTCATAATCTTTGTCTCGATTCACATTCTCATCGTTCTGCATCTAATCGCAGCCATGAGTGTTATATTTAAGTTTCTCTCCAAAACTCCTGTAGATGTGGACCTCGTTGCTCGTTAATTCCGAAACATAGAGTTGGGTGGAATCTTTGCTTTATTCTCATGTAAGTCTGAAATATCGTGATGCCACTATATCTAAACTAGCATAATTGATTGTAGACAGGAAATCCGTTCTGTACATTCTCTACGGGTCGATCCTGATATAAGAAATTTCGGTGTATATTAATGGACTAGAAGTGCAACCATTAATATACACCGAAATTTCTTATATCAGGATCGACCCGTAGAGAATTTACAGAAGGGATTTCCTGTCTACAATCAATTATGCTAGTTTAGATATAGTGGCATCACGATATTTCAGACTTACGTAGATTACTCAGTCCAGTATTATCAGATATGCCTTTTCACTTCTTCGTAATAGGATTATTTGATATGTAACAGTAGATCATGATTTGGTGAAAAGTTCAGACCAATTAAGCAAACTAGTAAGATCAAGACTCAGGCCAAAGAAACTGATTTCTGCACCACTCCCTTACACTCTTTAAAATTCCTTTTTATACGAAATAACAAATGACTATCATATATTGTCCTTTAGAAGGTCAAGGGTACCATAACCCAATTACTTACCTCAACAATGGTACATCATTTCTTAGAATGTATTTTATTCTTGTGAAAGTTCTTCATGTGTGGTGTCTTGCACTTTTACGACTCATCAATGAGTAGGTACAAAAAATCGGCCCCCACTCATTGATAACGGATATGCAGCATATTCAAATATCTTTCATTGAATATCCAGTATAAATTTGAAATGCCAACAATTCTCACCTGGTCTAATATCACCTTCGTCCATATACCACATATAAGGATGTTCACGCTGATATGGCCATAGAATGAAATCGCAGCAGAATTATCATAGTGGAAACATGTGTGCTAGTTGTTGGTCGTAGTTTTTGCTGATTGTGTAAAAGTCTGTGCTGCTGTTAACAAAACACTAGTATTGTAACAACAGCACAAAAGCCAAAAAAAAAACATCAGCAACATCGGTTGCAACAGCGCCAATATAACTTGAACCAGTAGTACAGCAGCCCAGATGCACAGTTCTGTGGCACAATTTTCACATTTATATTCAGTTTCGTTGGGCCGTGTTTTTTTTTTCTTTCTTTGTATATTTCCTTTGGGTTAAGTAAAACATTCATGTATGCGACTAGCACAACCAAATTTTTGGCTTATTGCTTAAAACTACCAATGTGTTTGTTTGATTTTTATTTGAGAAGCAAAAGTTTTTCTCGTTTCTATTTTGAAATTTTAATTTAATTTTCTTTACCTTGCCATATATGGAGGAAGATTGCACAAGTAACAAAAAAATCTTCTAGTGCTGATTTTTCTGGTTTTTTTTGGTCATAAAATTTGTTTTAATTAAATGTTGGAAAATAAAGGGATTTTATGTTCACATGATTATAAGGAATTTTCTAAAAGGTGATGGGGTGTTATGCAGAAATAATATAATTTACTGTTTAAACTGTTTTACTTGGTAGAAGTGTAGGTTCAATATTGAAGAAGTAGCGAGAATCAAAAGTCCCAAGAAGAGATTGTAGAACTCCACATTTTCACCATATAAACCTTTATTTCTGCTAAATTAAGAGCAAAGGAAGAATGGGCCGTGACAAGAAATAAGATTTACCAAGATGTACAGATTTTTATCTAATTTTTGGAATCCAACGAGATCAAGAACATTCAGCTAGAAACACAGTGTAGATGCAGTCTGAGATACTTAGACTGAGTTCCTAAACTAGACAAGATATCCAATTTATGAATATTCCAAACCAAAGATCCTAATAATTTCAATCAATGGAAGGAATATTTTAAATATTTTCCTACGTCTCTTTTTACATATTAATCTTGACGTTACTTTACATTAAATATATGTTTCATTCTATTTCCATTGCTTAGAGTGAGGGAGAATTTTATGGCGTCATAAAACTTTTGAACTTATTTCCATGTCTGTATTGTAATGATTTTATCAACTCCGCTCTACATCTTTTTATGGACCGTCAGTCGTTTAGAATCCGTCACATGTAATATGGCACAAATCCCTCCTTAATTTATTACCATCCCATTATGATGACTTATTGAAATTTCCAATTAAAAGTTCATTACTCATACACTCTCGTTGTTTGATTGATCGCACAGACTCATTTCAAATACAATATTTCTAGAAGAAGAAGAAACAGAGACAACACAGCTGTGAGAAAACGACACCTACCTAAACGAGATCACAATCGACACAAACATTCAACACAAAATAAGATCCTTCTTCTTGGTCGTCTTCAAGAATCGTCATCGCCCACACAGATATAAAGTAAATGAAGAATCCAGTGACATCAACAAATCATTTGTTTATTTTATGAAAAGAAAATGAAACAAAAGTATAAAACTGACACTTGCACATTCGTAACAGTCATATTGGCTTTTGATGGAGTCAACAAACCAACAAAAGAAACTCAAATGAGACCGCATCGATCACCAAACAAAACGTTCTGTTTCGCTTTCATATCGGACCAGTGTTATTCAAACTTTCAGCGACGACAGCTCTCATTTGTAAAGTAAACAAACTAATCGAGATCGAGAGACCGGCAAACATCTGTGCAAATCAGGGTTACCAGCTTTATGGACATATTACAAGAAAAAAAATAACCTCAGTGTTCGCATCAAACATATCCCAGATATTGGCCACAGTACAATTTCTGTTCGAAGACATAATCGATACTACATTTTGTTAGTTAATGGAATCGATAACACATTTATCCATAGTATACCTCTGTAAAATAAATATATGTATGTGCAAAAATTGTTTCATTTCTTTTTTGGACGAAAATAACGGTACTTAAAATTTTACTTTTTAAGGATGTTTAGGTGACTCTATGATTATCATTAGCGATTTTGTCGCTAGACACCAATCCCAAGTACCGTTATATGAAATTTGTAATGTAAGATAGATGTTCAATAGAAAATAGTTATATGTGCATTGTACATCATTTGCATTTTTTTCGCTGAGGAGTACACAGGCTCATTACAGTTTCGTTGTGAATAATAAATATAGATTGTGGGTGAGTTACATTTAAGTTATTTTTATGTATTCAGAAGAAATTTAATGCAAATTTTTAATCTTTAGTGAAAAATGCTTCGAGGAAGTGAACTTTTAGAGGAAGAACGCGGAAAAATTGTCGAAATGGAAATTGCATCGGCGACAAATCGACATCATAATACGATTTTTACAATACAATTTTTTAAAAATATCCCACAAACTATGGTTGTGCTAAACGCAGTGGGCGCATTTCAACCGTTGTCTAAAGGACAAAGCGACATATTCGCCAACTCAGGTTAGGTTAGGTTAGGTTATGTGGCACCCCGATGTATCAGGCTCACTTAGACTATTCAGTCCATTGTGATACCACAGTGGTGAACTTCTCTCTTATCACTGAGTGCTGCCCGATTCCATGTTAAGCTCAATGACAATGGACCTCCTTTTTATAGCCGAGTCCGAACGGCGTTCCACACTCCAGTGAAACCACTTAGAGAAGCTTTGAAACCCTCAGAAATGTCACCAGCATTACTGAGGTGGGATAATCCACCGCTGAAAAACTTTTTGGTGTTCGGTCGTAGCAGGAATCGAACCCACAACCTTGTGTATGCAAGGCGGGCATGCTAACCATTGCACGACAGTGGCTCCCTTGCTGCCAATGAAAATATGAGCTGCAGAGAAATAAAATTAGAATTGGATCTGAATGCGACCAGACAACGAATTCAGCAAACTATCAAGCACGATATTAGAGGTGTGCACGTGACACGAAATTGTCGTGACTCACGAAAATTTTCGTGACTCACGCGTGAGTCGTGAGTCACTCTCATGGCAACGGCGTGAGTGTGCGTGAGCGTGATTAACATACCAAAATGTCGTGCGTGAGCGTGAGTCACGAAAATATCTTCGTGAGTAAAGATTTACGCTCACGAAAATAATCCCGCTCACCGACATAAAACGCTTAAGACTTAAATTCATTTACAATTTTAGGATGTCAAGAGTGTAATAACGCTCATGTTTTCAGACACGTCGCTAAGGTAAATTACTGAAAAAATTGTTCGTGAGTCACGACATTTTTCGTGAGTCACGATATTTTTCGTGAGTCACGGTATTTTCGTGAGTCACGACATTTTCGTGCGTGAGTGTGCGTGAGTACACATTTTCTTTTCGTGAGTGTGCGTGAGTCCTACCAAACAATATCGTGCGTGAGTGTGCGTGAGCGTGCGTGAGCGTGAGTAAAATACTACTCACGTGCACACCTCTACACGATATATGACTAAAATACAAAAATAAAATTCCTAAACCGCAGTTAACACAACACCATAAAAATGCTCTTATTTCTTTTGCTGAAAAATACTAGTTTTGGGACGAATAGTTTGAAACTATTATATTTAGCGGCGAAAAGAAATTCAATTTGGATGGCCCAAACTTGCAGCGCTAAGTCCCGATCTAAATCCTATAGAAGATCTCTGGGGCATATTATCCTCTAAGGTATTTGCAAAATCCAAGCAATATACAACACCCAAAGAACTGAAGTCTGCAATTACGGCAGAATGGGATCGATATGGCAACTCTGAAAAACTTGGTATGTTCTAAGCCTCATCGATTACAGCAAGTTCCAATAAATAAGGGCATTACTATATCGTATTAGTTCATCAAGCTATTTCAATTTTATTTCGACATTTAACTGAAATATAATTTTGCACCTATAAATATTTTCTATGGCAAAAAATTTAAGTATGTATTTTCTACCAAAGTAAAGATTTAGTTTATATATTTTAGTAAAGTACAAAAGTGTAAATAAAATAAGAAAAAAATGTTTTCAATAAAAGTTCTTTATAAGACTAGAACATAAATGTACACGTTGCGTATATAATTTTTTTACGGGGGTACTTGCCTCCGACAATTCTTAGCGTTCGGCCACACTGAAAGATTCTTTACAAACACAGACATCCCCCGTTCAGACATTTTCGCTTAGATGACGCTTTTCCTTGCTTTTCCCCAAAGCAAGGAAAAGCATTTGCCGTTGCAACAAATAGTATAGAAATCAATTGCCAATTTGATAAACAAATTTTTGATAGGAGATAAACTAACGTTGAACAAATTTTTGGTATTTGAATGGAACTGGAATAGAAGCCATGGTATTCAAAACTATCACCAGATTCAGTAACAACAACCGAAATACTGTTCGATCAATTGAAAAAATGGTTTTACAACAACTGTTAACTGATTTTCTGTATTCAATGATATTACTATTTTATTTATTTTTTTCCATTTCTCATAACATAAGCACTGCGTATCCTGCTCGGTTTTATTGAAATTTCCTGCTTTGATACAAAGATTTCAATAATTTCTCTTTTCGTAAAACTGAATAGCTAACCATAAAAAAATGATCATTGGCAACAATGGATGCGGCTACACCGGCAGACAATGGAAACGAATTGAGATTGAAACATTTAGATACAAATGAAACCCTCAGATGCAACAACAACACCACCTCATTTGATCATCAACAACATAAAGACAACAAAAAACAGCTGTTTTTATTCTCTCATTTTGTTTGTATGAGTGGGCCTGCCATATAAACAAGTCACTCACAACATCACAAAACGACAAGAGCCCGGCTGACAAACAAGTTATAAACATTTTACGCATGGTCTTCTATTAGTTTTCAGTTTTCAACCAACTGTTGACAATCGAACAGTGCCAAGCGCTGTAACGGACAAACCGGGCGAGCCATCGAAATGATAGGAAATTCATAGCGCCACTATTACACGTATCGAGTGAAAAAGTAATCGCAAACGAAAACCTATGGCTTTTCTCACAAACTAATTACGACAATAATTATCATTGCGGTTTCTGTGAATTTTCCACAACAATTCTCTCTTATTAGCTTGTTGGGCAATCTTAATTAAATAATCTGCTGTATTCTTACGGTTTTCAATTTGCAAGTTTATGATCGAAAAAGAAATAATTGTGGTTTTCCAGTTGAGGGAATGCAAATGCTACTGGATATTCAAATGTACTGTTCCCCAGCTTGAGAGTCATCCCCCAACATCTCAATCGAAGTGAATACAAAGAAATATGCAAAATATTTAGACTTGCGGCGGACGCAAGGGATTTATGAGTTCATGCATTCGCAGGCGGTTTATGATTGCTAAAAATAAATGTCCACACTCCTCTAATTGTCTCAAAGTTTTTTTTTTTAAGATCGGCCTCTGGGAATCATAAATCATTAAAAGCAAAAATTATCTTTAATTATTCTATTAACAATCCGAACCGATGCAGGCATGAGTAGCGCGAAAAAAAACCCAAGCATTGGCTTAATTGAATGTTATACAAATTTATGTTAGCTATGATGCTATTTAGGCTTTGTTTGCTCTACCAGGCATATGGAATCGAACCTCATGATTTTCAAGTGATAGTGAATTGAATGTGTGAGTTTCAAGTGCCTAATGTGAATTTCGTGTAAACTGAAAGGGAAATACAAGTTAACGTATTGAAAAATTGAAAACGAAAAGAAAAGTGCCAAAAAGTTTGGACAACAAGAAAAGTGCTTTCGAAAACCAAGTGGCATTTGTAATGTATTTGGATATCATTTGGATTTGAAGAAATATTTCAATTTGGGTCAAGTGTTGCTGTCAAAAAACAACAAGGTAACTATCAATAATACAATTCGAATAGAAGCAATGTGTGGGAAATTTAAGCTAGAGGAAATTCTTTGTTATATTGTTGATCTATTGTTAAGCCATAAATTCTGTTTTTATTTGCTGTGCTTAACAAATAAACCCTTATATAGGATTACCTGTTACGAGTATTATGGAAGAATAAAACTGTAGTACAAATTGGTTTTTGGCAGAATTATGTACTATAATGCGCAGAAATAAGTCAATCATTAAACTGTTACTCTATTAATATAAGTTCAATGTAAACTAAAGCGACTCTAGTACTAGTAAAGTGATAAAAAATACTGCACGATATATAGGGTCGTGGCGGCAATGATTGTCTCTTTACTTTTAGTTAGATTAGGAGGTATACTCTGGCAGGCTTTTATTTTTCGGCCCACTTTCATTGAGTCCATATCGTCAGTTTTTTTTTTTTTTTTCAGAAAAAATCGTCATAATCGGCACTTGCATTTTAAAAATCGTCAAAAAATCGGTAATATAAATTGGTTAAAAATAACACAAAAATATTTATTTCATATAAAGAACAGACAATTAACATGGACAACTATGCATTTCAATAACAAAAGTATGATGAATTAAATTAATTAAAGTTATCAAAGTTATTACTTTGATCTGCAAATATTGATATTGATTTTCAGTCCGTGTATTTGTTGTTCGCAAGATTCCGGTCGCATTTATTAACCGATTTTGATGAAATTTGATTCAGAGCGTTTTTTTTGGCACAAAGACAAAAAACTTCAATTTAGAAAAAAAAATCGGATTAAATTTAGAAATTGCCCCCGTACATATATACCGCCCGATTTCAACAAGTGGGGTCGTATTGCACTTAATTACTAACCGATCGTCTTCAAATTGAACACAAAGTATTTTTTTTAAGTACCGTTAGAGTACGCAAAATTTTATCGAAATAGATTCAGATTTGGATATAGCTCTCATATATATGTATAGCCCGGTTTGCCCAAATTTGGCCATAGTATCCTTATTATTTATTATTGAAATGTATAGTTACTCAAATTTTAATTTATAACTCGATTTAACTAACATTTAGATATAGCACTTACATATATAAATACTGTACGATTGTTACACTATTTGAGCAGTTTCCTTTTTATACCCTAAACCACATAGTGGTCAGGGTATAATAAGTTTGATCTGCCAAAAAATGTGCCTACCAGAAATATCGATTTTAGACCCCATAAAATATATACCGATCGACTCAGAATCACCTCCTGAGTCGATCTAGCGCTTGGTGTCCGTCCGTCCGTCTGTCCATGTATTTGTTTTTCACAGGATTCCGGTCGCAATTATTAACCGATTTTGATGAGTTTTTGGGCACAAGGACGAACGCTTTTGAATTTGGAAGAAATCGGATCAAATTAAGATATAGCTCCCATATATATGGAATCGTCACCAAATTTGGCAAAAAATAATCTTTTTCATCGCCCTTCAAGTCTGCAAAAAATTTCATCAAATCGGTTCAGATTTAGATATAGCTCTCATATATATGTATCGCCCGATTTTCCCAAATTTGGCCACAAAACCCTTATTTATTAACCGATCTTACTCAAAGTTGGCAAGATCCAGTCCTCTATAGTACTAACGGTATGTGCAAAATTTCATCGAAATCGGTTCAGATGTATAGCTCCCATATATGTTTCGCCCGATTTTGAAAAATTTGGTTATTAGGGACCTTATGTTTGACCATAGAGGCGTCATTTCTTAACTGATCTTACTAAAATTTTGCACAAGGTAACCTTTTGTTGTATTAATCAAACCCGCAAAATATTATGCAAATTGGTTCATATATGATATAGTCGGCCCCGCCCGACTTTCTACTTTACTTACTTGTTTAATAATGGACTTAATTTTAATGCGATACTAATACTTTGGGTGTGAAATCTAGTATAGCTCCTTTATTTCTAGCAAAAACTTGAAATTTCGACGACTTTCAGTAAAAATTCTTGAACGGAGCTAATATCATCATGTTTGGGGCACAAATCGAAAAATCGGCATTTGCTATTTTTCGAGTAAAAATCGTCAAAATGTCGATAAATCGACAAAATTTGCAGCCATGTTGGTACCACAGGTGGTCAACTTCTCTCTTATCATAGAGCGGTGGTAGATTCTATATTTAGCTCAATGGCAAGGGACCTCGTTTTTATAGCGGAATCCAAACGACGCTTCACATTACGGTGAAAGTACTTAGAGAAGATTTGAAATACTCAGAAATGACACCAACTGAGAGGGAATAATCAATCCACCGCTAAAAAAAGGTTTTGATGTTCGATGGAAACTGGGATTGAACCCATGACTCTTAGTATGCAAGGTTGGCATGCTAACCATTGGACCATTCCTCATTTTTATAGCCGAATCCAAACGACGCTTCACATTACGGTGAAAATAAATACTTAGAGAAGATTTGAAATACTAAGAAATGACACCAACTGAGAGGGAATAATCAATCCACCGCTAAAAAAAGTTTTTGATGTTCGGTTGATGTTAACTGGGATTGAACCCATGACTCTTAGTATGCAAGGTTGGCATGCTAACCATTGGACCATTCTTTTACATAAAGTTTTTCTTTTATGAGAAGAGAATTTTCATAGTTTCAACAACGTAGTAGAATTCTCAAGAAATGCAGTACAACTTCTCACGGGCTAGTTCATTTTTCCCAAAAAAAAGCTCACTGTTTTCTGTGTATAAGTAATTTACATGGGGGTTCTGACTGAAAACATGATTAAAATCTATAGCATTATTAAACTCCTAACATCTTAGGTGCCACTAAAATTATAAGCAAATTCAACTCCTTAGCCGGTATAATATTCGTGAGTGTATTTTTTCCGAAATTCGTTAAATTCATTTGAAGTATTATATTGTACCTAATTTGACGGCAGCTGGTGCACCGACTACCAGAAAGTTATGACCATTAATATATTTAGACGATTTTATATTCTCCGTATATTCTCAATTTTGAAGATAACACTTTTGTATTGTATTTGGTTATATTTTGAACCCCCCTTGCAAACTAAAATAATGCTATGTTTTAGCCCTACATGGAACTGAAAATATTTTTCAATTGTATTTTTTCCAAGAAACCAATCTTTATTCTAAAGCGACTATTTCGAATAAAAATAGTCCTTAACCATGAAATATTGATTGAGAATGCTGACAATACTGTGGAAATGAAATCCACTGTCATTGAAATAAAACAGATGTTACTTGGCTTTCCTCACCCATGGGTACTCGTTACCATCTGTGGAGTGGGGATGTTTCCTATTTTATTTTTTAAACTAATTTACTGTAATGATAACAATAACTTATTGAGGTAAAAAGAGTCACATTTGTCAATTTCAACACCTAAATTAGGCATTTACCTGTACAGAAAAGGAGAGTGAAAGAACATCAAAGGCATCAATGTACAATGTTCGCAGGGCATTCATTCATTCATTCACTATCCTTTGTACTAGGCTGTGAGCATATGTTTTGACATCACCACCTAACAATGGAAGAGACAAATTATTCGTCTTTTGTGTTTTTTCTACTTTTATTTTTTTTTCTCGAGATAAAAGTGAAAACAACAACAATAATATACCAGAAATGGCAAACGAACAAAGTAAAGTCAAGGAAAGGAAACAATCGACAAAAGTCATACTACCAAACACGCCCAAAAGTAACCAACAAAAAAATGACAATAAAGATAATGATAATAAGGATAACATCCTACATGCTAACGTATGTTACAAGCCTACACAGCCTACAAGGCGCACACACACACACTCACCCAAACACATTATTGTGCTGCTGGCAAAGTCATTGCTAGAAAAAGAAGAGACCGAAATTGGGATAGGTAACTGAACTGAGACAGAACCTTATGTTTTTGCCATTATCATCATTGATGTCCCCTCTGCACTCCTAGTCATCGACATAACATTTAACATTGTTTTCTTTTTTTTGGTTTTTGACCTTTTGCCGACTTTGTTTATCCACCATAATCTGTATGTAACAACACTTCCTCTTACCCTTCAGTACTGCGATAACTTCAATTCACTCATACCCATTATTTGGTGTCCTTTGTACCATCTGTAGGTTATTATTTATTTATTATGAGGATGTTTTATTAAAAATTCCTTTTCGTCCATGTATGAAGGCTGTAAGTTGGCAAACAATTGAGGACTCGATCTTAGAGTGTATGTATGCCTCACAGGTACATCTTACCTACCGCAGTGTATTTCCTTCTCTATCCCTAGCACTCCTTTACCGTCTTATCTTTCATCACTAGCTCATCACTTTAGCCCCATTGAAAATTTCAAGCATTGTTATTATTGTAGTTGGCATTCATAATTTAATTAACATAATTTCATCATAATTTGTCACACTCTCATTTGTTATTTCTCCAGCCTACTCTCTCTATTTTCTTTATCATTCATTCATTATTCGTAATTGTCACTATCACCACCAACAACCACACAATAGCACCACACGAGAATTATGTGTAATAATAACGGTTTAATTTACGTTAGATTTTCCTTTGTTTCCTTATTCTTGTTCCTATAGGGAATTCTAGTGTTAAGATAAGTTGCTCATTTGTCTGTCATGGTTATTTGTCATTTTCTTTATTATTAATATGATTGTTTGACTTCAATTGTTGTTGTTGTTTTTGATGATGATGTTGTCACACAATAACTATGATTATTAAAATATGACAGCTGTCAATTAATAAAAAGAAATTATGTATGTATGTTGGCGAAGATGTTAACAAAACAATGGATGACAAATGTCAACTTATAGATGTGGGTGGTCTATTAAAAGGAGACAACGATAGAGTTGTCAATTTACTGAGAATTAAGGGCCAATTGATAAGGGATAATTAGAAAGATCAATACCACATTATTTGATAATAAAAGCAAAATCAAACTTCTATTGATACAGCCTAACCTTATTATATAATATTTTAATATATAATAACATCTTTGACTTAACATGCAGCTCTTTGTAAAGTTTATCTCACTTTTAAGGGTAATATCATTAAAACAAAGATAGTTTCATCCCAAGAGAAACAAAAATACGTACCATTCGGTATGGATAATTAATATACTGTGTACACCCAAAACAGGGGACACTAAAGTCAATTTAGTTTTATTTTAGTTCATAGATATTATGGTGTTTTAGTTAAAATAACTAAAATTTTCACACAAAGATGTTTAGAAATTTTTAAAATATGAAAATTTTACTAAACATCTGTCCATCTTATCTGAATTTTAAATGATACATGGCAATATTTTTACCCAAACTGAGTTGTGATCATGTTTATGTTGTTTTCTCGCTACACAAATAGCTAATATTGTTTTATATCCCAGCAAAAAATTTTGACAGCTCTTGGTAAGTCATTACTTATAAAGTACATTCAAAAATTATCTTCTAGAGATGAACTTAATTATCACTTCACAAGAAGAATTTCTTTTGAGGTGTTTTATAAAAATCCTTTGCTTGTTTGCTATAAAATATTGTCTAGTACGAGAGCGGTTCGGAAACTTCTTAGCCTATCAATGAAAGAGAATAGTCAGTTTTTCAAAAATACTTTTATTTTTCAAAATAATCTCCTAAAACTTCAATACACTTAGTCCAACACTTTTCTAGCAATTCTATCCCTTGATTAAAATAGTTTTCCTCAAGGTCTTCAAAATAGTGGTTTACAACTGTAGTTGCATCTTCATTTGAGGTAAAACGCTTGTAAAAGTCACTGGGAGCTAAATCAGGAGAATAAGGTGGGTGGTCAAGCAACTCGTACTGTAATTCGTTGATTTTAGCCATTGTTAAAATTTGTACATTTAAGGTTGCAATAGTACTCTGAATTTATTGTTTTACCCTTTTGCAGATAGTCAAATAATAAAATACCTTTGAAGTCCCAAAAAACCGTTGCCATAACCTTACCAGCAGATTGAATTGTTTTTGCCTTCTTTGGGGCACTTCCTCCAGCTTCAGTCCATTGTTTGGATTGTTCTTTTGTCTCTGGAGTATGGTGGTGGATCCATGTCTCATCAACAGTTATGAAACGACGCTTAAAATCCATTTTATTTCGCTTAAAACGATCCAAACAAGCTTGAGAAATGTTCATTCTTATGCGTTTTTGATCGACTGTTAACAAATGCGGCACGCACCCATCTTGCAGAAAGCTTTTTCACCTGTAGTTCTTCATGCAAAATTAAATGGACTCGATCATTTGAGATGCCCGTGATATTAGCAATTTCATGCACTTTTATTCGTCGATCATTTAATACCAAATCATGGACTTTGGCTCCAATTTTTTACTGTTGCATATGAAGGAGCACTTTCACCTAACACATTCACCATATCATTATGAATTTCTTGTGCCAATAAACCTTTTTATGTAAATATTTAATGACAGCACGCAATTCTAATTTTTCCATTGTAAAAAAATTGCGGATGTCTTTTTTGAACACCTTTGTTTCTATATGAAGGAGTTGCCAAATCGAAACAAAGTTTAACATGTGTTCATAACAGAGATGGAAGTTTCCAAAACACTTAACTTTTTTCTGTTTATACCGCGTCTTTTGTGTTAGGCTAAGAAGTTTCCGAACTGCCCTCGTATTAATTAAAAAAATATTTACGTAAACATAAGAAAAAATTATTTTTATATTGTTATATTTGTCCAAAATACTGCAATAAATTCACATCTGAAAAACTAAAGTGAAATCAATGCTTAATACATTGCTTCTGAGATAATTTTGAACCACTTCCGGATCCAAAACGAACATTTTCATTTCAAGCAAGTCTAAGTAAAACTCTGGCTTCTGGGGCCACAATGCAGTAGCACTGGATTTTTTCAGTATTTTATATTGCCTCAGAAGCCAGAGTTTTACTTAGATTTGCTTGAAATGGGCACGAGGAGTTAGTAGTATAGTCAAGTGTGCAAAATTTGGTGGAAATCGGTTCAGATTTAGATAGCTCCCATATATATCTACGAGTATTATCCGATTTACACTTACATGGGCACCGGAAACTAAATTTTGACTCCGAGACCACAGTTTAACTCCGATGTACTTGAAATTTTGCACATGTAGCAGAATTAACATTCCAGCTACGCATGTGGAGTTTTGTTGAAATCGCCAGAATTTTTGTCTGATTTTCTACAAATTTTGCACAGAGAGTATATTTGATAGTATCGTCAAGTGTGCCAATTTTGATTTAAATCGGTTCAGATTTAGGTATAGCCCCCATATTGTCCGATTTACAATTACATGGGCACCGGAAACTAAATTTTACTTGAAATTTTGCACAGGTAGCAGAATTAAAATTCCAGCTACGCATGTCGAGTTTTGTTCAAATCGCCAGGATTTTTGTCTGATTTACTACAAATTTTGCACAGGGAGTATATTTGATAGTATCGTCAAGTGTGCCAAGTTTAATTTAAATCAGTTCAGATTTAGATATAGCCCCAATATAAACGTACATTTACAGAATTGGAATATTTTACAAGAGATAGTGAGGTTTAATACAGCTTTCGCACAAAGAAAAAACTATGTTGGAATTGCGGTAATCATTTTTAATATGTATGTATTTGAATTAAGCTTTGAAATGTGTGAAAACTGGCAGGAAGCGTTAGATGAAACGTAGTTTTATATATATTTCAATAAAAAACATGTCAAAAATAAAAGGCTAAACAACCGCTGAAAAACTTTTTAGTGTTCGCTCGAAACTAGATTGAACCCAGGAGAAAGTATTCATTTTTACGTGAATAATATCCAATGGTAATTGAAGAAAGTTCTTATACATTAAATATGTTTCTACAAAATAAAATAAAAAAATAAATACGTACACTTGTGTTTCTGGAAATTATAAGAGAGTTAATATTGCTTCTCGGTGATATAAGGCATTAGACATTTTTGGTAATATTTAGGCAAAATTTATTTTAAATATTCCTAAATAAAAACTTTTCACAAATTCTACAAACGTATATTAGCACTTTGAAGCTCTAAAAGCAATGCTAATTAAATTGTTCACTTTCCATATACCCAGAAATATTTATTGTTATGGACAAAAATTGTTTACATTCCTATTAACAAGTTTTCAATAAACATTGGTGTCAATTGGCACAATTTGGCGGCGTTTCAATATTTGAAAAATACAATTTAGTCGATAATAAAAATCATAAATATGGACAAAAATGTTCTTCCTCTAAGAATAGCAAATAAGAAGCATCGGATAATAACAAATCAAGGCAAAATGGTCAATTAAAATAACTTTCCTATGTTTACCACCACTCTGGGTAAATGGAATGGCATAAATGCTAACGAATCCAATGGCTTGGAAGCACACACAAGCAAAACGAGGACAGAACACTTTAGTTCCAAAAAGGAAATCTTGAAAGGCAACAAAAAATATAAGGTAAACAAAATTAAGACATGGAATAGGAAGAGGAAAAAGTGGGCAAACAAAAATATTGCCAAAAAAACACAACAAAGAAATGGAGGAGAAATTTAATGCCTCTAATAACTGCCTTATAAAGGGACAACAAACTAGAAACAAAAAGAAACCAAAGACATATAGGAAATTATGGGGTGAATGAGGCTTCTTCAAACGAATGGAATAGATTATTAGCATTATTGTCCATGGCCTTATATGGGCACATATCGCCAATTTCAATGTTTACTCCCCCTAAATACTAAATTATGGATACACGTGAACAATCTGCTATAGACTATACTTTGGGGAATTGGCAATATGAACACGGATATCGTTGTATATGTAATTTCTGCATGTTATTCCCGATGAAGTCTTTGAGATAATTATTGATTTATGAAGAGAACATAAAACTATTAGTGAGTTTGAGTCTGTGTGCTGAAGGCCATACAAACTTACCCCCATAGCAAAAGATTCACAGATAAATAATTCAATGTTTTCTTTACTGTGTGTGATGATATCATTAAATTAATTCAAGGTTTTCTTAACCAATGACTTTTTCGCGCCAAAATGCACTATACAAACTAAAACTAGAATAGAAAAAGATTTTGTCATTCGTGGAGACAATCTAGCTCAATTTTTTTTTTATTAAATAAATTGGAAACACTAAAATAATAAGTCTCTAGAGAACGAAAAGTTCATAGACTGTACAAAATGGTCAATTAAAATTTATCCTATGCTGTTCATTTCATGCACGAATTTGTTAAATGCTTATTTTTTTATTATAATGACAACACCACACTTGCCTTTATGAAGCTTAAATTCGCTATGCAAATATTGGTTAAGAGAGAATGAAAACACGTACAAGATGAATACACGTAAATCTATAGGAACCATGTTTGTCTAAGTTCTAGTGGAAGCATAATTTGATCGTGTAAGCGTAAAAGGAAATCGGATAGAATAAAGCATTTCAGATGATTCCAGATATCAGTTAGATTTTATAGTCTGCACATATATATCAGGCAAATCCGATTAAAATTTCGATTAGTACACTCAGTCCGTTATAAAATATAGCTAGAATATCTACTTACGCCATCGAAATAATACCACATTCAAAAGACAGAAAATTCTTATTTCTAGACGCCCAAAAATTAAAATCAGAGGAACTGGGAATAATAACAAAATATGCATTGATATAAATCAAATTGGGATTTTATCTTTGTCGGCCGTAAATAAATAATAAAGCACACGGTTCAACGCACAAATATGGTTCTTTCAATTGGTTGTACGAAAAGAACTTCTTCACAAAAAAAAAACATCATTACAATTGAGCCAATGACTTTTTTTCATTGATCCATCAAAACTTTATCATTAATGAAAAAGTTTCCGTAATACTACGAAGCATATCATCTTTTAACAGAAAAATCATTATAATATTTGATTTCGTAAAATTTACGAATTTAATTTTAATGCCACATTTCGTTAAAATAACGAAGATTTTTCTATCAGTGGCATAAACGAATTCCTAATATTACCCCTTACATCTGCAAAATATAATTAATTTCTAGCCAGATTTAAAAATAGCAGTCATATACAGTGAAACCTCTGAAAGGTGGACACCTACGGTCGCCTAAATTTTGTCCATCTTTGAGAGTTGTCCAGGTATGAGAGGTTAATTTTAATGTGTTAATATAGCAAACATCCCCAGACAACTGTCCATGTTTGAGAGGTGTCCGGGGGGTTTCAGAGTGTCGAAGTTTGAGAGGTTTCAATGTATATATATTTTCCAATTTGTACAAAGTTTTGCCATATTAACCTCATTATTTACCGGATCCCCTTTTTAACACTCAACTGTGGTTTTATACGAATTCCGCAAACTTGATTTAAGGTGTCATATAGTTGGCTTCGACCGACGTTGATTCTGTCTTACTTATTTTGTTTAAAGAGGAGTGAGATTGAAGCAGAGCGAAACAAATTTTTTCACTATTTTCTATTTATTATTATTTCGTCACTATTTTTATTTATTATAAATTAGATATGGACGACTTCACTTTCGTCTGTTATTCTAAGCGTAAAAGAAAACGTATGATACTCTAAAAAATCAAAAAACTAAATAATATTACTGCTTGCGAACAAACTTAATAACTCGAGTTATTTTTATTACGATTTCAGTATGTCTTCGGTTAATAACCTTGAATGACAATGTTGTCAATTGCAATTAATTCCTCATTTCTTCCCCAAAATCACTGCACTTATGTTTCGTACATTTAATCGTAGTGATTTAATGTTCTTATGGAATTAATGCACGCAATTTTAAACCATAAGAGTTTATTAGGTTGAACCCACAAGGCAAGTGTGAAAATACTAATACAAACTTCAGACAGATACTTGAAATTTTATTGTTAATTATTTACTTTTAAATGAGCATTTTTTTATATTTTTGGTTTTAGTTCAGCTCGAGATCATAAATGACAAAACTCCAGATGTTTTTTACTTGAGTTTTTTTTTTTTTGAAGCCCTGATGAGTATTGACGATGTCAAAACCTTTGGTACTAAACAAATATATGGCAAAAAATATCACATTTTTATTTTAACATTAAAAAAAAATTAAAGAAATAAACAAAAACAAACATAAACTGCCAAAAATTAGGACGGGCGGAATTTTAAATAACCACTACCATACAACAGATGACAGGAATAGCTTGACAGTTACTAATATTGTTTCTATAAAAGTAAAATGGTGAAACATCAATTTATGGACATTAGAGGCCATTAATTTAATGTAAAGAATTTCGAGTGGCTTTGATGAAACAAACTTTATCCCAAAAGACCGGCTCAGATGGCACGTTGGCAGAAGTTATTAAAGCTTCCAAGGACATCGGGTGAATATGGAGATTTCTCAAGTAATTATGTAGGGCTATCTCAAAATCTGGGCAGACGGGAAATTTCCGCATTTATTTATGGATCTCGAATAACTCTAAATTCAAAATTTCTGACAAAACTTATGAAAATTTTAGACTGGAAAAAATTTCTTAAAACAAATTGGAAGTTGGGTTTATATGTAGGTGCTATATCATAAAATTTTCCGGTATGACCCATCTTCAAACTCGACCTGCTTGCCAAAAATTCAGAACGCTAGGTTCTACTGCTGTATTGCCTTAACATTGTACCGTTATCAAAGGTATATATAGGGTCAAAAATCGATATTTTAATGTGTTAAAAATGGACAATACAATTCAGCCCATATTCTAGTAAAACCTTACTTTTGATATCTCCGTGAAATGTCACCCATATAAATACACTTTGAATGGCCTGAAACCCAGTAATTCGTTTTTCGATTAAAACCCCTAATGGAATCAAAATTGTCGAAATATTTCCTTAATTACAAATATATGAAGTGTTTTTCAAATTTTGTTTCGCCGGAATCGGAGTCGAGTAAAATTTCTACGACTCCGGCTCCGACTCCTGCCAAATCTAGAGACTCCAACTCCAAGACTTCGACTCTGGCTCCGACTCCACAGCCCTGTTAACAACGCTTTGGGGAAATCTCAAAATGTGGAGTAAAATTTAGTTAAGTTTTCATACGAGAAAGTTTATTCTTCCTATAAAACAGTTTACTTTTTCTTCGTTACACCCTAATACAGACGTCACAAATGAACATTAAATGTTCTTAACACGTTCCTAGCATAAATACAGGTTCAAAACTACTAAACAAAAAAGTAAAGAATATTATTTGGTATAAATCGTTGATGCATTTCAAGACAGATTCTGAACGAACACCACCTTTTTATGTTCAATGCCTGTTTTGCGTTCGCTGAATCTTCTTAAATGCAATTTAATTTAAAGACACTTCTTCTTAGCGAGTTTACGCTGTATGTACGACCATGAAAAAACAAACCCTCCAAAAAAAAGAAAAATCCAAGACTTCACTTGATTAAAATTGACAGCTTTAGACATGCGTTAAATGCACGATCAGAGGGACTACTCCAAAATAACATGAACACTAATGTGAAGACACCCAATGTAGGAAAACAAAAAACTGAACAACATGAAAATGTCAAAAAAAAAACAAACCTTTTATTGTGATGGAATTGTTGGGAATTGCAATAACGTCTGTTTTAACGCAAATGAAATGGCAAAACAAAATGTTCAAGGTTAGTGAAGAGAACTTTGTAGAAATCTTAAACGAATGTCTCCAAACACCTCAATTCCCACTTCCTTTGTTTTTTTTTTTATGGAAATCTATGAGCCATAAAAATCTTGGTGCCGGCGTTATCCATGTTATCCATGATTGAGTGACAGTATACGATGCCACTTACAGGCGTAAGCCATACCATAAACAAGCCCAAGCACTTCACTATTTATCGCCACATTTCTATTAAGCGGCCTTAACTCATCAGTCCCGCATTTAATCATTCCTCCACTCACCCATTCATTCATTCAGTCAGTCAGCCACACTCACTCACCAGCTCGTTCATTCATAAGCGAATTAATGAGCCATTAAAAATATTCCAGTACTAAAATATTTTCCTCCATTGGACTCTGCTTTCGATTACCAAAAACGAAAATTAATTTGACACAATTTAAAATTTAACGCCACAGAAAGCGTACCAAAATACACCCGTAAAGGCGTTTAACCATTGCCAGCACTTAAAGTCAACCAATGGGAGAAAGAGAGTCGGTGCTTGTAAGCTGTGTGGCGGCTTAGGCTTTAACGCACTATTAAATTTAATTTGTTATTAAATTTTCATTAGACATCATCATCAACAACAGCAACGTCGCGCAGCCATTGTCAGTTATCAGTGCCGTCAAAAACCGTAAGACGTTTTCAGTTTCAATTTCCTAGGCCCATGAAACGACAAATACACTATGCGCGTATAAATGGTTTGGCGTCTTCTACTCCATCTTTGAGAGTTTATCGAGGTAATGGAATGGCTTAAGACTTTTCAATGTTGCAAAGGTAGGGAAGTCAATTAAGAATTAGAGAAGATTCTAGATTACTAATCGAAGGATAGATGAGATTTTAAATGTTTTATTGAAATTCTGGAATATATTTGTTCAAAATTTTTAATAAAAATCATAACATTGTCAGGGCAATTATTTTATTATTATTGCGTCAACTATGAATTTCACATATTTGTTTCCTTTATTGAAATTAAAAAAAAAAAACAAAACATTTAATGAATAAAGGTTGCATCATAAAAGATAGGTTAGTTTACCAAATTATATTTAAAAGCAAGCTTATTAAGCTGAATTAACCGTAGAATATCGCCTTTTATATTTGAGCACTTCTGTTATCGAAAGCCAAGTTTTAATTAAATAATAATTAGGATAATTTGGATTAAAGATAAAAACATTCACAATTAGGAGTCCTTGAGTTCAAGTGGAATTACTTCCTCAAAATGGATTTATATTAACGAAGCAACATCCTTGGAGAAATTCAATACCAAAATCCTTAAGCGGAAATTGAAGTACGAGGATCCAAATCCCCATTTTGTCGTTTTTCGAAATCCAAAGATTTCTATTTGCTGTTCTATCCATTCCAAAAATTGAAATTCCCATTGTCTAGTAACACCAGCATTTCCCACCAATGAAATTCCTAAAATCCAGTTCGATGAAGAGTTTTTAAGATTACAACGTTTAAGTGTTGGAAGTTTTTGGTTAAATATCATGAAATTGTGTTGACAAGCAAGTTGGCGTCAGTGGTTAACCAATTTGCCGGTGGCTGTGGCTGTTGTGATGGTGCCACCAGGCCAACACTGAATGACGCCGTTACTGATTTTCCCATTAAATTTTCCTTAATTTTTTCGGCTGTTAAAGTTTGTTTGAAAATTCTGCCATTGTCTATGTGGAAAGATACAAATTGGCGGGTCGTTGCCATTTTATCACCAGAATTAAATTGCACTCTTGGCTGACGACAAATAAGGCAAACATTATTATTTATAAATGGAATTTTCAATTCGTGGAAAATGTTTAAACGTTGCCATTTTTATGTGTTTTTGTGTACGATTCCAAAACACAATTTGTTGGTAATGGGAAATTCGTAAATTTTATCAGAACTACATATTAAGATTTTAAGACTTTGTTGTTGAAAAGTATCGAACTTTTAATGGGATGTTTTATGGTGATATGGCTGATTGTGCTTCCGTTAGACATACAAATGGATTATATATTAAGGAATCATTTCGAAAGATAAAGAAAGTGGATTGTGCGACTAGAAGTAAGGCCAGACCAGGTGATATTAGAACAGTGCTAGACAGGGATACATTTTCTTTTATGTAAATATACCCATTTTAAAGTGGCATCTCTAGCTCTAATGCCAAAATACTTGAATTGTAAAGTTTATCGATATTTGGTTAAGGACAAAACTTTGTGTCAGAGATATACGTCTATGCTAAGCAAAACTCACATTAATTAAGGACAAGAAATCTGTGTGTTCAAGGCAATTTTGACATTCCTCATTATTTAAAACCTTCTATATATAATATATAACATCCCAGCAAAAAAATTTGGAAAATCTTCTAGAGGCACAACTTTAAAAGCACTTCTAAAAATGTCCTCCCAAAGACGTTCTTTATTGTAACTGCACAGGAAGTTCATTTGAGACGATTTTTTATAACTCAATTTTTTCATATTTTTAATGGGAAATTTAAAATTTTGTTGTTTCAAATACCCAGCAAAAACTGGGTAAGCACTAGTGATTCTTTCAGTAATACCGGAAATCAAAAAGTTACTACTTGCAGTATTACCAGGGATTTAAAAATAATAACTTACCTGTGTAGGCAAAAAGTGATTCTTTCTATTAATACCGGTAATCAAAATCATATCTTGTGGTCCGGGTTCGACTCTACAGTGGGCACCGTTAATAGTAGCGATAAGTAATGCCAAATTACATTTCAGAAAAAAATTGTCAATAAAATATACCTTTGTTTTCTAAAGTTGTATAGTACATAATTTATATTACAAAATAACATCATTGAATAGATCCATGTCGTGGAGCGTGGTATAGTGTGTTGGATTACAAAACAACAGGGGTGAGTTGGCACTTTTTGCCCGTGTAAAAGTATTACTACTGATATGTGTACGAGGAAGTTGTTACCAATTTGGCGCAGGCATACTTGTACTCATACCTGGTAATAGCAGTTTTTGCTGGGTAGTTTAAAAAACAGATTAAGAATCAAAAAATAGTGCAAATATTTAAATTTTGGCGAAAAATGCTAAATCCTTTTTAGAAAAATTGCAGATTTTTGAAAATATTTGAGGTCAAACGTTTCAGATAAGCGTTATAATGCATTAAAAATCATAAAGAATTTTCAAAATTATTTATTCGTCAAAATATCACAAAATTTCTTAATTCACATCCAAAACACACCTTAAGAAATGATGCAAATTCAGTGCAACGGCTGTTGAAATGGTGGACATCCGTCCTATGACAAGCCCATGTTAAATTCATCACTTCTGCGTCAATTTTGCATCACTTCCGGATCCAAAAAGAACATTTTCACTACTTTTTTGGCACGCTTTTTTTTGCTGGGATATCAGACTAACACGAAAAGTAAAAATGTTAACTTATGTTATGGTATGGTCACACAGTACAAATATTTGACAGAAACCAAAAACTGAATTCATTGACATAGTCAAACTAGCACACATTTTTAGCTCATATTGAATATATATGATCACGGTAGGAGTATTTTCCAAAAATGGTATCCTGCACAGAAAAAAGACTCTGTTGTAAAACTGATGCTAAAATGAACTAATATTTATTGCAAACATTTTATTTTGTTTTAGTTCATTTTTAAAATTTTGTAAGAAATTTTCCCCAGCCCAACGATATTTTCTTTATTCCATGTATGTCTCAAAAATTTTATGAACTAAATGGCAGTAAAATTTCAATATCATAAAAATTAGTTCAATTCTAACTAAAACAGAAGAAGTTTTTCGTACACTTCTCAAATTTAGTTAGAATGAACTACAGCGTGGTTAAAATGAGAATGATGTGGCGCTTAAGATTTTTTCTTTATTTTTAGTTCATTTTCATACACTGCACCACACTGTGGAACAGGGTATTATAAGTTAGTGCATATGTTTGCAACACCCATAAGGAGACGAGATAGACACATGGTGTCTTTGGCAATAATGCTCAGGCTGGGTCCCTGAGTCGATCTAGCCATGTCCGTCTGTCTGTCCGTCCGTCTGTCTGTGAACACATTTTTGTGATCAAAGTCTAGGTCGCAGTTTAAGTGCAATCGCCTTCAAATTTGGCACAAGTTCATGTTTTGGGTCAGAATAGAACCCTATTGATTTTGGAAGAAATCGGTTCAGATTTAGATATATCTGTCATATATATCCTTCGCCCGATATGCAATTATATGGACCCAGAAACCAGAGTTTTATCCTGATTTGCTTGAAATTTTGCACAAACATAACACTTGGTCGTATAGTCAAGTGTGCCAAATTTGATTGAAATCGGTTCAGATTTAGATATAGCTCCCATATATATCTTTCGCCCGACATACACTTATATGGCCCCAGAAGCCAGAGTTTTTCCCTAATTGGCTTGAAATTTTGTACCAGGAGAACAATAAGTACTATAGTCAGGTGTGTCAAATTTGATTGAAATCAGTTCAGATTGAGATATAGCTCTCATATACATCTTTCGCCCGATATAGACTTATATGGCCCCAGAAGCCAGAGTTTAAACCCAATTTGGTTGAAATTTTGCACTAGGAGTACAATTAGAAGTGTAGTCAAGTGTGCTAAATTTTATTGAAATCGGTTCAGATTTAGATATAGCTCCCATATATATCTTTCGCCCGATTTTCCGTATATGACCACAGAGTTCAAAGTTGTAGTCGGATTTACGTGAAATTTTGCACAGGGAGTAGAATTAAAATACTAAGTATGCATGTCAAATTTGGTTGAAATCGGTTCAGATTTCTATATAGCTTCCATATATATGCTTTTCTGATTTGGGCAAAAATGACCAAAATACCCACATTTTCCTTATTAAATCGCCACTGCCAAAAGTGACTCAAATTTTCCTTTATTTCTAATACATATCTATCGACCGATAAATCATAAATACACTTTTGCGAAGTAGCTCAAAATTGATTCAGATTAAAATGTTTCCCATATTTTTTTTACTAACATAGTGTACCATCCCAGGGCATTAGCCGACTTAAATTTTAAGTTTATAGATTATAAATAAATTTTGTTCAGATGGAGTCAGATTTGAATGTATGTATTTGGGACAAAAACCTTTATATATAGCACCCAACACATTGGACGGATATATGATATAGTATCGAAAATGTTGATTTACAAAGTGGTGCAGGGTATAATATAGTCGGCCCCGCCCGACTTTAGACTTTCCTTACTTGTTTCTTTTCGAGGAAGGTGAATTTCGTAAGTGGTAATTAAAATTCCAAAAATGTCGTTAGTTTAATGAATCTCAAAATTTGGAATACAATTTAGTTCAATTTTCGTACGAGATAGTTCGTTTTTCCTATAATATACTTTACTTTTTTTCTGTGTGATATTCAAATATTTGCCTAGTGCTACCATATCCTTAGATATAACAAATACACAATGATTTAGTTTGAGGATGTTGCGTCTTTTATCTAAAGTCAACAACACTTCTCGAAAAGGCCATTATAATCATTTTACTCTTTAGCAGAAATTTATAGAATCGCTTTTTCAGAAGCTTTATTTCGTGCATAATATAAATAACACATTCCTTTCAAAATAATTCAGAAGAAATTCAATAAAACTTTAAATCACAAAATAAAAATATTTCTCTTTTGTCGGTTGATTTATACTTGCTCATCATACGACCCACATAATTCTTATGGATCAAATACTATTTAATTTCGACTTAAGATAGCATCTCAAATTGCTCACCAAAGCACAAACAAAAGAATAACTCCTCTTAATCATAAAAAAATTACTATTCGTTATGTTAATAAGAAACATTATCCAATTTTACCTAACAGTTCATAAAAATCTTTTTGGGCAAATCACTGAAAACAAAACCACATCACCATAAACACACTTCAAACATAAAAGCCGTCTGAGCGTAACAGCATAGGGGAGTGGAGGTACCCACATTTCATTTAAACAACCGAAAATTTTCGGTTGAAAATCCATCAAAATTAAAGGTTTTTGAACTGTAACATAATAGCCAGACATTAATCTATATAAGGTAGCCGAAGTAGTTTTCCCAGTTGCCAATCATGCATTCATGCAAAACTCTTAAGTCTCACCCGCAGACAGCATTAACCAGACAAGTCGAGAGAAGCTACCACTAAAGAAATAAGAAGAATAAGAATTAAATGAAACTCAGGGCCCAGGAACCACACAGGCTCTCCTCTGAGTCACACGGGCCATAGCCTTAGGATTGAAGTTTTTTTTTTTGTTTTATTCACAAAATAAACCTAAAAAAATGCAACATGTTTCACCCACCTACGAGTCTAACTGATGTTTACATCAGACAAGGTCAGTTGGTTAAATATTTTTGGGGTGTAAAATCCTCAACCCAGTTTGTGTTGTGAAAGAAATTCTGCGGCATACAGAGATCTTAAACAGTTAACTGTATTTGCATTGTGAATTCTCGTTTGGAGGTTTATTGATTTTAAATCTTATTTTGAATTTCTTGCTAAATACTTTTGTGGTTTATTTTGCCAGAGACCCATTTCCCAAACCACTGCCATTGTCGGCGGCTCCGTTCTTTGTTAACCATCAGAGACAAATGAAACGTTTTGTTTAAGTTTCTGGCACAATCAAAATTGAATCCAAGAACTTAATTGATGCCAGTCCATAAAAAAAGGTGTCGCATAAACAACAAAAAGCAAGCAAAACCTCGACAGCATCACCATCAACAACAGCCACTGGACGATGGCCACCAACATACCCAAGTAGACTAGCAACAAGCTCGCTCTGTTGGCTTTTAGTGTCAAAAAACAAGAAGACCTCACAGGACGATGGTTTGTCCCTCAATCGGGATCCACCGAACGACCAACCATGGTCCAATAAAACTTTTTTGTGTTAAGGCAATGGTGTGAAAAAAGAGAAAAAGAACCCTTAACGGAAATGAACGAAGTTACAAATTAACGCCATTGTGTTTATATTGAACAACGCCTGTGAAGCTCCATTGATTTCGGGACAAAGGTTCACTGTGAGAAGCTCTATTTTTTTTTTTTTTGAATGGAAATAGTGAAGTGAGCCTTATTCGTTTTTGTTTTTGGTGGTGCCTCAGAGCAGCTCTTGATATTGAGAGTTTCGGAAGGGTTTCTTTTATTCCATAAAATATTGATTTCAATATTTAAACGATGGTTTTATGGGTAAACAATTACCGCAAATATGAATGGGAACAAAAACAAAGGCCAAATTTAATTTGATACGACTAACGTGGGAAAAGTTTTTCAAGTGTGAATAATAAATTGCAATTGGTTGACTTTGGGTTATTCTCTAACAGTTAAGCTGAAACAAAAAGATTTCAATAAACTTATAACTTATATGAAGGAAAGTCACCATGGGCCAGTTATTTCAGACTTACTTAGACTATTCAGTTAGTTCACCAGTGGTAACATGTTGGCTGATAAGTCCCCGGTCTGACACATAGATGGAGTCGCTAGTATTAAATTATTATTTTTATATAGTACCAACCTTCAAATGATTTGTGTCAAAATTTGACGTCTGTAAGTCAATTAGTTTCTGAGATAGAGCGTCTTTTGTGAAGCAACTTTTGTATTGTGAAAAAAATGGAAAAAAGGAATTTCGTGTTTTGATAAAATACTGTTTTCTGAAGGAGCATTTGAAGGTCGAAATCGCGGCAAAATGGCCCCATATGAAAAAGAAAAAAGTGTTGTTCCACCAAGACAACGCACCGTGCCACAAATCATTGGGAACGATGGCAAAAATTCATGAATTTGGCTTGGAATTGCTTCCCCACCCACCGTATTCTCCAGAACTGGCCCCCAGCGACTTTTTCTTGTTCTCAGACCTCAAAAGGATGCTCGCAGGGAAAAATTTTCGTTATAATCGTTGTATCGCTCTTGAAGGGAACTATGTTGAATAATAAAAACAAATTTTGACAAAAAAAAATTGTTTTTCTTTGATAGACCGGGGACTTATCAGCCAACCTTTTATCACAATGGACTGAATAGTCCAACTGAGCCTGAAATATCGGGCTGGCACTATACCTAAAGTAAACTTCATGAAATTTTGATAACTTATCCGTTGCGTTCTTCCTCAAAGTCGTTTTTGAGTTTTTGTCTTCTATCTCACTATCTCCGACATTTCTAAGCATTTATGTTATATGTTTATACAAAGTTTCTACATTAATTAATATGGTGAAAGAAGTTCACCATTGTGGGCGTCGCCAAAAAAGTAGTGAAAATGTTCTTTTTGGATCCGGAAGTGGTGACAAATTGACGCAGAATCGATGAATTTAACATGGGCTTGTTATAGGACGGATGTCCACCATTTCAACAGTTGCTGCACTGAATTTGCATCACTTCTTAAGGTGTAAGGCGAATTCAGTGTTTTAGATTTGAATTAAGAAATTTTGTGATATTTTGACAAATAAAAAAATTTGTAAAAGTTTTTATGATTTTTTTTTTTTAATTTGGTCAAATATTTTCAAAAACTCGCAAGATTTCTAGAATAGTTACAGTTTTTTTCGGCAAAATTAAATAATTTGTATCATTTTATTAATTATTAATCTGCTTTTAACCTATTTGAAATAAAAAAATGTAAGTTTCTCATTAAAAACATGAAAAAAGCGAGTTATAAAAGATTGACTCAAATGAACTTCCTGTGCAGTTAAAATAAAAAACATCTTTGGGACAACAGTTTTGGAAGTGCTTTTGTGCCTTTAGAAGAACTTCCAAATTTTTTTGCTGGGTTAAAAAAAAAATTGACACAATACAATAAGAAAAAAATTTACGAGCCTCTCACATATGTCCAGTTATATTTATTAGTCTCCAAAAGCTACTGGTTACTTGATGTCGTGGAAAAATAAATCTTCAGATCAAAGTGTTCAGAAGACAGATTATGCAATAGACAAACCTGAAGAAGCTGCACCCAAAAGAAAAATACTTTCGTCAGGAACGAAATTTTAGATAAACGAAACTCTTCTTTCACCCGAAGTATTTTTTAAGAGAAATTTAACTCGAATTTATGACAAAACGATTCAAAGGGTGTCTGTAATCTTCTTTGTTCTGAAAAACGAAAATTTTTCCATCAGTAAGTGTATAATCCCACATTTCATAAAATTGCTCTTAAGTAATATATCTTAATATTCGCCCCTAATATTAAGTAAAAATTCTTTCTTCAGTGTACAGAATATATTATGTACATTTAATTAACTAAATTGTTTGCTCTAACTAAAGTCTTATTTATTCGTTCAGTTCAATTCACTATGTCATCCATTCGTTTTCATTAAAACTTGGCTTAGCTCATCACTTTGTATTGTTGTCCTCGTTCATTGTTGCATTAGCGACAAGCGTGTTTGATCCGTAACATAAAAAAAAACAACACGGCAATGAAACAAAATTAAGCTTAGACAATATTAAGTAATATTAAGTAAAAATTCTTTCTTCAGTGTACAGAATATATTATGTACATTTAATTAACTAAATTGTTTGCTCTAACTAAAGTCTTATTTATTCGTTCAGTTCAATTCACTATGTCATCCATTCGTTTTCATTAAAACTTGGCTTAGCTCATCACTTTGTATTGTTGTCCTCGTTCATTGTTGCATTAGCGACAAGCGTGTTTGATCCGTAACATAAAAAAAAAACAACACGGCAATGAAACAAAATTAAGCTTAGACAAAATTGTTATATTTTCCAATTTGCAATCATGACATTTTTATTATAAAGGTAATTAGGTATCTCAATGGAAGTAAGAACTCTTTGATGACTCAGTGAATAGATTGACGCAGATTTGATTAAAAAATAATGTTCAATTCATATGAACAAGCCGTTTCCAGTTCGTTAATGAAAGATATAAAGGACATGCGAAGTACAATATTTCGATTGAATTGAATCTATTCTTCATTTTTCATAGGCTATTGGTCTTGGAACGGAAATTTATTTTTGGTATCAGCCACGATTCTAGTCAAGTAGTCAATAAAGTGTCCAGAGGAATACAGTTCTGGGATGCGCGGGATCTTCAGCACCACTTACCCACTTCAGACACAGAACTAAAATCTGATTAGTTTTGACATCATTTCGAAATTCAGACGGCTTTCATAGGTGAAAGCTTCTTTATTGCAACCTAGATTTAGTTGTATAAAAAAAACTCAAAATTTTTTAAAATACCTTTATTCGGGGAGGGTGATCGCCAAACACATTTCCTCAATATTAAGGAAAATTATTTTGTTATTCATAGAATTTCAATAAATGACTTAAACTGGCAATTGCTGTTAGCTTTCATCAACTTGGCGCCTAATCGCTTTTGTTTCTTTTTTGTTGGTTTGACAACTAATTAAGTCGCACATACGAGCATTCATGTTTCCATATCCTGCTAATCCAAACCGCCCATACCTGAAAAATTGCCAAGACTTGGAGGTTGCTTGATTCACTCACTCACCTACACTTTGGAGGCCTGGTGGTTGTGACGTTTCTAAAAATGAAATATCTTTGCCACCCAAGAACCAAAACTGGCAATATTCACAACATCAACAACCATGTACCCGCGGAGTTAGTTGATCACCGGCTGTTTTGGCCCCAAAAACAAATTGTGGCTCGTAACTCCATGGAAAACGATGCACGCACAGCGGGCGTTGAATATATCAGCGTTTGTGCCAAACCAGAAGATGGAAGCAACAAGCCACGCAGTCACTCACTAAACTCGAGCCAAAAACACACCTATAAAGATGTCTAATTAGGTCGTTTGTTGCTGTTCAAATTCAAATTTAAATTCAGCAAAACAAAAAAACGCCCAGAAACGACAAAATATTGGCCACAATTGCCACGCACATGTTCGTTTGCCTCTTTAAGTTTTTCCTATACTCGCAAACCCCCCGCTTGAACTCCTTTCTCCTTCTTCCAAGGGGATTCATATGGGCCCACAGCCCAATGGTTGTCCGCTCAAGTGAACTCAGATGAATTACGATGAGTTACGTTGTTGAGCAAATATTTCCGTTTTTATTTCATTCCATATCGTTCGAGCGTAAGTTTTGATACCAGCAATAAATGTTCCTCCATAAACAGTACTGTCTGTCATCATTCCATTGTCAGTAGCCGCGTATTGTGCCACAGTGGAAATGAAATGGATGTCGGAGAGCGAAAGAGTGGGTTTGTTATGTTTTAGTGGCAGTGATGTTGATGGTGGTCATTGCCCATATTTTACTCATTGAAATTTCCAAGAAATTTTTTCATATAAAAAAAAAGTGATTCGTTACTACAATATCAGATGAATGTACTTGGAGCACTTGGAGGTTGTGATAAATAAACAGAGGCACATGCATAATTTTTCTTTTAAACATGAACATGTGATTCAATGTTGGAGCCAAAAAGCTGTCGCAAATGGGATTGCATTTGAAATACCTACGCTTACGAATATTTATTCACTCCCTAGTCTGGCTGGATGAATTTCAGAATTATTATTATAAATTTTCCGCAGATAGTTTTCAACAACTACAGGTGGCACTAGTATAATGCAGTGAGAATTGGAATTGACAAAGCGAAAACCCTAGCAAATTGGAATAAAGAAAAATTATGTCTACACTGAAGTACAAGTTTACTCAGATTCAAAGATTTACACCCTGCGTTATTGATTTTGGTATTTATTCTGAACCAAAAATAGCGGATTTTTACAACATATACAAAATTGCTAGTAATCACAGGAAAGGGGAACGATTTTGATGAATATGGCAATGAATGAATACGAGCAAGTTATACGCATTACGAATAACAGTTTAAATGACCTACGAATGAAACAGGTGGGTATTAAGTTCGAATGTAGCCGCTAAAATCGAAATTAAATCAGTAAAAACAGTATAAAATTGTACCTCTTTGATGCAAAATTTATCAAAACTTAATGGGGAATATCCCAAAACAACATTTCACAAAGTTTATATTCTTTTTAATGGATTATTAGAGAAAAGTAATCGTCAAAAAATGGCGTTTTTAGCGGCTAAACTCGAACTTAATACTCACCTTGATTGATTTTGGTAATTTTTCTGAACCAAAAAAAGAGGGATTTTTCAACGTACTGCACAAAATTGATAGTGATCATAGGGAATGTGAACGATTCTGGTGAATATGGCCATGAATGAATACGAGCAAGTTATATGCATTGCGGATAACAGTTTAAATGTCCTACGAATAAAACATTATAGTATAGCAAACAAATTGAAAGTTGTTCCAATGGCACAACTCCAAAAATGTCTCCCAAAGAAGGTTCTTTGTAAAACAATCGTTTTCATATTTTTAAGAAATAATTTTTAATTTTTTTCATAATAATAATAATAAATAATTCAAGTACATTAAAAACAGAGTAAGAATTAATAAAATGTACAATTAATTACAATTTTGTCGAATTAAATGCTAAATTCCTTCTAGAAAAATTGCGAAACGGTACAGACAAGCGTTAGAATGAATTAAAAATCACTAAAAAAAATAAAATTATTTATTTGTAAAATATCACCGAATATTGTAATTCACATTCAAAATACTGTATTCGGATCATACCTTAAGAAGTGATGCAAATTAGTCCAACGGCTGTTGAAATGGTAGACATCCTTCCTCTGACAAGCCCAGCGCTTCTGAGCTGAATTATAAACTTTCCAAAAATTCAAACAAACATTTTCAACCGATGCATGCCACAATTTAACCTCTCCGAAAATTGAGCGATCAGAAAGAAGCCTGTAGCCACATTTAAACAAGTAGGTGTTTAGTTTCGGAATTATACTCCGTATAGTAGATATAAATCACACTTCCGAATCTCAGAAAACGATTACTATAACTGGCACTTCGCCATTCCTTCAGTTTGGACAGTGCCTGGGTCTCCGTGGTCCGAAATGATTTCGTAACAATCTCCCGTCAGGCACTGCTCTCAAGATTGAACAAAGTCGAGACCTACACACAAAAAAAAATTCACGAAAATTTTTCCAATTAAAATTTTAATTGAGTTTTAAAAAATATTCAATTAAAAATTTAATTGATTCAGCAAATTTTTTAATTGAAACAAAAATCAATCACAAAAATAATGGTATCAATTAATTTTTTAATTGGATCAATTAACTTTTTAATTGACCTTCAATTAATTTTTTAATTGATACTATCATTTCTGTGATTGAAGACATTTCAATTAAAAATTAATTGGATCAATTAATTTCGTGATTGAATCAGAAAATTTTTTTTTGTGTGTATAGAGCCGACAGCGTCCTCATACCCAAAATGTCTCACCATCTTTTGAACATATTGAGGCCTAATCTCATACACATTTTCCAAGACTTATCTGTACAACTTGTACCTCTACGAGAGTAGGTGTTTGAAGCATATGTCTGCTGCTGGAGAAGTGGGAGCCTAAAGTGTTTTAATTTTTTAACTTTTTTATGTTATGGGCTCTTTAGCAACTACAACAAATTTAAATGTCTTTCTAATGTCCCATTTCCTTTGTCATACATTTATCATTACTTCGACCGGAGAGAATTATTTAATGATAAAACTTAGGTAAGGTGCTAATGGCATACCGTATAACTCATATATGAAAATTATTTGGAAGAAAGAAGGCTTAGCAGCCAGTTATTTCGAATTGGTGGTGGGGAGATTGGATTAAATGGTTTACGAGAGAATTATGGATAACTAAGTGGTGATATGAGAATATTGTGTGGGAATTCAGTTAACAGACATTTATTTAATATCTTTTGTGTTACATAGTAAACTCCTTTTTGGGGTAATGTTCTAGCAAGCTGATGACTCATATTTATGCTCCACTGAGGAGTATATAGTCATGGAATTTAAAGTAAACCTTCCAGATGATTCATTTAGAATGTCAGGTATTTTCTTCATATCAAAATACCATATTACAAGAAATTTTATGTTGCAACCACAAGAATGTTTAATTATTGAAAATTTTAATGTGATTTTTCCATTCTCCCTCTCTCTCTCTCTCTGTTGTGCATATCACCCAATTATTGGCTTTGAGGTTGAGGTGTGTCTTTAGACCACACATTTGTGGCCAATTCGCTTTAGTGTCCCCTCTTCCTTCTCTGCAACGTGTCTTGTATTCTCAATTAATTTAGTTAAATACCTACAAAGTGGCTAATTTGCCAACATTTTGTAGAAAATTTGCTGCACTATGCATTTGGCTTTATTTGTGTGCGGAAAGGAAGAGGGTTGGGGTAGAAGCATGTTATGCCGTCTCCTAGACCCAGTCTGCTTTTGGTGGTCCATGTTAAAAGTGAAATGTCACAAAATTTGGCAATTCCATGGCATATTAGATTTTTAGGAGAGAGTTTTGCTTGTTCGACTGTTGGCTGCTGTCGCTTGACCATGTTCCTGTGGTCCATAATGAGGACAATTGTTAATTGAATTTCTGCTCCAAAAGCCATGTATGTCGTTTTGGACAACATCGCTTTGTTTTTGTAGCTGGTAGTAGCTGCTGTGTGGGCACAACATTTGATCACAAGTCGAGTGTGTATGTACGATAATGTTAATTGTACATGTGTTTGGAAATTGCCAAAGCCACAAATGGGTAGAAAAGGGTATCTTTACTGGGGCCTTTATAGAAAGGGAAAGCCACTCAGTGAAGAAGTGCCAAAATTATGAATGAACAAATCAAAAAACCGAAACAGCTACAACAGTCGTTTATAGGATTGGTCAAGCAATTATCCTAGTAAACATACAGAACATCGTTGATTTGATGATTTTTAATGAGTGAAACAGTAGGCTTTTTAAAAACTTCCGTGAGACAAATACTACACGAAATTTTTGGCATCACAAAGCTGCGCTTAGAGAAGGAATTTCACCACTTCAAACATGTTTCAAGAACAAGATGTTATTTTTAGATGGGGAACATGTAACATGTTTGTAGCATCTCGGAAATATTTATCTGATTTCGGTAAGCATATTTACGTTTGGCGAAATAACAGCATTTTTGCGACAAACGTGCACTAGCTCTCCGTCTGCTCTTGAAACATCCCTACGGGAAATGGATCGAATGCAGGACTGGTACAGGTCCCTGGTGTGCATGGACCAGTCCTAGTTCTGGTCAAGACGTACACCCTCAAAAAAAATCGCTTCTTTAACATATGTTCCAAACATATTTTGCAGGAAGCACATATATTATTGGATACTGCCGAAACATTAATATGTTTGTTTTATGTGAACATATTATATGTTTGGAAGCATTTGGAGCCCAAAAATATTATATGCTTGGAAGAATTTTTCCCAAAGACGATTGTGCTCATTGCCTAACATACTCGTAATTTTCACTTCCACGAAATATTTTAGTTCTTGGCACCTTTTTCTGTAATACAAATAATGTTGAAGAAATTATTCACTTTTATAATTTTTTTTAATTTTACCTTTCGCCTGCACGGAGAATCGAACCGAGGACCATACAGTTTGTAAGCCAACACACTATCCACTGGACTACGTAGCTGTTATAGTCACCAGTAGATAATTATCGTTATAAGTTACATTTATATAGCATAGTTTGCAGCGCCCACGAGCCCATGCAAACATAACATTATTTAACAGAAACATACATTTGTTTGCCACGTGGAGCGGTGGATAGCATGTCTGCCTTGCATGCAAAGGGTCGTGGGTTCAATCCCTGCTCCGACCGGACACTTTTTTTTAATTTACACATTTATATTTATACTATATTAAATTTTTATAATGAAACTTTGAAATGTGGGTTACTAAAGATGTATAGTCAGTAACAGTGCTTGATATAAACGAAATTGACTGCTTTTGGATAAAATATTATTTTTTTATTGCAAAAATAACAATTTTGTAACAAAAAACTGTTTTTGGTACAAAACTTTACAATCCAACAAAGGAAGAACGTGGAGACGAGTATAAACATACATACATAATTTTATAATATAAACATAAATTTATATAGGCGTGAACAGTTTTTTACTAGCATTTAACACCATCGCTCTAAAATGCCTTTTATTTTTCTTTAATAATTTATTTTAAAAAAATAAACTTTTTAAATTGTTTTAGCTGCAAAACTCGAACTTAATGCCCGCTTTTATATTTGAAGGTGTCCGTCAACTCCTCGTGGACTACTTATTAATAAAGAGGAACTAAACTTTGTTTTTATACGTTTTACTGTGTAATTTTTCACTATTTCCTCCTTATTTCATTTCACTGTCCCAACTCTAAAAAGAGTACACTGAAAAAACAGTGAACCCACTAGGAAGAAAAATTTCGGGTAATTTTAGAAAATTTTGAATATTTTTAGAAAATTTTAACTAAACAGTATAACAAACGCTGGCATCACGCCGATGTCATAAAAATAAGTAAATATTTTTCGACAAATTCAAGAAAATTTATTAGACATAATTAAGTTTTTTCACTTGTTAAAGAAAATTTTGTAGTTTGAAGGAAAAAATTGGAGTTCAAAATTGCAAGAATGTCTTTAGTGACAGACGAAGTTCATGATGAACGCATTTGTAGTAAAATTTACATATTTAAGAATTATTGAACTATTTTGTGGAAGACACGAATTTAGTTAATCTTTATCCTTCATTTGTGTATATTTTTTCCTCGGTTTTAGTTAATTTAGCTAACGTACACAAAAAATTATTAGAGTAGAGGAAACTTTCTCCAAACATAATAATTCCATGAACTAAACGAAAGTTAAATTGGATTTAGTGAAATAGTGAGTTCACTTTTTTTTTGAGTTATTTTTATGAAGACCCCTGATTTCTTTTAACGAACCAAGAAAAAAAATGTGCCCATAATGCCAAAATGATGAACAAAACACATGTCCACACATACATAAAATGCTGCTCCCAAGGCGAAAACATATGCTGTTTGTTTTTCAAATGTCTATTCTTTTGGTTCCGAATGTCTATTCTCTTTATTCAAATTAAATAATATTTAGACTTAAGCATATCAAATTTTTGGCCTTATCATAAAGCAGTTTTCCGAAACTGTGTTATGTTGATATCTTTCGTCAACTCTCCCGGTTTCCATCTCTATTTCTTTCTCTATACTCTCTCTGTCGCTTTGAATAAAATATCACAACATATGTATGTTTAGTCGAAATTTGTAAATTTATATATGTTTGCATTCACACATATGATTTTTATGAAACATTCATGCCCCAAACATAATATATTCTAACATATTAAAATAGATGTCCCAAACATTTAGTGTTAGTTTAGGAACATTACATGTTTGCACTTAAATATATTGTGTTTTAAAATTGTGCCCGAAACACACTTTGTTTATATCGGAACATATGAAAAACATATTTTTCTAACAGTGTAGATACCGAAGAATGTGACTTTGATGGTTAATATTTGTTTAATTTTAATTAATAAAATTAATTTAATAAAATGACAACTGGTTTATACTATTTACATCAACTTCTGGGGACAAGGCGCTTTCTTAATAAGGAAAATGAGCAAATATAAATTAAACTCCATCTAAGAGTATTTTCTATAGTATTCCAAGTGGAATTATAATTTCGATCCGTCTATAGTAACGCACCTGGAATAAGGGGGGATTGACTCCCTTTTTGTTGGTAACATTTGATTTTGATAAGATTACCATGTTTGGCGATACTGTAAATAATTGTAAATAATTTTTGCCGCAAATTTTCTTTTATTTTACACATTCCTTCGCAAGGCCCTATGTTTAGATGCCTTCCAATTTCCTCCCTATTTAATTGTATCCTTATTTCATTAGGAAAGTAAAATATAAAAAAAAACATCCAGGATATTACATAACTATTAAATAACTGAAGATATTTAAGCTATACTGAAGTTCTTTAAGAAATCTTAAACAACTACCCCACATACAGAGACCATTAAGTGTTCATGTCCGTTGACAAAATTGCAAATGTAAGTTTAAAACATCCTCATGACAAATAATACAATTTATGACATCATTTATGGGGAATCTGTTGCAAACTAAACACAAAGAGTAAAAAAAACAGTGAAGAACACTGTGGTCAAGCTGCAATTTAAATGAAGCTTGTAAATACCCTGGAGAGGGCACTATGGACATATTAAGCTTATTTGAAAATTTCATAATATGATTTTATTTCATTCCCATCTCAACGATTAAGTTTATTAAATCAATGAGACTGCACTTTAAGATATATATATACAATGGACATTACAGCACGTCCGATGATGATGGCCAACCATGGCGTGGCATATGAAACATCATCAACATCTCCAAATCGAATTAAATATGCAAGAACATAAAGAATCTTTTGAACGTTTAATTCATTGCATTCGTTCGTTCGTATGAGAATTTATTATAGAATTTAAACAAATTGCATTCATAAATATTTAAGGCAAAAGAAATTAATGGGCATTTAAAGACATGTTAACAACAGCAGGCAAGAAGAATTCATTTTGCCAATAAAGTCCACGTGAATAAAGAGTAAAGAAAAATATGTCGATAGGCAAAAAAGTCTTCCCTCGTAGTTATAAATCTTAAAAATAGGAAAACAAAAATATACATTGAAGAAATTTAAATTCTGTATAAAGAGTTCTTGGCCTAGGTAATGACCAACCTTAGTTGATTCTTAAGAAATATGTGCCTAGACTCAAGTTGCACATGCGCAAATGTGCAAGATGTGAACCCTCGTTGTTACAACAAAATGCGTGAACATGTGTCTTCATTAAGGCAAACCATATTGTACAAAGGCGCCAAACCATTAAAAACTGAATGACATATACAACATACTGATTACTGATGGAACTTCTTGTCCATTGTAACTGAAACCATTTTTAATAAAAATCATTTATGAAAATATCGAGTGTGACTAAATAGTTTTTATTATAAAATTGAATTTCAATTTAAAACATAAAAAAAAAAAATCTAAATAAAAACATAAATGAAATTGGTACTCATATATGATATTAATATGTCAGCAAGTGGCTTAGTTTAGGGCTATAATTAAATAATCCTAAAAGAGTACTTCATAGTAATCAAAACTGTCAACACCTGTTTAGTATCTGTTATTAATTTCGAATACAATAGGCCATTCAAAATTAAATATTTTCATTTTTAATTTGTCAAGTGCAGTTCTTCTGAAAGTTTGTGTTTTTATTCATCGTTTTGGTTGATACGTTTCTAACCACTCGTACAGGTGTCCAATGGTCAATAGACCCATAATTGAACTTGACACTGAATGGACAATGTGAACCATTAGTCAGTTAGTCAACAAGCCATATGCATATCAAGTGTTGACGTATATGTTTTGATTTTTTTTTGTTATTTGAATATTTCCTCCCATTTTTTTATTAGCCCATCTGTGGTTTTGTCCACATTTTCATATGTGCTACGAGTTTTGGTCATTTAAACGACTTTTATTATCCGCAACACGTAGGGGTTACTGGGTATTGAATATTTTGGTTTTGTTTATCAATTTGGCTTCAAATATGGAAGTTCGGTATTTTGTTAGGACTAAAACAATATCTTTTGCCTTTTTAAATATTTTTCTAGTGAATATTGAATAGTACTTTCGCCGAATTTCTATTTTTGTCTATTAGTTTACTATGAATTAGTTAAACATGTTCAATATTTTTGGAGAATTAAGAAAGTAGGGTTCTCTATTTATAATAGCACACTCAAAAAAACTTTACTTGGATCCAAAGATTTTGACCTTCCATTAAGGATTTTGGTATTGATTCCAAGCCAAAGATACGGCTTCTCTAAAATAAAGAAATTTTTTAGCGACCTATCTGGCTTTAAATCTAGGACCAATAAAATTAAAATTAGGATAAAGATCAAAATTTATCAAAATTTCATTCACTTTTCGTGGATTATTAATAAAGGTACCCACGTACAAACAAATATCAGTTTAAAAATCCAAATTACAGCGGGCACTTCAAAGTACAAAATGTTTTCTTAATTCCAGAAGATTTTAAACTAAAGATGCTATATCCTCAAAATAAGTCTTAGCCTATATTTGAAGCGTTTTTATCTTAAATCTAAAGTTTCAATATTTCAGTTAATCTAAGGACAATTTCTTTACATCAAAAATAGGTTTCGTTACTTTAAGAAAAACTAGCCTTAGTTCAAAGACATGCGACTTTAGCGGAGAGATGCACATTTTCAAAGTTTGTGTCCTAAATTTAAAGAAAATAATTTTTGAAACAAAGATTATAAACTTTATTTTAATTAAAATTTCATTATTTTAAATTTGTAAATTTCGCATCCTAAAATTTAGGTTGCGTAATCTTTAATATCACGTAAATATTTTTTTCAGTGCAGTATCTTAAATAATATTTCATTTTCTACTATAATTCTCCTATACAACATTTAATGTAAAATTTTGTTAAAAAAATCTAAATTTATAACAATTTTATTGCAGTAAATATTCAATTACAACAAGTAGCCAATTAAATCCATTAGAAAAACACGTCCCATTTAAAACAAAATGCCAATTCCAGAAGCTCTCCGCAATAGATACAATTGAAAGGAATGCATGCAATTGCTTGCAGATTGCCGCATTCTGTTCTGTTTCTCCTCCATACCTCTGTGCTAACTGGAATGGCTGGGGATTTCATTTGGTTTAATTTATTTGCTTAATTAATTGTTAACACAGTCACGTTTATTTAATTCAAACTCCAATAATAATTCATTCACCAAAAGCCTATGTGGTATCCCACTCACAACGGCTCAATGGTGATATTCATTTGTTTGAGAATTTTTATAATGAAAATTAATAATTTCAAATTAATTTCATACTTTATACACAGGGTGATGTGCTCCAGAGTAGGCGGTTAGGCTCTATAATGCGTATACCTAGCACCATCGTATTCAATTCACCATTCAGTTTTGGGATTCTTTCCAGACATGGGGGGATTAAGTGGCCAGAATGAGTGAAGTAAAGGAGTGCTTTTGCGTTTAAATATTTAGAACTAAGTTAGAATTGTGAGGGTAGGAATAAGTCGTCGAAATGTGTGCTTGGAATAGTAAAGTGAATCTTCAAGTCAACAAATTTGATATTCTCAATAAGGGTGAGACAATCAGAGTATGGTTTGGCCAAAGAATAAAGAACATTTGCGACAATCAATCGCAGGTATGACAAGTGACTACGGTTTTTGGAGATCTATATGCCTGAATATGAATATTAAATAATAATAACATGATATTGGCAGTTCAGAGAAGCAGTCGGTTTCATTGGAGCTTGTGCTACGTGCCGAACTTAATGACTTAATTCATTAAAGCCTTTTGGGAAAATTTTCGTAATAATTTTAATCGATGGAGAGGGAATTTTTTCATTAATACGCCGACTGTAAAATATTCGCCCATTTGAAATAAATGAAGATCATTTAATAGCCTAAATAAATTAGTATTATTTGACAGATACCATAGAATAATAAATAAATTCTATGGTACCCAGTTGTTAAAGCAGAATGTTAAGTCATTTCAGTCCATTGTAATACCAGAGGTGGTGAACTTTTCTCTTATCAATGAGTGACGCCCGATTCTATGTTTCCATATGCGAAACCACATAAGAAGCTTTGAAACATTCAGAAATGTTATCAGCATTACAGATAGTAGATAAACATTTTGGTGTTCGGACGGGTCTTGGGATTAAACCCAAGTACCTTTGTATGCAAGCCGGGCATGGTAACCATTGCATTACGGTGGCTCCCTATATGGATATGTACTCACACTTTCGATTCAATTTTTGAAACTTCATAGGTGTTCGTTCCTTTGCAATAAACCTCCTCCTCCTCCTATTTTCACGATGATCGGATAAAAACTGCGGCATATAACATACCAATTGATAACAGAAAATCCTAGGCTTTACACATAAATAGCACTACTAGAATAAAATTCACGGGATTTTTGGTGAATAATAACTGCGACGATCATTTTAACTGCGACGATATTTCCAATAAAAATTCAGTTTATCTATCAACTACGCTGGAGGTCGATGAAACCAATTTTATGAACCCAAGTCAATATTTTTTTTCCTTTCTATTTAAGGTCATTCAAAACCGATTTGAGGATTTTTTCAAGGTCCTTGTCGGTAACAATGACTTTTGAACATATTTTATATTTGATATCGAATATACGCATATTATCAGCACGTGAAATTGCTTTTGATCCATTTTACTATGGCTTCACTCAAAGTGCTATAATTCTTAAATCGCAGACCTGCCAACTATCAAATATAAAAGTTTGAAGTGTCATCTTACTAACAATTTTTGTAGAAGGAAGGGCTATCACGCTTATATTGGCATTCTGGAAGCATCTAAGATCTAGATTACATTGAGATCATAGTTATTGTAGGGTATAATAATTATAGTAGAACTAACATATCATCTTATTTTGATACTATAACAACGGCCCATTTTGTTCTAAATTAGTTAGTTACGTAGTTCTGATAATTAACTATCTCTTTTCTTAAGCACTATAGATTAACTAATTACTTATTAGCTGGAGTTCTCATAATACTCTAATAGGGGATTTTTTTAAAAATCATTCTTAAATTTCCCCTCGGGCCATTCGAGTTCAAGGTTCATAGCCATTTTCGATATTCCTTCAATTTTTTTCTCTTCCAATGAAGTTTGCAGCACCACAACTTGTCATTATCATTTCAACAACTAATAACAATAAATTATACAAATTATTCTTGACTTAGAAATTACTGTGGTATGCATACACTTTAAATGATACATAATTACATTTAATTGTTAACGCTTGGCTATTTTTTTGTTGTTAAGTCGATTATTTGTTTTATGAACACATAACACCTTAATGATTGGTTTAGACAGACCAGACCAAAACAAAAAAAAAAAAAGAGAAACGAAAATTGCAAAATAATAATTCATTAATCATTTAAAGGGCTTGGACTTCGTTTTGTTATGCTGTGTTTTTTTTTTTTACATTGATCATTATATGAATAGCTTAGTTTTGCAATTCAGCTAGTATCACAAAAAACTGTATGACAAATATTTATTTTGACATATTGATGCAAAATAAATCCAGATAGAAAAACAAATAGGAGCTTTGTTGATTTTAACTCGGCCGGTATGAAACTCATAACAGGTTGGCTGATAAGTCCCCGGTCTAACAAAGAAAAACACATTTTTTTTTTGTCAAAAATCGTTTTTATTATTCAACATAGTTCCCTTCAAGAGCGATACAACGATTATAACGACCTTCCAATTTTTTGATACCATTTTGGTAGTACTCCTTCGGCCTCAGTTTCGGCGATCACCTCTTCATTGCAGCCAAATTTTTTCCCTGCGTGCATCCTTTTGAGGTCTGAGAACAAGAAAAAGTCGCTGGGGGCCTGATCTGGAGAATACGGTGGGTGGGGAAGCAATTCGAAGCCCAATTCATGAATTTTTGCCATCGTTCTCAATGACTTGTGGCACGGTGCGTTGTCTTGGTGGAACAACACTTTTTTCCTTCTACATATGGGGTCGTTTTGCCGCGATTTCGTCTATTTCGTATAATAGTCACTGTTGATGGTTTTACCCTTCTCAAGATAATCGATAAAAATTATTCCATGCGCATCCCAAAAAACAGAGGCCATTACTTTGCCAGCGGACTTTTGAGTCTTTCCACGCTTCGGAGACGGTTCACCGGTCGCTGTCCACTCAGCCGACTGCCGATTGGACTCAGGAGTGTAGTGATGGAGCCATGTGTCATCCATTGTCACACATCGACGGAAAAACTCGGGTGTATTACGAGTTAACAGCTGCAAACACCGCTCAGAATCATAACCATTGCACCACGGTTGGGAGCCACCGTGGTGCAATGGTTAGCATGCCCGCCTTGCATACACAAGGTCGTGGGTTCGATTCCTGCTACGACCCAACACCAAAAAGTTTTTCAGCGGTGGATTATCCCACCTCAGTAATGCTGGTGACATTTCTGAGGGTTTCAAAGCTTCTCTAAGTGGTTTCACTGGAATGTAGAACGCCGTTCGGACTTGGCTATAAAAAGGAGGTCCCTTGTCATTGAGCTTAACATGGAATCGGGCAGCACTCAGTGATAAGAGAGAAGTTCACCACTGTGGTATCACAATGGACTGAATAGTCTAAGTGAGCCTGATACATCGGGCTGCCACATAACCTAACCTAACCTAACCTAACCATCAACACGTTGTTGTTTTTGGTCAAATTTGAGCTCGCGCGGCATCCATTTTGCACAGAGCTTCCGCGTATCGAAATATTGATGAATGATATGACCAACACGTTCCTTTGATATCTTTAAGGCCTCTGCTATCTCGATCAACTTCATTTTACGGTCATTCAAAATCATTTTGTGGATTTTTTTGATGTTTTCATCGGTAACCACCTCTTTCGGGCGTCCACTGCGTTCACCGTCCTCCGTGCTCATTTCACCACGATTGAATTTTGCATACCAATCAATTATTGTTGATTCCCTGGTGCAGAGTCCGGAAACTCATTATCAAGCCAAGTTTTTGCTTCCACCGTATTTTTCCCCTTCAGAAAACAGTATTTTATCAAAACACGAAATTCATTTTTTTTTTTTCACAATAACAAAAGTTGCTTCAAAAAAGACGCTCTATCTCACAAACTAAATGACTTACAGACGTCAAATTTTGACACGAATCATTTGAAGCTTGGTACTATATATAAATAATATGCATTTAATACTAGCGACGCCATCTATGTGTCAGACCGGGGACTTATCAGCCAACCTGTTATACCCTCCACCATGGATTGGATTCAGTCATTAGGTTGTACTCTAGAAGATCTTTAAATATCGTACTAACAAATGTACATTCATCCGTCTGATGATATGAAGAAGCAAATTCGGTTTATTTGAGATTTATAGCAAATCAGATGTGAACATGTGAACTATCCTCAAAATACAAATATGTAGGATTAAAATAACATCAGGCAAAATGTATAAAAACTTCAGCTTAGGAAAAATCAAAAAGTTGGAATGGAGGGTACTCACACTTTTCACACCATATGAACCGATCGCCAAATATGACTACCTGAGTCTTCTGACACCACAATTTTTGGGTTTTTACAAATTATATCGAAATAAGAAGAAAATAAGTTTATCTCTATTTCATTATTTCTGTTCCCGGGTTGTCCCCAGATCTGATAATTTACCTAGTACAGATTTTTTTTTCATATTTTCAGTGGTATTCAGTAGTATTGGTCGCTTGTCAAACGATGGTTTGAGAGGAAAAAATATTTTTTTAAAAATTTTAAATATGTGTTTGACAGTCATTAGTAGAAATGTGTACACCCAAAGAAAAAAATACTTTCCGCCGGAACGAAATTCTTCGAAAATATATTCTATAAGAGAAAAAAAAAGAACAGAATTTACGAAAAGAAATGCAATAATTGTTAATAAACTTTTTTATTTGTTTACGCCTGTCTAAAATGTAACCCCTCACAAACGAAAACTCTTCTCTCAGTGTATGCAATCCATGGTGAATGCTACATAAAATTCGGCTGATTGTTTTTATTAATATCACTAAAGCCTAAATGTGGCAAATTTTTTCACATAATTGAAGAAACAATGCAAATTAATAAATAAATGAGGGATTTCCTTTTATTTCCATAAAATTGAATTCAATGGTTCCTAGCGCTTTCCATATAGGATCAGATAAATCCTGGATTATAATTTAAAACATCAAAATTGAACACATTTAAAGTAATCCCTTTCGATTTACAGAAATAAATGTTCACATGTCCATGAAATTAAAATTTTAAACTATTTCCAGTAAACCATTTTTTAAACCATAACAAAGTTCCCAATGGCCATAGTATTTTTGGATCTTCATTGTATATTTCCAAACGCACTGACTTAAAATAATATAACCCCTTTAAATTAATGACGACTTTTTTAAAACATTGCGGCAAACAAACAAATAGAAATACATACCTGTTACGTAGTTCACCAGAAGCAATCTACAAACAGAAAAGAAAAAAGAAGAAAAACAATCAATAAAAATTCAATTACTTTAATAAAAATATTCTCAGTCATATATACATTGGCATAAAATTTAAATAGAATGTGCCAATTCATTCGCACTTTTGGAAAAAGCTAACACAAAGAAAAACAAAACAAACAATAAATAAATTCGAAAATATTTTTCCGCAATATCAAGCGTAAAACAAAAAATATAAGAAATCCCAAAACACAAAATATTGTTTCCATTCATGGACATGGACTTTGTAAAAGCAAACTCAATTACAATATATAGTAGCAAAAAACAACGATCACACAAAAATCCAAATGTTTGTAGAGTCGACAGGGAAGTGGAGTGAAGCCAACAAAACAATATGTTTTATATTTTCTATATTTTTTATGTTTTATTTTTATGCGGCGTTAGTTGAGCTATAAATCATAGAATATTTTCCATATTTTATAGGAAAATAAGAAAACAATAGCCAGTCAACAAACGAAACAATTTCATATTTTTTTAAATACCAAAACAAAATCACACAATTGCTCGTAGCAAATATGGTCAAATTTAAGCCATACATACATATATGAAATAGTTATTATGCAATTTTTTGTTTTAATATATTTTAAATGTTGCAAAATTTATGAGTGAGACATTCAGTAATTAGAGAATAACACCGTCTAGTTTACTGTTATCTTTTCGTTGTTATTTAAAACTTATTTTGCAATTTAAATTAATTCAGTTTTATTTTTTTCTATTTTCAGGTATGTATATATGACTGACATGCTGTGGGAAAAAATATAAATGCAAGTTTAGTGAATATTTTGGAAGTCTCCGAAAGGTGATACGATAAGGTTAACACTTGTATCCAATTTCCTCAACTACAAAACTAAGTCAACATTAATGGCCGGTGTCTCCTGATTCCAATAATAATTAACCGGAGGTAGACCACCGGTTAGTAAAATTTTTGCATGGGATCAGCTGTTTTATCGACATGATAAATAATAATAAGGCAATGAGAAACCAGCCCAAAGAATATAGACGTGCGAACTAAGGTGAAGCACCACGAACAAAACTTTCCTCTTTCACATATAGCCGAGAAATGGTGAAAAGAAAATGATCTAAGAGTAAATCCAGGAAATACAGATTTAATCGTACGCAAAAAATAACTTTTTCCTTCGAAACGAAATTTTAGACTAGTGAAGTTTGCCTTTAGTGGTAGAGTTGTCTCTTAAAACAAAAAAGAAAACATGTTTATGGTATACACAGAAACAAATATCCGTAGTTAAACTAACGCTAAATTTCACTTATTTTTATTGAAACAAATTTATTTGCTTGTAGTTGAATTTTATTATTTTTGACGAAATTTTCCACAGCTTAATGAAATCTTACTTTTTTTAAGTATGTCTCAAAAATTTTATGAACTAAACGTGAGTATAAAGTTCAATCACCGTACACATAAGTTCAATTTGAACTAAAGCAAATGAAAATTTTCGTACGATTCCCAAAAATAGTAAGACTGCACTACTGTATGGTTAAAATGGTCACGATTTGGCGCCAATGATTTTCTTCTTTACTTTTAGTAAATTTTTTCTTCTACGAGATGATGTAATTTCGTGAACTGCAGTTAAAAAGTACAACATGGCATTAAAATTTCCTGGTTTTAACAACGCTTTGTGGAAACCTTAAAACGTGGAGTAAAATTTATTTCAATTTTCGTGCGAGGTAGTTCATTCTTCCTATAAAATAGTTCACTCTTTTTCGGTGTACGTTGCAACGTTAGGTTAGGTTAGGTTAGGTGGCAGCCCGATATATCAGGCTCACTTAGACTATTCAGTCCATTGTGTTACCACAGTGGTGAACTTCTCTCTTATCACTGAGTGCTGCCCGATTCCATGTTAAGCTCAATAACAAGGGACCTCCTTTTTATAGCCGAGTCCGACCGGCGTTCCACATTTCAGTGAAAGCACTTAGAGAAGCTTTGAAACCCTCAGAAATGTCACCAGCATTACTGAGGTGGGATAATCCACCGCTGAAAAACTTTTTGGTGTTCGGTCGAAGCAGGAATCGAACCCACGACCTTGTGTATGCAAGGCGGGCATGCTAACCATTGCACCACGGTGGCTCCCATGTCTTTATATATACTAAATGCCATAGCAAACAAACAAGAAATAAGGGCTCGTTCACAACAAATGTTTCCTATCGAGACATTTGTATCTTAGCGCTCACTTCATACCGGTATACCTGGTAAATGTTCCATGTCCCCGTCCAAAAATAACATTACGCTCTTGAAACAAGTTTGGTTGATCATATTCCTTTTCGGCATGAAATTCAATTGATCTATATTTCAACCGGTATGGTCTACAAGGAGTACAGTTTTTAGTATTCGTCGGTACTTTCTATTTTACAAACTGTTGTTTGGATTGGATAACATTTGAGAAATCATAATCTTTTACCGATATAGAGGCTTTTATGCCCTCTATTTAAAAACAAATACTCTTTTGCTTTCTACGAAATCTGAAAATTGAATAATTGAATTAAGCTTTATGGCCATTTTGCATAAAACGTTGGACTCAGAATAGGTATTAAATATTGTAAATGCAATAATTTAACCTAAATATTTATGGCCTTAAATGATTACAAATTATTTACAAAAGTGCGAACAAAAGGTGTCCGTGTAATAAATTTGAATTAGTTTTATTGCTCATATAAATCGATTTAGTGGTTGGCCGGTTGCATGGCCAACTATTATGTATTTGCTTGCGATACATTTTCTAATAAGGGGAAATTAATTTAAACTATGCCATAGGCCTAACTACTAACCATATCAGAATTTGTGCGAATGCATAACTAAATTCAATTACCTGAACAGAACGGTAATTATAACATGAACAAAAATATAATAAATGCATATAATGTCCATTAAAAATAATCACAAATTAGTTTTATGATTATACATGCATTACATTACAATGTAATAGATGAAGATAAAAACAATGCAAGGACATTCTATACCAAATGTTACCCACAGCTCATGCTTGGCAAATATTATAAATGTAATTGAAGTTTATTTTCATTCATGATGGTTGTTTTATGATATAAATTTAAATGAATTAATCATTAAAAATAAGAAAATTGCAATTTGTATGTAAATGAGAGACTAAAAATATGTTGTATAAAATATTTTTAATCAACTCCTAAAGGCATGCTTCAAAACCTGCTCATTATTCATTGCAAAAAAACAATTTTTTGCTAAATTTTGAGATACATCTATTTAATTTAAGCGACATCAATTTTATCCCCCTATAATCAGCATAGACCTTCTATAATATTTTACATGCAATGAATCTATAATCATTAAATTTAATAATGTCATTTAATTTTGCATAATTTTATCAACATAATCAATGACTTATACCCTGGTTGTTAAACACTTTTCTCTCTCGATTATACACAAAAATAAAGCTATTTAACATCGGTCACGCTTCGATTCCATTGGCCAGTGAAAAACAAGCCAAAAGTACTCGGTGTCCGTATCCTTTTTTTTTTTTTGTTTTGCGGTATATAAAGGGTGATTCTTTTGAGGTTAGGATTTTCATGCATTAGTATTTGACAGATCACGTGGGATTTCAGACATGGTGTCAAAGAGAAAGATGCTCAGTATGCTTTGACATTTCATCATGAATAGACTTACTAACGAGCCACAACGTCGAATTTTCAGTGAATGGGCCCTAGAAAAGTTGGCAGAAAATCCGCTTTTTTATCGACAAATTTTGTTCAGCGATGAGGCTCATTTCTGGTTGAATGGCTACGTAAATAAGCAAAATTGCCGCATTTGGAGTGAAGAGCAACCAGAAGCCGTTCAAGAACTGCCCATGCATCCCGAAAAATGGTGTGGTTTGTACGCTGGTGGAATCATTGGACCGTATTTTTTCAAAGATGCTGTTGGACGCAACGTTACGGTGAATGGCGATCGCTATCGCTCGATGCTAACAAACTTTTTGTTGCCAAAAATGGAAGAACTGAACTTGGTTGACATGTGGTTTCAACAAGATGGCGCTACATGCCACACAGCTCGCGATTCTATGGCCATTTTGAGGGAAAACTTCGGAGAACAATTCATCTCAAGAAATGGACCGGTAAGTTGGCCACCAAGATCATGCGATTTGACGCCTTTAGACTATTTTTTGTGGGGCTACGTCAAGTCTAAAGTCTACAGAAATAAGCCAGCAACTATTCCAGCTTTGGAAGACAACATTTCCGAAGAAATTCGGGCTATTCCGGCCGAAATGCTCGAAAAAGTTGCCCAAAATTGGACTTTCCGAATGGACCACCTAAGACGCAGCCGCGGTCAACATTTAAATGAAATTATCTTCAAAAAGTAAATGTCATGGACCAATCTAACGTTTCAAATAAAGAACCGATGAGATTTTGCAAATTTTATGTGTTTTTTTAAAAAAAAAAGTTATCAAGCTCTTAACAAATCACCCTTTATATTTTGCCAACTTGTTTATAAAATCTGTGCACTTCATCAGTTAATAGGGTTTTTATAACAGCATTGGTTTTTTTCTTCTTGGTGAAAAACATTGGTTCCGGTGTAAAATGTAATTAAATGCCCTACACACAAAAAATAAAACGTTAATGAACTAACAAAACAAAAACAACAACAAGTAAAACCCAATGCTATTATCATTCACACCTTGGTAAATGAGGACTAATTGTTATTTAAATTGTCTGTGAGGTGTTGACTAGTGTCCGAAACTACTAAATTATAATGACTTTAAGATGAGATGGCAATTCAATATTCAATCCATAAAGTTAATTCATTTGCAAGTCATTTTGGGTAAAAGCAAGTAAAATGGTTTTATTACACTGAATTGCTATTTTTCAGGTCTGATATGGAAGTAAGAGTAAGAGCCATAAAGTAGATTTTTGAATTTTGACAAAATTTGAAAAACCAGACTTGTTGACTTTCTTCAAGTTCGATTTCCACGTCGTAAAAACCGAAATGCCGATTAGGCAACATGAAAAATCCAGTAGAGTTATAGTTTAATGTTAAACTTTGTTTAGTAAATTTTACTCAATGTCTATTATATCTTGAAATTCGATTAGGCGATTTTTTCTTACACTCAAAAAACAGTGAATCACACTAAAAAAAAAGTGAATTCTCTATTTCACTAAAGCCAATTTAACTTTATTTTAGTTCATGGAATTATTATGTTTGGAGAAAGTTTCTTTTACTCCAATAATTTTTTGCGTACGTTAATTACATTAACTAAAACCGAGGAAAAAATATACCCAAATGAAGCATAAAGATTAACAAAATTCGTGTCTTCCACAAAATAGTTCAGTATTTCTTTAAATTTGCAAATTTTACTACAAATGCGTTCATCATGAACTTCGTATGTCACTAAAGACATTCTTGCAATTTTGAACTCCAAATTTTTCCTTGAAACTAAAAATTTTTCTTTAACAAGTGAAAAAACTTAATTATGCCTAATAAATTTCCTTGAATTTGTCGAAAAATATTTCCTTATTTTAATGACATCGGCTAAAAATATTCAAAATTTTCTAAAATAAGCGAAATTTTTCTTCCTGGTGGCTTCCCTGTTTTTTTTTCAGTGCGCCGGAAAGGAAAATTTTGTTTTTTTTTTCAGAAACTTTTAACTAACTTTTTACAAACGCAGATGTCACACCGTTTTCAAAAAATAAGTAAATATTATTCAACAAATTTAGAAAAAAATATTATACATAATTTTTTTTTTCTTTCTAAAAAAAATTTCGATGTTTGAAGGAAACAAATTGGAGTTCAAAATAACAAAAAAGTCTTTAGTGCCATACGAAGTTTATGATGGGCGCATTATTGCTAAAATTTACAATGTTTGAGAAATTCTGAACTATTTTGTGGGAGACACGAATTTAGTACATCTTTATGCTTCATTTTTGCGTAATATAGGGTTCACTTTTTTTTTTTTTTGAGTGTAGTTAGGCGAATAAAGAAAAATGTTTATATTCATAATAATTTACTGACAGTTTACCGGAGGAGTTTGTATGGAATATAAGGAAAAGTCTTTAGCCGGTATATTTTAGCCCATGTCAAAACAATTTGCTTTGAAAATATGGTTACGCATTTCGTGAGATTCAGAAATGGAATCTGTGATTGGAAAAAGCCTTCATCGCGTAAGAAAATTTTGATGGGAAATTTCCCATGCAGATGGATCCAGGTTTAGTGGTGGCAAAGGCCAAGGCATTAGAGCTCAGAATTGCGAATTGAAGAGCCGTCAACGAAATTCACCTAATAACTACCTGTCTACAATCAAGGCAATATAAGTCAATATTGCTGTGATTCTTCTCCTACAAAACAAAAGCTCCTGATTACATTAAATAAGAAAATAAAAGTGCATAAAGCAGGATTGCTTTTTTATTGCCCACATTTGAAATGAACCATATTTGTAGCATTTGCACATCATTCTGAGTGGCATTATCCTGAAGGCGTTTCAAGTGTTCTAAACTGTGTTACTTAGTATCAAATATTTATATAGGTATTTGTGTATGTATGTATAGCTTTACTATTCTAAATCCTTTCTTAATCATGCTAAAGTATACTTGAATGCCTCTGTAAACAGAAACTTCCAACTTGAACGCCTACCAATAAAGCACGTGCTGCCTATAAAGAAATGTTGTTGAATATTTTTTGCTACTCTCGCTGTCGTTGTCCTCCAGCATTGATGCACAATCTCGTTTGGTTTTATGGCAATTTATTTATATTCATGCCATTTTTTGCACACTCTTTACGTCTTATCCCTGCCATAATGTGTTTAGGTCGATGCAAGGAGCACAGTATTAAGTCAACTAACCAAGGTAGGCAGACCCAGTGAGCCTTGTAGGATGGCTCTTGTAGCACTATCAACGGCTTCGTCAGCATTTGAAAAGCTTTGTTAGGCATTTACTCATGTTCTGATGTTTTTTTCATAGTCTTTCCTCTTGATTTTTGTTGAGAGGGAGTACATTCATGTCTGTAGATATTTAAATTACCTTCTACCATTTTCTTTTTGGGAGACGATCTAGCAGTTCCTTGGTATAATGGAACTTCCTGTAGGCATGTCCATCCTTCCTTTGGCATACGTGGTATTTGTGTGTGCAAGTTTGTGCCTAGAATGCATCTTTCTATTCAGTGATTGTCGATATTTGTAAAATGCCAATATTGTTTAATTTTATTTGCATTCAATTGTTGATTTTAATCATAGGACCAGTTACCAAAGATTTAGTGTTTGGTTTTCTTTTAAGGATACAAATATAGCGAGCTTTTCAGTAATATGTTTTTAAATAAATTTATTTTGAGAGAATAGGAAGTCTGATAGTTGTGTTTTATTGAAAATAAAGCAGTCCTTTCGATCATGCTCATTTCATTAAAATGTAATACAATTTTGACTAAAATACCAAGTAGGTAAAGGCATTTCCTTGAACCCGCGTGATGGTTTCGAAAACAGGCTTTGGTTGAATTTGTTTCAGGTTTACTACACGCAAAAAAATAATTCTTTCCTCCCAAACGAAATTTTAGACAAACAAAGTTCGTTTCCAATTTGCTTTTCGTTGTAAGGAAGTTTATTTGGAAGAAAAGTATATACTGTTTGTGATAAACGTTTACTCTTTTCCAGGATGTAAAAACAATTTCATAAAGACTAACTCAAAAACCAATCTTTTCCGGCTAATTGCATTTTCCCTCACACCTTTCTCACTTCCACGAGGTTTTTTAGTTCTTAGCGCCTTTTTCTGTAATACAAACAATGTAGAGGAAATTATAGGATTTTATAAATTTTTAAAATTTTACCTTTCGCCTGGAGGGAGAACCGAACCGCGAACCGCTACGTAGCTGTTATTGGCATCAATAGCTAACTAACCATATAAGTTATATTAATATAGCATAGCTTGCGGCGACCACGAGCCGATTAAACAAACTTTATTTAACAGAAACAAACATTTAGTTGGACACCGTGGAGCAGTGGTTGCTACGCCCGCCTTGCATGCCAAGGGTCGTGTGTTCGAGCCCTGCTTCGACCGAAAAAAGTTTTTTTTTTGTTTTTTTTTACATATATTCCAGATATGTTCGAAAGATTCCGAAAAGATGTTCAACATTACATACTAATATATTAAATTTTTACTGTAAATGTATCTTATTAAAGACTTAAAGTCAGAAAAGAACCGTGATTGATAAAAACGAAATGGACTGTGTTGTTGGTTCAAAAATATTTTTTTATTGAAAAATTAAAAATTTTGTAACAAACGAATTTTTTTGGTGATAAAAGTTTAAAATTCTCGAAGAAATTCAAAAAACTCTAACAAAAGAAAAACGTTTTCGGTACACGTTTTCCAAACTTTTTTTTTCTTTGCATGTAGTTGTTTAAGGCTATGCGTCCCCAATGACCGCTTACACCTTAAACCTAAGAGGGACTTAATTGAGTCCCCTTTTTGATAGGTATCTCTGCATTGCTGTCAACGATCATTCGCCATCATAATCGCCTTTTCACATGTTATGAGTAGGCATCTACAGGCATACAAACAGATTCTAGTTCCTCTGGAACATGCAAACTTGTTCTTAGTCTTGCTGACTTATTCTCTTTGCAGTTCTGTGGTATGTTATATTTTCGATTTAAAATGCATTTTGGTCGATTGGGAAATGGCAAATTTAAGTTTTACCAATACAACCATTTTATGAATTTTTGTTTTATACTAATCAAAAACAAATTGAATAAGGAAATAAACTCAATTTTGGTTCTCAGTTGTGCTCACGATGCAAATTATAGCGTCTTAAAATAAGCCGTAGTCAAAAAGACGAAGGATGACGTTAGTGTACATAATCTAAGGATGACTTTCCATGGTTAAGAGAATTGCGCATTTACGAACACAAGGGGTAAGAATTTGATTGTAAGTTATCCGACTATCCGAGTGTAAATTAACCCTAGTTGTAGCACCACATTTTGTTTTTGTTTACGTTACTTCTCCATCCTAAAATATTTATATTTGTAAATAGTGCCATTTGTCACCTTTTCTATTGCAAATATTTCAGCTTTAAAATACAATACACAGAAAAAAATTTCCGTAGTTAAACTTACGCTAAATTTAACTCATTTCTATTGAAAAAAAAATTATTTGCTTGTAGTTAAATTTTATTATTTTTATCGAAATTTTATACAGCTTAATGAAATCTTACTTTTTTAAATACGTCTCATAAATTGTATGAACTAAACGTGAGCATAGTGAGTATCAATGACCGTACACATAAGTTCAATATGAACTAAAACAAATGAAAATTTTCGTACGATTCCCAAAATTAGTAAGAATGAACTACTGTATGATTAAAATGGTAATGATTTGGCGCCAATGATTTTCTTCTTTACTTTTAGTTAATTTTTTCTTCTATGAGATGATGTTATTTCGTGAACTGCAGTTAAAAATACAACAGGGCATTAAAATTTCCTGGTTTTAACAACGCTTTGTGGAAATCTCAAAATGTGGAGTAAAATTTAGTTCAATTTTCGTGCGTGGTAGTTCATTCTTCCTATAAAACAGTTCACTTTTTTTCGGTGTAGTGTTCCAGTAATTTTTAAGTTATATTTGCAGGTTTTGCACTAGACACCAAAAGTGTTTGGGACTACAAAAATTTACGTAACCTCAATTCCCAGGAGTCAGTGTACTTCATTATTACGAAGTATTTGGTCATAATTTTTGTGATCTGATCATCACATATATTCAATGCTAAATCATCTCTCCATTAGTAGAATAACTTTTTATTGGGAAATTGTTTATAGATAACGGATGTGAAATTCAATATCACACATACGAGTACATATCCAGGCCAAAAAAATTCGGAATTTTTTCTTCTTACTAGCTCCAGTTCTCTTAAGAAATGTAATAACATTTCAATTCCCAACAATTAGAAATTTGTGTCTTTTTTAGCCTCTCTCTCTCTCATTGAAAATCGAATCCTCTTTGGCAAAGCTGAAAGCTAAACGGAATTAGAGATAACAGACATCGTCTCCAATAAGTGTAAAAAAATGAAGATGTACTAATCTTCCCATACAAGTAAGCTTAAGATGCCCAATAAACACAGGCCTTCAGCAAGCGAGCAGTCATTCATTCTGACATATGCTGAAGATCCCCTTGGAATATGTTTCTTTTGGTTCCGTTTCGTTATGTCTTCTTTTTCGTATGTGGTTGATAACTACGACCTTTTGCCATATCTGTCCATGTTCTTATATGCACGATACAGGAGTAATGAAATATATTTCCGGTTCCTGAATCATATTGTGTGTCAGTGTGCTTGTGTGCTCTCTCCTTATACTCTTGCGTTTCGGTGTCTATAGGTCTCGAAATACCACAACATTTCAATTACATCTGTAAGGAGTATAGAATATGTTCCATGTTCCCTTAAGCCTTTTTGGGAGTACTTTTCTTTCATGGCACACAGAGTGCAGTTTTGACTTTTGAACTGGTAACTGTTGTTGGTTGATGTTTGCGTTTTTTTTTTTTTTTGTAAACCATCATGGATGTTCATATGGGCAATGGAGCAGTTTTTGCCAAATTGACCACATTTTTAGTTTTCTAGGAATTCACTCAATTGTCGAAATTGATTTTCTTTCTGTTTGGGTAATCAGCCTCTACTCCTCCTATTCAAGGTTGTGCTAATGCAGCTTCAGGTCTCTAGGAGTTTTTATCTCAAGCGTATTGAATTGAAGTGCATACGGCCGGTTGGTTTTAGAAATAGTCTGCATGTATATGGGTGAGTATGTGTGTGTGATCAAGTGAATGGGAATTTCTCATTTCATTTTCCGAATTATAGTTAAGTTTTTGTGGTTGGGCGTTGGTTGTTTCTTTATTTCTTTGGGAAATTTCATTCATTTCCTTCTTCATATCTGGAAAAGATTTTCCACACACTCTCTCTCACTTCAATAACTTACATGCCTTTCTTCTGTTCGTTGGTTGGTTGGTTGGTTTCTTCAATTGGTTTGTGGTCTGGGGGAGAAAATTCTATTAACACTTGCTTTAAATTGCATTTCTACGCTATCTTATCGCATCCGTTTGAAATTGGCAAAAAAAAACTGAATTGCTGCTGCCTGGCAAAGTATAGTTCTTTCTAATTTTTTGGTTACAGCTCAATGGAATATATTGGTCCGTCGACTAGATTATATGAGCATATGAGGATGTAAGATGGTAAATTATGAAAAACTGAACATTTCATATTTGTGGTGTGCTGAAATGTAAGTGTCTTTGGGATAGAGGCATGAAAAAAATTCTTATTGCCCACAGAAATTTCATTAAAGTTTCTTCTGAGTATGTCCATTTATTGTTAATAATATTCTTATTTCGTAACAAAGAGCAAATGCTGCGTTTATTGCGGTTTCATGAACTTCCAATTTTCTATTTTCAAGGGCCACTGTAAAAAAAAAAAATAAATATAGAGAAAAGATGTTTCGAATGACATCGGTAAAAGAGACGAACTATTAATGAAATGTTTCCTAAATACAACAGCTTTCTCCAATCCTTCAAGTAAAGGAAAGTGCATGAGAACCATATTATGCTGATGCTTGAAGACATTCATGAAGCAATTGCTATTGTGGCGAAAAATGAAATTCTGTCAAATTATCACCAGCCACAAGAACACTGGAAATTTTTAATTATGACATCAAATGGTCACCATTATACCTCGGTACTCATGGAAAGTCAAGATGTTTTCCTATTATTGCATTATATGATTAGAATTCCAACTTTTCATGGTTTTTGCAGCAGGCGATGTCAACGCGAGTCGAAGGACCATATTTGCACAAGAGCCAATTTATTGGCATTTTGTCTCGAAAATGACGATAACAGGTTGGCTGATAAGTCCCCGGTCTGACACATAGATGGCGTCGCTAATATTAAATGCATATTATTTTTATATAGTGCCAACCTTCAAATAATTCGTGTCAGAATTTGACGTCTGTAAGTCAATTAGTTTGTGAGATAGAGCGTCTTTTGTGAAGCAACTTTTGTTATTGTGAAAAAAAGTGGAAAAAGGAATTTCGTGTTTTGATAAAATACTGTTTTCTGAAGGGAAAAAATACGGTGGAAGCAAAAACTTGGCTTGATAATGAGTTTCCGGACTCTGCCCCAGGGAAATCAACAATAATTGATTGGTATGCAAAATTCAAGCGTGGCGAAATGAGCACGGAGGACGGTGAACGCAGTGGACGCCCGAAAGAGGTGGTTACCGACGAAAACATCAAAAAAATCCACAAAATGATTTTGAATGACCGTAAAATGAAGTTGATCGAGATAGCAGAGGCCTTAAAGATATCAAAGGAACGTGTTGGTCATATCATTCATCAATATTTGGATATGCGGAAGCTCTGTGCAACATGAAGCTGTTTGAAGCTGTTAACTCGTAATACACCCAAGTTATTCCGTCGATATGTGACAATGGATGAAACATGGCTCCATCACTACACTCCTGAGTCCAATCGACAGTCGGCTGAGTGGACAGCGACCGGTGAACCGTCTCCGAAGCGTGGAAAAACTCAAAAGTCCGCTGGCCAAGTAATGGCCTCTGTTTTTTGGGATGCGTATGGAATAATTTTTATCGATTATCTTGAGAAGGGAAAAACCATCAACAGTGACTATTATATGGCGTTATTGGAGCGTTTGAAGGTCGAAATCGCGACAAAACGGCCCCATATGAAGAAGAAAAAAGTGTTGTTCCACCAAGACAACGCACCGTGCCACAAGTCATTGAGAACGATGGCAAAAATTCATGAATTGGGCTTCGAATTGCTTCCTCACCCACCGTATTCTCCAGATCTGGCCCCCAGCGACTTTTTCTTGTTCTCAGACCTCAAAAGGATGCACGCAGGGAAAAAATTTGGCTGCAAAATGGTATCAAAAAATTGAAAGGTCGTTATAATCGTTGTATCGCTCTTGAAGGGAACTATGTTGAATAATAAAAACGAATTTTGACAAAAAAATGTGTTTTTCTTTGTTAGACCGGGGACTTATCAGCCAACCTATTATTAGTTCCGTTAGATATTTTTTAACAATTTCCCACTAGTTGTTGAAAATGTTGAAATAATCGTGGGGAATCCATTTTGGCTTTTCTGGTTTTGTCAAAATTTATACAAAGGATTATGATTCCCTAACACTCCAAATGTGGAACGAAAAATATTTGGTATTTATATGAAATTAATACTTTTGTTTTTAACCAAAAAATATATTCTATTTTAATATTATTTACATTGCGGATTTTGAAAATGTTAGTACCCATTTTTTTCTGACAAAAGTGAAATTTTTTCTTTTATATAGCCAAGTCAATAGGCCTTAACTCGCAATGTGCTAACTATTTGGTGGCCATATGAATCAGTGAAGATCTCCTTTCATGGAAGATAAAAAAGTTTCCAAGATCACTTATCAGCATTTCTTATAGGTTATTCAACAACTCTGTTCAGTAATCATGGAACATTTTTGTAACAAAAATGTTGTTTTCTTGGTAAAAATATACATGATTGCCGACATCAGATACATAATTTCAGAGAACATAACATGGTTGCGACAAACATATTACATGTTCCCCGTCCAAAAATTACATTTTGCTATTGAAACACGTTTGAGTTGATCATATTCCTTCTCTGCGTGTAGTAACCCATGGAGTAAAATAGAGTTGTTGAATAACCTATAAGAAATGCTGATAAGTGGTCTATTCCTTCTCTGGGTGTATCAATCTGGCCTGAATAAACATTTTTGATAAAAGTGCCAGCCGCGTCATTCTAAGAAGCTTTATTCAAAAATTTAATTTATGGGCAAAATATTTTTAAGTCTATTTTTGATTCGAAAAGTCGACTTGAAAATAGTCGAAAAGTAAGTAGTACTGTCACCTTTTCTTGTTTGAACGTAGATAAATCTGTCATTTTTCTGGCGCCCACATTTCACTCCAAACAGCGCTCTCCTTGTATGGGAGGTAGATGACAACTGGGAGGTAGATGACAAACGTGTTCCCAACTATAGTAAATAAAACTTTAACCAGCACAGTTCCATACAATTGAAATATGCTGAATATTCTTTCATTTATAAAATTAGTAGCATTTATCTCAAATTTCATACCCAATCCCTAGAGGATATCCATTAGTGAACAACAGCATTTTATTCTCTTTTATTTTCTAATTCGTTTAAAGATAGACATCAAATTTCTCTTGCCTATTGCCGCCTCCGAATTCCCAAACTTACACAATACCAAAATGCATTATGTCCTATGGACAACTCATAGCAAGTTACCTTCGGGAGCCACCGTAACCCAATTTACTAAAAAGCATAAACATAAACCTAATCTTTGATCTGAATCTGCGCTCTCTGCTTACTAGACCATGGAAAGACGACCACTAAGGACATTTCCAAATACGACGACCGACTGCATTTCCTCCAAAGCAATTCAAACACAAAAATTGGTTTATGACTGGCTCCGGTTACCAGCTGAAAAAAATACCAAAAGTTTGACCACGACCGTCAAGCGATTCACATAGCGTAAAACTAGCCCAAGCAAACAGTCAGTCCATTTGGAAAATGGGAAAATGTTAAATTGTCGTTGATTGTTATGTCGATTAAGCGATAAATTTCAGACGAAGACTAAAGAAAATGGAAATGGAGCACACACAAAGCAAGCCAATGCAATTATAAAACCATAATCCCCAAAAATGGAAGAGCGCCATACAAAAACGAACTGCATTTGGAGACAAGAACGGTGGATAATCCGTGGAAGTTAGGTAGACAACAAGAAGGGGACAAGATGCATCGATACGAATGAAATCAGCTTCGAGATGAAAAGAATATGGAAACGTTGAATTACAAATCGAATGCTGTTGATAAATATTGACGGAGATGTAGCAACAATCACCGTACCGGTCGAAAAAAAATATGAGTGAGGAGATTTCCACAACCTACAATGCTGATGAAGAAGGGAGGAATAGAGATGCGATGGAAATCGAGGAGAAACCACATAGGCAAAAAATTGCTTAAGCATACATGCATATGCATGACAGTCGTATAAACAATCTGAATACAATAGCAACAACAATCTATAAAATTTGACTGCGACATGGTGATGCGGCGGCGACTTCATCTGCAACATGAAGTAAAACCGCCAATATGTTGCAATGAAGCAATGATGCAACAGTACCAACATCGTCCATGCCACCAAAATACAATCAAGATAACCTCAGAGCAGACTGAAATGAACATAACAACAAATATGGCTATCCAAAAATATTGAAGAACTTTAAAAAATAATATTTGTAATATTTAAATAAATTCAATATTATGGATAAACAATATCCAGAAGGTTTAAAGGGATACAAATGAGGTCTTCTGCTGGCCTCTATTGAAGATGTCATCACTTTTCTTTGTCAATGCAATCAATCAAAAGGTAATGGTACTTTTCTCGTAAGCATGAAAAAAATATAAGTATATATGCAACCTTCTCCAAGAGAAAGTTTTTCAATACTTCTTAACATTGCCTTCTAAACTGTAAGTTTGTCCATATAGAGTCTATGTTACATAAAAAGCAAGACTAATGACCTCTATAATTCAGAAGTCTATATATAATTGTGAACTCATATGGACCAAATTTTGTATGGTGGTTGTGGTGGTTTCCTCTTCCAGTAGCCAAATCTCGTGATCGGTATATAAGGTAGCTATGCTTAAAAGTGGTGTGACATTAGCAATAGCATCCGACCTACATTAATAACGAATATTTGTACACAGTTTCAAGCCGAAGTTTGCGTGATTCCAACAGACAGACGAATATCGCTAGATCGACTCAGTATTTCACCACGGTCCAATATACTTTATAGGGTCTGAGACAAATACTCGTATTTCAATTCGTTACAAACGGAATGTAAAATATACTGAGTTTAATTTTAATTCGTAATGAGGGCTAAATATCACCTGCAACAAAGGCAACTAGTGCCATTGTTTCGACACTGGTAACCAACAATTGCCAATTTTACATCGCTGTTTCGTATTCTTAAAATATACGATTATTATAGAAAATATTGCCAAAACAGTTAAAACTGAAATAGCATTAAATTCATATGGCCTTAAATGTCTCTCTCACTGAAGCTCATCATTCTATGTGACCAACGCCATATGGGTGGCTAGTCAACCAACTTTTATGACAACACTTTGGCATTGTTGCATTAAATGTTGCTGTTACTGGTATTGTTGCAGTCATCTACCAATATTCGATGTCATTTATGCCAAATGCAATAATTCTTATCACCGGCTGTGAATATTGCTGCAAGTGGTTTCTTCTCTTGAATCTACCCAGCAAAAAATTTGTGAAAGGAATCTTTCAGTACAATAACCAAATAATATTTTTGCTGGTTGTTAGAATTTTAATGTATATGTTATTCTATTATGAGTTTAATTTTCAATAAAAGTAAACTCACTTTCAGTCTCCTGTATATGTGTATGACAGAAATGAAGTTGAATATCTTCTGTTTGAAAGAGTAATTTCCGGTTCAATTACTGGTTACACGGAAAAAAATTTCAGCAACATTTTTCCAATTAAAATCTTAATTGAGTTCAACAAATTTTTTAATTGATACTATTATTTCGGTGATTGAAGATAATTCAATTAAAAAATTAATTGGATCAATTAATTTCGTGACTGAATTAAAAAAATTTGTGTGTGTGTGTGTGTGTGTGTGTGTAGTACGTCTGTACAAACTTATTAACACAGATGATATTTATGGGTACGTCAGTATTGATAAATAACAAAAATCGTTAATGATCAGACCATCAGAAAATTAATGATCGTTTTAATGTTTTAACTGGGTAATCTTTGGGTAATCTTTTTTTTTTGTCGAAAGTGTTTGGCAACACTATGCCAACGCCGAGTATGACGCTTGTGTTTGAACCGTGTCAGTACGGGTCGGCAGCATTAACCCTTTCACTACCGATGTCCACTTAGAAGGACATTCGAAAAAGACACCAAATTCTATTTTCCCACTTAGTTTCGATTTATTTTAAAACAGAGGCTTTCATCTAAATAAGCTATAAATATTTTCCATATTGGTGAGCACTAAAATATATTTTTATAAACTTCTTTAACAATAAACGAAAAATACAAAAATTTGAGGCAATTTTTCTACTGTATGTTTGTATTAAATGGACATTTATATAAAAACTATAGCTGATACTCTTTCGGATTCTTTTTTGTATTTTTTCTCACATTTTGAAAGATATTGTAGGCCAAAAAGCACTCATTTTCGTAAGGCCATTTGGTCACAATTCTAGAATCAAGTTTTCAAAACAAGGTCATATAACTCTTGAAGTAGTTGAGGTAGGTTCTCATTATGACAATTTTTGTTCTACATGCTGTTAGTACAAGTAAAAACATAAGAAAAATTAAAGTTTTTAACATAGGTAGCCACCGTGGTGCTGGTGACATTTCTGAGGGCTTCAAAGCTTCTCTAAGTGGTTTCACTGCAATGTGGAACGCCGTTCGGACTCGGCTATAAAAAGGAGGTCCCTTGTCATTGAGCTTAACATGGAATCGGGCAGCACTCAGTGATAAGAGAGAAGTTCACCAATGTGGTATCACAATGGACTGAATAGTCTAAGTGAGCCTGATACATCGGGTTGCCACCTAACCTAACCTAACCTAGGGTTTATTTCGGTAGTGAAAGGGTTAAGCATACTAGCTTGCGGAATTCAATGCTACAGCAAATTTCGTTATCATAAATAGCAATGCCTTTCTTAGGATTTTTTTTGCAAAAGCATACCGGCCTTTAAGCATCACATAGCAAGGATGCGGTGGTTATTAAGCCCGCAGTGCATAGATAGTCATGGATTCTATCCCAGTCCCTCATAGACGAGTGGGATGTAAGTTTCATGAGACCAACGAATTAAATTTACATTCTTCACCTAATCCACTCTCCATTCTATATTCTTCACAATTTGTTTGCTGTGTTATCACCATTGACTCGTTGGTCAAACATTGAATGACAATCCAATACAAAAACGACAAACTCCAATTCCACACAAAACGGTAGAATTCTCACGCTTCTTATTGGAAGTAACAGAAACCAAATAAACCCATGACAAAAAAACAAAACGCCCGAGAGGATGTCTCAATTCCTTGTGCATTCAGCAACAACCACACGGCGACAACATTCATAACCACAAAGAATAGTTCCTCAACAGAGTGAAGTAAGGCTTACGCGGACCATATAGCCCATATAGAATGGTGGTCAGGCAAAAACATTTCCACTCACACGGCATTGTCTCCGAATTGGAGACATATAAAAAAGGAATGTAAAGTCTTTATTACGGTTGAAGTGGTAACAACCACACTGGAACCGCTAACACTATAGACCCTCCTCAAGCTGTTGCTCCAGCACACAGCCTTTATGTAAGCTGGGCGGCATTGTTGTGGCTGGTGGTATTGCCAGTTGGTTTTGATCGCCTTCATATGATTGGAATTCGTTTTACGATTTGTTGCCACCATAAGCACATCATCATTTCCGAATGGAAGGAATTTGGAATGTCTTTTCACTACATATCCTCCCTCAGATCAAGCAGCACAACCTTCCATTTTTGCCAGTCCTTTGATTGCTAGTATGGTTGATCAGGTTCTATTCCAGCACTTAAATTTCTCACACACGTAGTTGAATGTGGCATTTGAGTGTAATGTTGCTGCTGCATCTGTCGCTTTTAGGGCTACTCCTTTACTCCGAGTGGACTGGCTGACACTAAAGATAAAATCGTGCAATAAAAGGCGCTAATATTGTGTTTGAGATTCTTCCGCCGCTGGTAGTCTGCAGTGGGCACTTTAATTCTACTTCACACTACATTTCTGTTCTAGTTGATGTGAATATAGAAAAGTGGTGGTGGTCTTCACAAAAATATCCACACTACCACACGTTCCATTTGCACAATAATAAAAATCATGAAGTTGTTACATTAATAGTCCTTCTTTTTAATGGTGACACATGACATGTGGTGTTTACAGATATTCCAGTGACACACACCGCTGCATCCAAAGCTTTAATGGAGTTAGGATAGTTTTTTATTATAGTGGACAGGGATTAAGAAGATACAGTGACAATAACAATGCCGCTTTATTTTGCCCCAGATACTAAATTGAATTTTACAATAATTTTTATTAGAATTGCCAATAAAACAAAAGTCAATGTCATTATTTAGAGTTTTTATGCAGCAATAAATATTCCAAGTTATTTCCTCGAATAACGATTTTGGGCTTCCAATGAAGAGTTGATTACGTACAGTAAATAAGAACTTCTATGGTTTACTTTTTCTTGTAAAGATGCATTGAATGTTTGTTGATTCTGGATAGTTACTCAGATATTGTAATTCTGCTGTGAATTTTATCCATACGACTTAAAAAGTCGAATTTCAAAAATGCACAGAAAAAAAGCATGCCCGCTTCGAAAGATGTTGTCTTTACACTAAAAATTGATTCTGAGCCAAAGAAGCGGGGAATTGAAGTAAGGACACATTTGGGACACAAGTCCCTTTTAAATTTGACTTTTGCGTACTTGATTCTAGGAAACAAATATTAATTTATTCGTCTTTTCAGCTTTTTTCTTCATATGCTATCAAAGTCATTTAAAAGCGAGATAACGACAACTTAAATTTCCAAATTCAGACTCGTCTTGAAGTAGAAATTAAGCAATGTTTCCAGTAAAAACGTCTTTAAAATAAAGTATCGAAAAGGGCCTCCTATTTTTCAAGGCTTTTTTTGCTTTATAGTTAAGATACAAAAAGTCAATAAATTTGAAAACGATTTCAATAAGTGTGAAAAACTTTTTCTGACTTATTAAAGCCAAGTTGACCTTAATCAAACAAAATTTTCTTTCGTGTAAAGGTACCCATTTTTAAGTCGGCGCACTTAATTGTACAAAACGACTTTATTGAAAAGTTTATCGACTTTTGGACAAGTAAAAAAACTTTATATCCCAAAAAATGCGTCTTCAATGCTAAGCAAAATTTGCATTCGTTTTATTGACATGGAATCTTTGGCTTCACGACAATATTTTTTTTTTTTCAATATGACAAAAGTCGAAAGCAATTATTTTAAAAGTTTTAAATGTCGAAAAGGCAAACTCCAGAAGAGGAATCAAATATTTACCACACCATATGAGTACCGATTCGTCAATTTGCGTCTATATACAGTCGTTCAATTATTTTCCATTTTCTAATTGTCGACCAGTATCAGCAATAAACTTTGTAATTGAAAATAGGAAAAAACGTAAAATCTTTACTTCCCAAAATTTAATTCACTTTTTATCTCATACAAACATATTTTTGTTGTTCATTTTTGTTCTTTCAAAGATTATCATGGAAACTTTGTCGTTTCACGAATTACATTCCCTTCTTAATTATTTATTTCCAGACACTGATATGCTTGTCTTTTATACTGACTATGTATCTACTGTCTCGTCTAACAGAAAAAAAAGGTTTTTTCATTTAACAATTGGGTGATTTTGATTGATCACCTTGGACACCTAAAAACTTAAGTGAAAACTCTTTGTCTTCCTCTTTTAAAATAAAAAACAAAAAACATTCAGAACAAAATTGTTACAAGTAAAATGACTGAAAGAAAAATACATGAACTTTTAATTAATTAACAGCAAAGTTTTTCAAAAGAAAAACAAAATGAAACTTGCACCAAAAACAACGTAGATATTTTATTCATCTACAATCATCTTAAGACTTTCTTCAAATCGTGAAATCTTCAATTTAGGCATTTAATCGATGACTTTGCCGGTGACCCAAACTAAGAGTAACAATGAAGATATGTGATGATTGTCTTCTTATAAAACAAGCACATGTTAATTAATTTTTAGCAATTCAATATTTTACTTTATGATGGCTGCGGGTGTGCCCCAGCTACTGTGGCATTGAACTTGAACTCTTCCTATGTGTGTGTCCGAGCGACTTGATGACGAGCATATGCTTACCGCACCCTATGCTATTAGCAGACATTAAAACATTACAATAGAACATGTTTTTTTTTTTTTAATTTTTAAGACCATTCTTACCCTTCTAGTTTTGGCCTCGGAATTGTGGTGGGAATTCTATAGGAAAATTTTAATTTATTGTAAAGAAAAGTCTATTTAAATCAATGAAAGTAATTAAATACCAATTAAATTCCAATAAATTAATGAAAAAGTTAGAAAGAATAGAAAAGTTTAATAGCCGCGATCGAATTCATTAGAATTCTTAGGCTATTTATTTATATGCATTTAGTTTGACATCGAAGGAATTGTGTTTGGATTATTCTAAATTTTAATTGAATTCAGTTAATGCAGTGGGTATATTTACTCCCATAATAATGGTTATATAAGTAAGGACAAAACTATGTGGTTTTAGAACAAAAATAATAATAATAAATGATTAAAAAGGGGATCCAGTTTCCCCTTTTGCCCTATTAACATATACCTAATGTGCCCTTTAACTCCCTTGTCGAGAAACTACACATTCTTAACGAATTCCCCAAGTTGCCTTTAGTCCCTATTTCCAAGCTGAGTTATCTTCTGAATCGCACTTCCCCTATTTGCCACCCACAACATGAATCGGAATTGTCGAGGTCCGCCGCTTTGTATTGCACTAGTCTCTTTTAGCTATCCTGGTGCAATGGTTAACATGCCCGCCTTGCATATAAAGGGTCGTGTGTTCAGTCCCTGCTTCGACCAAACACCAAAAAGTTTTTAGCGGTGAGTGTTTGACGTTGTGACATTTCTGAATGTTTCAAAGCTTCTCAAAGTGGTTTCACTGCAATGTGAAACGCCGTTTGAACGCGGCTATAAAAATGTGTAGGTCATGCGACCTATAGCTGGTTGAAATTCCCTTGATGCCCATTATAAATTCTACGGAATTCAGCAAGAGTTATAATAGGCTTGTTAGACTCTATGGATTCCAATCTATTACCTGTGGGCTCGGTCGGGGAAAAAAGACTTATTAGCTCTACTATGTTCAATATATTCTTATTGCATTGACGATGAATTTCTGCACATTAAATTTTTGTTTAATACAATGGTAACTGAATTAAAATCGATTGAATTTATTGTAAAATTCTTCTTTTATACCCCCATCAACCCCAAGCGACAATTTGTAACATTTCTGTCCACTTTATTTCAGTATGACAACGTCAATTCTTGCCTAAATGTTTTACGCTCACAAACGGTATCTGGCTTGGATAACATCACCACCAGCGACATCTGCTGTGGACGACTGAAAGCGGTGCTGGCGTTATTTTTTGCCTTGAGTCGCTTCAAACAACAATCGAAACAAACTAAACCGAATAACACATCCGGTTTATCGATAAAAGCCGACATACACCAGCAACCCAATACAACAACCACCACGACTGTGGAGAAGTCATCAGCAGCAAATACAACATCCACCATACAAAACATTCAGAACGGCAATGACACCATGGTGAATAGGTGAGTACTGAAAGTTTTGTAGCATATAGCTTTTGTATAAGTCATACAAATTTTCTAATAACAAAGGACTGTTATCGGTTAAGATAACATAGTTATCGCCTGTGTTTAGCAGAGAAATAAACCTTCTCATTGTTATTTTTACTTGGTCGCAATGTATAGGTGGTGCTATGTCAAAAAATTCCAAACTTTTGCAAAACGTTGTTAAAACTTGAAACTTTATAATGTGAAACACGCTCTTATTTCCGTTACAATATCTAGAAACAAGTATTAAAAGATTTGACAAATATGTAACTGAAGTTTAAAGAGAAAACTGTTATTGTACGAAAGAAATCTATCGAATCCGTACAGCTAAGTCATCAACCACGTTATATACTCGTAGAAACGGTTACTCATCATTGTCTTCAACCTACAACTACTTTTTATATTTAGTATTCGGTACTCGGTAACGGTTGGTAATGTTTTACTTTTGTTGTAAAAGATTTAAAGAAGAATGTAATTTTAGAAAAATTATCATTATTAATTCATAATAGAAAAGTCGGCTACTTCCGCTACTGAATACTTGCTCTAAGAAATATGTGGAATTTTAAACGTTGCTGGGAAAATAAGTATTGAAGAAAAGTAACAGTGAAAAATTACCTTAAACGGTGAACTTATGAAGAGCAATCAATATAAAGAGAATTTATTATCTTTTTTATATTTCTATAAATGAAATATATCTCTTATAGGTAAATTGAGGGAACGAATTGATAAATTCTTTCAGCACTCAAATGCTATCAAATAAAGAGATTTCCTATGCTTATATTTTTATGACATAAGGTGGACATAAGTTAGCCGCTAAAATCGTAATTTTTTCACGATTACTTTTCTTTAATAATCCATTTTAAGGAATACAAACTTAGTGAAAATTTGCTTTGGGCTATTCCCCATCAAGTTATAATGAAATCTGAAACAAAAATGTATAATTTCATGACTTTTTTAACTGATTTAGTTTTCACTTTAGTGAAAAAATGACTTTGCGGCTAAACTCGAAATTAATACCATCCTTATAGGTGTCTAATTATGGATGGGAAAACATACGAAGCATTGACTGCATTATATTTTGTCTTTAAATATTAATTGATTGGAAAAAGTAATCGTGATACCACATTGTTACCAAACTAAAAAACTTCGGAAAATTTGAACCAAATAGGAAAAAAGTCAACGAAAATTTCTATAAACGATTTATCTTTATTTTAGTTTATGAAACTTATTTGATTTTAGTTAAATTATACCTAATTGGAAAACTGTCCTTATTTTAATTAATTTTTGTTTAATTAGTTGCTTGATCTAAATATATTTAAAAAAACGTGTTATACAAATGATGTATACAATTTTAACAAATTCGAAATTTGCACAAAATTTTCACATCTTATATTGTGTTCATAATATTCTACAATGGATAAGTTTCCTCCAAAATATCAAACCGAAAAAATCAATATTTTAAATATATATATTTTTTTTTAATTTCACAAAAAGTTAGTATCAAATGTAAAATGTTTTAGTTTAACTTTTCGAAAATAAACCTATACCTATTTTGGGGAACCAGCACGACTTTGAATTGGGGACCAGATCTTTTTTTATCGGATTTTTATATTAATGGAGAGCGATTTCAGCCCAAAATACCATCAACCAATTCAAAGTATATGTTTTCTTGACTTCAAAAGCACACAGCAAAAACGAAATTTAATAAAAAAAATCGGAAATGAAATGTCTTAAACTTTTTAACTTATAATACGAAGATTCAAATCCTAATACAAATATAATCTGAATTTTGAAAGACGGGTATCCTCAGTTTAATGCAATAAATGGCTGAAAGCAAACATTAAACAGAAAAATGTTTTCTAACAAAAGTGATAACATTCCACACACCCAGAAAAAAAGTGACACCTTCTTTAAGTTAAAATGAACTCATTGAGAAGAAAGTTGAACTTCGTATAGCGCAGAATGAAAAAATTTAACTGAATTGAATTCATATATGGATTGATTTTATTGAACTTTTTTCATTCATTTGGACAAATCTTACATATTTGTGGTAAACATTTTACTTCAAAATTAGAACTGCTTACCTTCGTTTTTAAATACAATTTATTTATTTATATAAGCAAATTGTTCTTCTATAAAATACATGTTTTATTAATATATTAAATATACACACAAAAAAATTTCACGAAAAATTTTCCAATTAAAATTTTAATTGAGTTTTAAAAAATATTCAATTAAAAATTTAATTGATTCAACAAATTTTTTAATTGAAACAAAAATCAATCACAAAAATAATAGTATCAATTAATTTTTTAATTGATACTATCATTTGTGTGATTGAAGACATTTCAATTAAAAATTAACTGGATCAATTAATATCGTGATTGAATCAGAAAAAAATTTTTGTGTGTACTTATTTAAAATCAACAGCATCGACTGGCCTTGAAATATTAGTTTATTATTCCACTATTTCCAATTTCCATGTAATGTTATCAAGTGTAAACCGCATTTTTCTTCTTCTTTTACCTTTCACTTTTAATAATTTGCTGCCTAACGATTTTGTCCTCCTTTTACAATTTCAATACAAAAATACAATACAATTTCAAAAAAAAAAAAAATCATAAACCAATTATTTCACAAAAGGTTAGCGTCATTGAATATTACCTGATAATTGAAGACGAATTAAGGGGTTGTTATTATTCTGGTATTTTCTCACTAATTTAAAATAACAAATATTTTATATATTTTATTTGTTATTTATTATATTATTTTACTAAATTATTTTTTAACTATCTCTCCGTATATCATAACAACACGATTCCAACTAAAAAAACAGCCCACGCGCAAACATATCGATTACATCGATGACAGGTATCGATTACAGGTAGATAAAAGAAATATAGGAACATTTCCTATATTATAACAAGTGTGTTTCCTTCAGTTTTGAAAGGATTGAATACTTCTTAGTACGAATGAACTAAAACATTTTTCTATGCCAAGTGTTATTCGTATGTATGATAATAAAGGAAGTCAGAATTATCATTTTATAGGAAATTTTACTAAATTTGAGGAAACTTGGGTCTAGTTCGGTTTTTGTTTATTGCTTTGTTATCAGTGAATAAAATTTTCTTTTTCTTATACCCAGCGAAGAAAACAGTATTAGTAAAATTCCATGCCTTATTCAAGTTAATGAACTATCCGTTTCAGTTTACGATTTTTTTACTGAAACAAGTAAGTTTTATTATTTCACACAAAAATTTACCTTAATGGAAATAAAATGGCTAAACTAAATTGATGAACATTTTTTCCCTTTAGATTAGAACGCATTTTTTCTGGGTACATAATATTTATTATATCTTTCATCTTCATATGCAACTGAAGTCAACTATAGCGAACTATATTTTAAAATTGAATGAATATTTCGATTTCTGATTCTATTTCTTGTCCTTTGATGGTTTGATGGAAGAACATTTGTCGAATGTTTATAACCTCTAATGAAAATTAAAGTGCCAATACAAATATCCTTCAAACATCAGATAGCAGGAAGAAAGGATTTAATTTCCATCAACATCATCTGATCAGCAGCACATTGGATATCAGATAACAAAAATGTTACTGAATCAATAAACCCTTCTTTACAAAAATCATCCGAAAGCTCTTCAATTGACACACCTTATCAATTTGACATTTAAGACTTCACGGAGGCATCAAAGAACTGTTTCAATGAAGACAAATACCGGGTCCTAATCAAATCACTTAAATGAAAATACCATGAAATCAAACTAAATTTCCCCCCTTGAATCTTTCCACTTTATCAAATCAAAATTTAATATAATTTATCACATTGTTTAACGGAAATTACTCCATACCAAATATTATAGCCTGAGGCAGATATCACAGGAAGTAAAACCTCTTACCGAATTGCCAGGCATTAACTTTGGTGCAGAAAAAAAAACTCAACTTTGTGTTTCTTTTTTTGCAACAAAACATCCCAAGTTTCTTTGTCATTTCGACGACAAAACCATCGAAGAAAAAATGAAAATAAGTCTTGTTGCTGAAATTAGAAAACTTGTAGAACATGGCCAAGTGTATAGACACAACCGAAAACAAACAACCCCCAAAAACTCCCCAATCCTCCTGGTAACAGTAGACGCCAACAAACTCATAGCTCCATGTGGTGTTTAGGACGATTTTACAGAAATCCCAGTAGACAGGAACAGGAAGTTGTTGTTACGGTTTTCAGGAGTCGAAACATTTCATTCACCAATACACACACGTATACGATATTTTGGGTTTACCCATGCACTCAAGTGTGCGGGGGCGAGTATGAAAAATGTTGGCTGTTTGAATAGGTCGTTAAAAACAGAAACGTTTAACTTTCATTTTTCACTATTGTGAAGTTCCATTGGAGTTCCATTTTCTTCCCAGTTTCAGTATACATCTTAAGGATAAAGTTTTCTTCATCGTTTCTCTTCCGAAGATATTCAGGGCGGTGAAGAGGAGGGGTGTAGATATAACAACAATCCATAAGTTGGTTGCGAAGGAAATAGCTTGAGAGGTGGAGTAGTCAACAACATCAGCTCCAGCATCAGTGTTGATGACTTTCACTCATCTATTGCGAAGAGGGAGCAAACGAACATTCAAATGCAAAACGGAAATATGAGCCATTTAGCTAGGGTGTCCTATGAAAAGGAACTGAATAGCAGGAAGGAAAGCTGGTTTACTCGTTTGCGTTTTTGGGGATATTTAGTGAGATATTGTTTACCCAGTAACTGAAGTCAGACACTGTTGAATGACAGTTTGTTAAGACTGTAAATGAGATTTTCATTTAAAAACAGAAGGTCGTTATATAAACAAACATTCAAAGATATGAATATTTCAGTGTGGTCATAATCCAAGGGGATATGGAACCATGGGATGATGTTTTATTTCATGCAGATATATTTGAAAAATTTTAATGGAGAGTTATTTTGCGAATTTAAAGTTTGAACCTGGGTCCTTACAACGTCCGATTAAAAATTTTGCAATTATTACATTCTCAGATCATGATCGGTAGTTGTCATTTTGACAACGCATGCGCCATTTTGTCGTTGTGAGATTGAAAATTCCTGTTCTCAATTCAGCATCATCTAGGCGTTGATTCATATGCATATCGGCTTAAATTTATTTTTATGGGTGTATATGCCTGTGTTTCTCCTATCCAACAAACGAAGTTCATATTTTTTTTAATTGTTTGGAATGGGAATGTAATTAGCCATGCGTGAACCCCAAGGAAACCCACGAACATATTTTTTGACTTCATTCTTAACTCCATAGAAAAATGTAAAGGAAAACAAAAATCTGAGAATTTGATGACAAATAGGACTCTTTACAAATGCTACAACCTGTCAAGAGAAATAAAAACCTCAGTAAAAATTCAAAAGATACCAACCAAAGATGCAAAAAATACAAACCATTACCATGAATCCATCCTATTTGGTGACCCTCCCAGACTAGTCAGAGTTTATGGTAAATATTTCTACATTTCCCAAAAACCTTTCCAACAGACCAGAAATGACTGTCATCAGAAACATTTGATGGCAAACTTTTTCTCTTCCTATTTACTTTTAATTCATAGGTCCTTGCAGAGGCCAGCCAACAGCATCTGTCTTTTAAAGTTGGCCCTGTGATGTTGTTAATGGTTGCTGTTGAATTTAAATATATCGTTAGGGGATACACATTTCCACAGAGCCCACAAAAACAACTCCTAATTTCATTCAGCCTGATGTCCTTTTTTCCTAAACCCAAACCTGATGAATGTTGTTTACAAAAACAACAAACATCCTCCAGAAATATATTTAATGTTTGATATCCTTATACACTTGAATGTTGTTGTGCAAAAATTATGAGGGTTGCTTATTTTTGTTTGCTACGCATTTCCCCAAAAATCGTTTGTGGGGACACAGACGGAGTTTTCTATGGTCGAGGCTCAGTTTTATTGTTTGCCTGCTACAGCAGAGAACGAAACAAATGTCTGATTGTCATTGGTATGAGTTTAGCCACAGCAGACGCTATAAACTTTCCATGAATATGTTTGGGAGTTACTTGCCATCATCGTCATCGGTATCATATTCAACGTCTGTCTGGCCGAGTTTGTTTGGAAATACTGGTTGAGGTCACAGACAATTATTGCTGGTATGAAAGTTTTAACATTTTCAAAAATATTTATGCAAAACACAAAGTGATTTAAAGAGAAAATATGCTTTACATTTTATTTGGTATATTAGCATACACATTTGCAACATTAAATTTTGGAAATATGATTTAATAGGGAGTCATGGCAGGAAATCCTATATAGGATGCTGGAGAAGACATACGGCCCTGTTAAATTCAGGCTACATGCTTTATATTGCAACCAACTTTATATTGCTATCATTTCTAAACCTTACGTCTGAAAGGTGATATATTTATTCGAGTAATAGTTAATTTTATTGTTTACAAGCGTACGCAGTCAATTGTAATTTCAAATAAAGTTATTCGTTATGACAAGCTTACACAGTCATTTTGATCTATACCATTCTGGAGAGTAAGGTTGGCACTACAAAATACAAAATAGTGGTCAATTCGAAGCTGGTTCTAAAATTTGATGTTAACACCAGTGTTGCCGGTATTTTTCTGGCTCTTGTCCTCAAATTAGGACGTTTTCGTCCCCAAAAGTCCCCACTTTAAATTAAAATTCCTCACACATTTTCCCAATAAATTTTTGACAAGATTCTAAAAAAACGATAACGAAATAGATTCTGCTGTAGAAAATCAGCAAAATTTAAAAAATTGAAAAACAAATAAAATTTTTGTCATACCATGTAATAAGATCAAGATTTTTTCTACTCAAGTTTTTTTCTTTACGTTTTGACGATTCACTGTTCTAAATTTTTCATAATGTAGAAATAAAAAGAATGTTATGTAAACCATTATTGTAATACGGATTTAGAAAAATCCTTAAATTTATGGATATTCCACAACTCCCAAGTTCCCATCCTCGAAAAACTATCCCCAATATGGGGTAAATCCCCACATTGGGGATATTTTTGCTTTTGAACAAAAAAATGCCAAAAAAATATATATAGCGCTCTACTTTGTTACAATAGATATCTGGCACCCATGTCAAAGTTTTCACATCCATTTGATTTCCCATTTTTAATTTAGATTCTTTTGCCTTCAATCCTTAAATCTTTAATTGTTTTCTGCCTTTGTGATCATAATATTTTGTTACAGACTGTACCCGCAATAGCCAGTGTTGCCAGTATTTTTCTGGCTCTTGTCCTCAAATTAGGACGTTTTCGTCCCCAAAAGTCCCCACTTTAAATTAAAATTCCTCACACATTTTCCCAATAAATTTTTGACAACATTCTAAAAAAACGATAACGAAATAGATTCTGCTGTAGAAAATCAGCAAAATTTAAAAAATTGAAAAACAAATAAAATTTTTGTAATACCATGTAATAAGATCAAGATTTTTTCTACTCAAGTTTTTTTCTTTACGTTTTGACGATTCACTGTTCTAAATTTTTCATAATGTAGAAATAAAAAGAATGTTATGTAAACCATTATTGTAATACGGATTTAGAAAAATCCTTAAATTTATGGATATTCCACAACTCCCAAGTTCCCATCCTCGAAAAACTATCCCCAATATGGGGTAAATCCCCACATTGGGGATATTTTTGCTTTTGAACAAAAAAATATATATAGCGCTCTACTTTGTTACAATAGATATCTGGCACCCATGTCAAAGTTTTCACATCCATTTGATTTCCCATTTTTAATTTAGATTCTTTTGCCTTCAATCCTTAAATCTTTAATTGTTTTCTGCCTTTGTGATCATAATATTTTGTTACAGACTGTACCCGCAATAGCCTTAAGGATATTCTGTAATACTATTTAGACTTGAATTCAATTTCAACATTTGAATATAAAATGACAGGACTATCTATCCATCAGTATGACATTCAAAACACTCCATACAATATTGAATGTAACTTCTTTACCATAAAAACACACCAAATCTCTTCAAATGCTGAACAACCACAAAATTTCCATATCAAAGAAATCACTTAGCATAATTGTCAGCAACACACAAACGGACAAACAAACAACAATGTCCTTTGAAGACTTGGTCCACTCTCATGTGTAAATCGTTAGCAAGAATGATGTTTGCATTTTTTTCGAATTTCTGATGATGATTGAAATAAATTTAATTTACATTTTAACAAATTAAACGAACAAAATAGTATTAGCAACAGATAGAAGTAAACAAACTCACACGAACACACACTAAACAGGGATGTGGATATCGAACAAACCAAAACTGCCCGCAGGATATGAAAAGTTAAGCCACATGCCGAACAACACTGAGTTAAAAAGGACAGCCACAAGAGAATAAATAAACGCATGTATGACACATTCTACTATACAGACTCACATTCACAATTCGTGGCTTTAACTTGGCTACTAGGATATCTTGGCAAATGTTGGTATAACTGAATAGGGTTTTGACTCCCTTTATTTGAAGGTGTGGGATTCGAAAATTGGCTACATTTTCACTTCAACACATCATCAGAATTTCTGTTGCTGTTTTCTGGTCCTGTGTTGTGGTTGTGTGGCTGAATTATTTAAGTCAGAATGCATTTAAATTAAAGACACGTCTCACTACGCACCCCGCTCTATGTGTATGGCGAAATTTCATAAAGCATGTTTTAATGTGATCACCGACGTGGCAACCACGTTATGGGGGCTTATAGGGGTTGCCTTTAGCGCGTTTGCTAAGGGTTGGACAGATGCCCATCTATGGCGTTCATAAGCTCCATATTATTATTGCAAACATTTTTAATGTTTTTCGTATGCATTGGAATTTCATACCACAACAGAAACCTTCCCCACAGTTGCTTTATTCTTCGTGTGGAGGATTCAAAGTTTACAACTTGTATCACCCCCCACCGGACAATATTAAGGGGTTTCTATATACAACAAGGGTAGTTTAAAGAGATATACCTTTGCATCAAACAAATGGGCGATCCAACTACATTGACTATGGGTATTGACTTGTGTCACTGAATGGCTTGAGATGAAATAAATCCATCCATACCTAGACATATGTTTCCCCAAGCAATTGTCCTGTAACATACACTTTATTTTGTGGAGGCACAGGGGGCTCTCCTTCTAATGGCTCCCCTTTTTCTGCTTCACTAGTTGAAGAGGTAATAATGTGTACTTAAATGGCTCTTAGACTTAAAATGTTCCATGTACTTCAAATTGCATAGCTTCAGAAAAATGGTTTGTGCCAAGGGCCCAGGGCAGCAGGCACCACAGAGGAAGTTTGTCTTATAGCTGAAAGGCAATTGGGGATGATGAAGGCAAGAGCAAAAATATTCCAAGCATATTTTCTGTTTGTTTCAATTTTTTTGTCATCAGCTGTTCTTTATGGCTCCTCTTTACTCCTGAGGCATCTCATCCATGAGATTGTCTTCTTCCCCTGTCTTCATCATCATAAAAACGAGACCAAAATATGCGTGTCTAATATAATAAATCGTTAACTTTTCCAAGCATGTTCACATCTTGAACTAACTCCAGAGCTGAATAAGAATCTACTTAATCCCTGGGATGAATTTTATATCCTGAAATATTAAGATTTCCTATTAAGGAATGCAATGACAGGAACAAATAAATGTTTAAACATCCCAAGGAACTTGGGGATAGCAGCAACTGTTTGGCGCTCATGGTGAAATGGTTTGTAGAGATAACAAATTTTTACAAGAGAGAAAGAAAACAATACGTTGTAAAATCCCCTTTAAAAAATATTGCATTACAAAATTAAGTATCCTTAATAATAAAATTTTCTTTATATTTTGCTATTCACAATTATTTACCTATGCATCACAAAGACAAAAAACGTGGCTTTTGACTTCAATATAATTAATTTTTAATTGAAATTGCTTCAATAGAGGAAACTACATCAAAATTAAGAAATTAAAAATTGTTTGATTAAAAAAGTAATTTAATTAAAATTTAATACAACTAACATTTGTTTTATTGTTTAATTTATTTGACTTTAAATTATTTCAATTTAGTTTATTTTAATTTAACACGTCAGACACAGCGCTTAGTTGCTCACTCTCCGTAACCTACGTTATAAAAAACAATAAAACTTTGCCATCAATGCATAGGTGTAAGCAAGAGAGGTATAAGGTAATGGCGAAAATACCGCCAAACTTCCAATTGGATTCAAATTAGATATAAAAATATTACTCTATACAAAATGTGAGGACGTTTGGTTAGTTTGTCCTAGAGTTGTCATGAATATCAAAACCTCATAGAGACAAATGCTGGGACTGATATACTCCCTAATTAGAGGATATTTGGACGATAAACTAGATAAACTCTCTCTTTCGTAAGGGTATGAAAACATTTTTTTTTCATTTCGTGGTTAAGCTGCTTATCACGGCAGAAGGAGTTCCGTGAGGTTATTGAAATGCAAAAAAATAAATTTCGATGCTTCCTATCTAAATATGGTGTTCGTTTTTGTTGTTCAATTTCAACAAGTAATAATAATTAGAGGCAAACAAAATATGTATTTGCAGTAATTTCATAAATATTTGGATACAAATATAATTTTTATTACTTCCATATACTTTATTAGGTTAAAATCTGTTTATACTTTTGATATATTCTTTAGGTTGGGTTAGGTATGTTATAGTGGCAGCCCGATATTTCAGGCTCACTATTCAGTCCATTGTGATACCACAGTGGTGAACTTCACTCTTATCACTGAGTACTGCCCGATTCCATATTTAGCTCTATGAAATGCGAAACGCCGTCCGAACGACGTTTCACATTGCAGTAAAACCATTTAGATAAGCTTTGGATCGCTCAGAAATGTCACCAGCATTACTGAGAGGGAAAAACTTTTAGGTGTTTGGTCGAAGCAGGAATTGAACCCATTACGCTTTGTGTGCTTGGCGGGCATGCTTACATAATCATTGCACCACGGTGGCTCCCTCTTATAAATTCTTTAATGTATATCCAATATATTTTAAATGCTACATTGATGATTCGTTTCTCTCCGGAGTGTCAGTTCCGAAAATTAATTTTCTGAAGTTTCATTTATGTCAGTTCCCTAATATACACATGGCTTGGAGAAGATATCCGATAGTACAAAAAGCAAAATAGTTGCACTATACACGAACATCCTTTTTCCACAGGACTTCCCATGTTTTCTTTACAATTTTAACAAGTGAGTTCTGTGGATAGTGCGGTAGAAGTCAACACCAGAGTTTACATTAGAGTTTATTCAATATTTTTAGTCATTTCCATTGTTTGCTTTAACCGACAGAAATTGCGTTATTTAACTGTCTGCATCTATCTGCCTGTCTATGCAAATATTATCCTTTTTTGTGATTTTTTTTATTGGCTTAATAGTGGGAAACAAAGTTATGCATACGTAGGACCTGAAACTCGTACTGCCGATGTATATGTATTCATAGTATAAACATCTGTAGCAAAAAAAATCAGAACATGGATAAATCGAAATGAAATATGCTTGAAGCACCAAATGTGTGAGCGGAAATTAAAAACATACATAAGGAGAACTCACATATGCTCATGCAACAGGACAATGGTGGTGGTTTGATACGATAAAGCTTCAAAGGATCTCATTTTGTTTTTTTTTTTTTTTGTTTTGTGCCCGCGGAAGGGATGATGGTGAATTCAAAAAGTTTCAGAATTTCATGGTCATTTTTCTTCAATGGGAGTTAGGTTTGCTTTATGGCTTGAAAATGTTTTTCACAATAATTGTGGAAATAATTGCAACTTGTGCCAGAATCAAACGAACTGCTTAATGAGAAAAAGGGATTAAAGTAATTATAAAATTATTACGTTTCATTGTTGTTATTGCTTATGCATAACTGCTGCTGCTGTAGGCAGCAACAGGCCTCTTCCGAACCAAGGGATTTAGCTGATTCCTTTGGAAGTGTTGACGAGTAGAAGTTTTCAATTATCTTTAACAATAACAACCATTTTTGAAGTTTCACAAATACCCGGGGGAGTTAATTAAGCTAAAAAGCCCTTGTAAATAATCACCATTATAAGCTTATGAATGAGTGGGTAAGCTGGTGAATAAATAAAGTTGCAGACATGAAGATATTAACGGTAGAGAAGTTTTCGTAAAGAAATCCATCACAGACAACGCTAAACTAAGATATATTAGGAGAGGGTTAATGAAGGGGTAAATTCGAAAAAAAAAATATTGGGAAATGCTCGAAATAATACAAAATTATAGAAAAAATTAACGGCGTGCACGTTTCAAAACGAACGGTTCATGAAAGTGAATCAACACCCATGTGGTGTCAAGCGGAGAACGGACGAGGTCGATCTGACAACAATACAATGACACCATTCGTTGTCAAAACAGCAACCAGCGGTCATGATCTGAAAACTTTTTGTTTTCGAATTTATTAAATAATCGCTACAGTGACTCGATCCAGCATTGTCTGCTCGCCTCGCCTTAGCACATTGCACCACGGACAAAGTTGTCATAAGAACGTCTAACGAATATTTTAAGACTATTGATGGACAAAGAACAACATCCAGAGTTCATGGTCTAAAAACGTTATGAGTAGAAAAAATCCGCTACCGTGACTCGAACCTGGATTGTCTGCTCTATACGTGTAAACAATCACTTTAGCACATTGCACCACCGACTTTTCATGGCCAAACAAAAACGAAAGCCGTTCATAAAATCTTGAACGTTTCCGTTTCATGTTGTTACCTTCAGTTCACGATTTCGCTTCTGGTAAGCAGCTTTTCATTTGAACTACTTACTCAGTATTTGCTGGGAAGCTACCTCCAACATTATTGGTTAATTTGGTTTTTGCTGGGAGGCACTGCTTATCATCTTTCAAACCATGAAACTGTGACCCATCGGAGTAGTTTTGAGTGTATGGTTCAAATTTCTGATACTTTTAGTCTTCATGAATGCAACAATTACGGCTGGTATAAATACCCTCTTGTCAACAATTTCCAAACCCTGTTGAGAGTTCTCATAGTTTCCATTGGCATTAGAATTCTCGTTAGGCAGGTATTATCTACAATCATTACGATTTCATTAACAAAGTTTATTACAAAATCTGTAACATTTGTAGACGACACAATGATTCATTGCAAAAACCAACTTTCCTCCAATATTTTTCTATTAAATCTTTGTTCATCAACAATTGTTCGAATATGCTGCAAACTTTACCATTGAAATACTAAGGTAGAAAACATCAATAAATAAGGGATAGAGATCGGAAAGGTACAATCAAAGTTGTTGCTTTGTTCGTTTGAAGTCCTTGAAATGCTGAAAATATTGACTCAAATGCCAATGATTGAGTGGTTTCTTGTGGTTATGACAGTTGTAATAATAAAGCCGTACCTCCTATGCTTTGACAAATCCATCGACACAAAAGGCAGGTAGATTCTACAAAAAAGGTTTCACTAGAACTTTGACGAACGAGATGAAATCTAAAGTTGAACAAAAAAACATAGTATTGGATATCCATGATGGTTAAAGATTTTTTGCCATAGCCAACAAACGCAAGGAATTTAAAAACAAGATATCTGAATCTGTGAAATTATCTGAAGTTCTCTCACCCACAGATTTGTCAGCCAAAAAAAGGGCATCCAGACATCAACAATTTTGTGGCATCATCTCCCTCGGCCATTTGAACAATACTCCCACCCATGATGGCATGAAGACGATGAAGGTATTCTCTTTAATTTAACCAAAGAATATGAATTGCAAAGCAATCCCTGAGACCGACCCTAAGCGACACGAAAATGCGTAAAAAATTCTACACAATCAGGATAATTGCATGAGATTTATTGACAAAATTAAAAAAGAAGGGATGTGAAATAAGCTTGCTTTATCAATGGCAAAGACATCACCAATAAGAGTTTGTGACTTTCAAGCCGGAAGGATATTTTGCACCACACAAGGATGCTCATTTCTTATTTAAGCGGTATGAGTAGGTGTGCGGCACATGACCACGCGTGCATCCGTTGGCCTTTGTAAATGGGCGTGTATGCTAGACTGCGTCATATGGTAAAGTACATCGAAGCACATCCGCTGGGATCATCATCAGCCATTTAAACATTCGCACTTACATTTGCACATGCATTTTTTGATTATTATGAGATGCTGTCAGTAGACTGCGAAAAGGTTTCCCTTAACAAGGTTGCTGCGAAAAGGCTATAGGAAAAGGGTTTCCAATGACATTTTTATGCTGTGATTATTGTTATTAAACTTTTTGCGTTTCCTAGCAGTGAATGTCTGCAATTATGTTCGTTGGTTCCTGGATTATATCCTGTCGACAGTGACAGTTTTATTTGACAAACGTATCGAATAATTTGATGGTGGTCATGTGTGACGAAATCAAAAGAGAAAATCCAAATGTTCATCCCAAATGTTACAGATTATGGACATTCACTTGATATGTGTGGTGTGATAATAAATAGCATAGATCTGTCTGCAGAAGAGTGGAACTTACACTTACAGTGAAACATGGACTTTAAGTTAAGAATTGATTCGGTTATTTAAAAGTTCTGATTGGAATCTGTGTATTTTAATTGGTTACTGTACCCAAATTCTTCCCTAAAAGTATCGAAACATACATACAATGAGGACTTCTGGAATTAAATAAAATTGTCGTTTTAATTATTTTTTATAATAAAGTGATCTAGCTATTTTCGCTTGTCAATAGCTGGTTACACGATTTGTGGACGGGATTTATCTCGTGAGCGTGGAATGTCGTCGTCATGCCTTGAAAGAAATATTTTTTCAATCGCAAGCTTGCGTGACCAAAATTCAGCTCAAATGCCCATCTCTAAGAAGGCCAATGTTTTGCCACTCCATCATTAATTATCGATGACTTTTCCATCCTAATTTTCACCATCCAGGATTATCGGCTGAAGTGAAATCTCACAAAAACCTCTTACTTTGCTTGTGTGACATTGACTTTCATTAAACGAGCCTCCTCCAAAGCAGTTTTAATTGCTTATCATATTTTCCACTTTTCAGATAGCCAACTTCGAATGATGACCATTCAAAGTAAATTTAGATTAATATTTCATTCGGTCTGGGTCATAAGAAAAACACCATAAAACGAGTTGAAAGAAAAATTCATACAACAATTTTTTCTATTGCAAATAAAATGTGAAAAGCTACAAGGCTGCTATAGCTACCAACTACCCAACAAGCGATTAGACCAGCAACGAACTAAAAAACTAGTTATCAAGGCTTCTGTTGTTAATAGTCTTGAGACGATTTCCATTAAAAAATGTAATAATATTTGTCTATTACAAGCAAATAAAACTTAAATAAACGCCAAAGCAAACATGGGTAATAATTTAAACTCCAAATATTAATTGAAGTTCAGTTGACTGGGGAGACAGATAAGAGAGAATAGATGGACGGATGAATAGACAGACAGACAGATAATATAACAACCAAAGTACACGAGAATAGCAACAATTTGTAGTTTTATTGACAACAAACAAAAAAACCAACAGAAACAAACTAACAACCGGAGTCCAATGACAGGCAATGGACCTCAACCAACCGCAAACGTGTGTTAAATTCGTTTATTGTTTGAAAACGTCGAGGTGTTTGCCAGATATTCCATGAAGGGGGTCGCCTGTCAATTTGGTATGTGAAGTAGATCTCACCCTACCCCAGGGTTGTCTTGTCTTGTACTTTGCTTTGTCTTGACATTGCCAACTAGGAGTTTTGTGTTAATAGAAATTAAAAATAATGATTAAATATTTTTCCCCTACCTTCGCCCCAAAGCAATGAATTGAGAACTCATTGCCACCAGACAACCACTGCTGTGCAATTGTACTATAATCGCTTCGTCCAACTGAGAGAAGGCAATAAAACTATTGAAAATTAAGCAATTATCTGTGGGCATTTATGGCGTTTTATAATTGTTTACAAACGTTTAACAAGTAATAAATATCCATTAATAGATTCCATAAAGAATAGAGCATTTATATGGTCATATAAATGGGAGTGAACTAGCTATAAGCGGCAAGGGCGAAAAAGCTCAGACAAGGGGATTTTGGAGAAAGGTTTGCAATAAATAAAAATAAAATTTTATATATATATAAAAGCTATATACTCGTATGTAAAATAAAAAAATTAAATTCTTCAGTCAAAAATTTTGGATCAACTAAAAAGTTAATAAGTTTTTATTAATTTTTATTGTATATGAAACAACTATGATAAACTTATTCCTTAATATATGAAAATTTGGAGTTGAGAAAAATTTTAATTAATATAACTTCATGGGTAGTTTAAATAAGCAATTTTTGAAAGGCTTTTAAAATTGTTCCTCAGAACAATATTCTAATTGAGTAATTTCAGTTTTTTAAAAGAAATATGTTTAATTTCAGTGAAATTATCTCTAAAGTAAAAGAATTCAATTTTTTAGTCTAATCATGTAAATTCAAATATAAAATATATCTAATCAGCTTATAAAATTTTTCCAAGAATGAGAAGCTTATATCGTAGAAATTAGTATTTTATATTACAAAAATTTTTGTTATTCTTTTTACGAATTTATTAATTGTAGGATAAAACGTATTTCTTACTACACATATTTTTCAGAGAATGAATTATCTTACACGACAACTGATATATGTATATATATACCTTAAACATGTTATGACTTACGCACCATTTGCTTCCAGCAATAATTCATATACATATTCTCAATCCTATAAATACATGTATCAGGCTAAAAGGGATAGCCTTTGTACTAAAAATTTCATAGATCATAAGGCTAAACGGATTGAAAATTATTATGAGACATAAACAAACAAAAAATGTCATATCTCCGTATCATAAGCACTTGACAAGCCAATAAAACGGAGACAAACATGACATTTCTAATTAATGTCATTCTAAATATAAACAATATTTTTGGAGTTACATAAACAAATCGAACGAATGTGAGAGCATCGGATGGTGCTGTTTTTCGTTCAGCTCCAAATGAAGTTTATTGAACTATAAAAAAGCAAAATACGATGATCATCCAAATGTTTTGCTTTCTTAATGCTAAGCACTCATGAAAACCTTTTCACTTGTTCATAGAGAAAATACGATGGCATAGATGCTGTTCTATGATCTAAGAGCTCATGAGTTTTCCCTGCTCACGGCAAATTGGGGTTTCAACTTAGGCCTAACACAAGGCCTTATAGCACTTGCTTACTCATTCGGAGATATAGGACATAATTAAATATCAAAAGGTAATTATTCGACTTGCTAGTAAAAACAAATAATTTAAAAAAGTATCAACTTATATTGATCGTTAGTATAATGTTTCCCTGCATCACCTTATTGGAAAGATTCCACCCTTAAAGCAGCAGGAGAAATAAGCGGACAACACCGATGTGTACTTTTTTATATAATTCCGGTCGATCATTTCCGGGAGCCACCGTGGTGCAGCAGCCCGCCTTGCATACACAAGGTCGTGGGTTCGATCCCTGCTTCGACCGAACACCAACAAGTTTTTCAGCGGTGGATTATCCCACCTCAGTAATGCTGGTGACATTTCTGAGGGTTTCAAAGCTTCTCTAAGTGGTGTCACAATGTGGAACGCCGTTCGGACTCGGCTATAAAAAGGAGGTCCCTTGTCATTGAGCTTAACATGGAATCGGGCAGCACTCAGTGATAAGAGAGAAGTTTACCAATGTGGTATCACAATGGACTGAATAGTCTAAGTGAGCCTGATCCATCGGGCTGCCACCTAACCTAACCTTCCGATCGATCGAAATATCGAATAAAAAAAATTAACTTTGACCTCAAGTTGGATTATTTTAAAGAATATATAAGAAATTTCTCGAACTAAAACCAAATAAAAATATTTCATAAAAAGGAAGAAGAAATATCATTTAAATTTCGTTGATGGTTCATATTAAATTACGATACCTCCAAAAGATGTTCTTTATTTTAACTACAAAGGAAGTTCTTTTAATTCCATTTTTTATAATTAGCTTTTTTCATATTTTTAAAAAGGTAATTTTAACTTTTTTTGTTTCAAATAGGTTAAAAATAGAGTAAGGATTAATAAAATGATACAAATTATTTAAATTTTGTTTAAAAAAATGATAAATCCCTTCTTGAAAAATTGCGAATTTTTGTAAATATTTGAAATCAATCGTTTCATACAAGCGTTAAAATCATAAAAAAAAAATTAAAAATTATTTATTTATCAAAATATCACAGAATTCTTTAATTCACATCCAAAACATTGAATTCGGATCATACCTTACGAAGTGATGCATATTCAGTGCAACGGCTGTTGAAATGGTGGACGGACATCCATCCTACATACAAAAAAATTTCACGAAAATTTTTCCAATTAAAATTTTAATTGAGTTTTAAAAAATATTCAATTAAAAATTTAATTGATTCAAAAAATTTTTTAATTGAAACAAAAATCAATCACAAAAATAATAGTATCAATTAATTTTTTAATTGGATCAATTAACTTTTTAATTTACCTTCAATTAATTTTTTAATTGATACTATCATTTCTGTGATTGAAGACATTTCAATTAAAAATTAATTGGATCAATTAATTTCGCGATTGAATCAGAAAATTTTTTTTTGTGTGTATGATAATCCCATGTTAAATTCATCGCTTCTGCGCCAATTGTGCACCGCTTCCACATCCAAAAAGAACATTTTCACTACTTTTTTGTCGACGCTTATTTTGCTGGGTAGTCGATATTTTGGCTGCGATAACAATCGCTGGCAGAGTCCAAGTCTCTCGACTTTTGCATATAGAAGGCATATTCTTCCCACTGCTTATTTCTACTACTGGATTAGTTCTATGGCTATTTATAGCCAACAACTACGACATCATAATGTTTTGCCAAGAAATATTTAATAATTTCCATAGTGAAACCTAAGCTGCAGCATACGGCTCTCATAAACATGGCATCGAACATTTCTATGCAAACAAGGCAAAAAGAAGCGGGCGGTATCTGTTTAAAAATAACCAAAATACAACCTCAAACATAGCCATTCGATAGCAAACGTGTTGTGTTAACTGAACACAGCATCATGCAGAACACAGCTGTTCCTCATTTGACCCAACCGGTTGTTTTTGCCCGTTTGTTTTTATTTCTTCATTCGGAGAATGTTATCTCAACGTTTGCAATGTGAATGTGTTATGAAGTATTGTATGCGTATCTGGTGAGTGTATCTCACAGATACAAATAATAATTGAAACGATTGGATATGGTACTTTTCATCAGGGATGGTAAATGGTACCATCTCTTAACTATTGATTTATTCATGCAGACACGTATAAGAACTTTTTTTAATATTTGTAAATAACAAAGTATCTGGATATGGGGTCTTAAAAATATTGATTTAATAAAAGAAATCACATAACATTTTAAAACGAATAATTATTCTACATTAAAATTTGTTTATTACTGTTGGTAATTCGTCTTTGAAATGTCCGACTATACTTTAGAGCCGAGTGTGGAAATGTAAGTGATGAAATGTACAGGAATAAAATTCGTATTTTAAAGAATTTATCTAGGTTCCATCATTTATTCCCGATAAAAGCCGCTATATAAGATAAGAGAGAAGTGCACCGCCTCTGGTACCACAATAGCTTAAGTGAGTGTAAAGAAATATGCACTGAAATCAGACTTGATATATATTTTTAAAGTCAAATTATCGTTAATGCAAAGAAAAGTATTCGTACTTTAAACACCAATTTTGCATTTACCTGGGGGTTTAATTCGTTGCTTTTAAAATAAAGTGTCATAGGAGTAAACTAAGTGTTATTTGAAAGATGTTGCATGCTGAATAATTTAAATTCGGAAAGCAATATAGAATCATTGTTATAGGTATCTCCTCTTGGTATCCAGTCCTCTATTATGTCCATTCTTCTTCAGCAAGCATGTTGCAATAAAAACAAATTGTTTCAAAGTAACAACAAAAGTAATCACTATATACATTATTCTGGATGCCTGGATTCCTATATACTATCTATATATTATAATGTATGATAGATGCACTTCTAAATCTAAATCAACATCATTGACTTCTTCCTACATTGAATGTATACAAATGATCCAAAAAGTACGAAAAAATGTACACAACAATTCTAATTTCCATCCCCAATGGATCAACTTATTGCCGTTTTCGTAGACATCAACTTCTTTCAACATTTGAAGTTGTAAAGCCGGTGGTGTTGGCTTCAGTTCTGTTTCGTGTGGCTAAAGCGTTGCATGTCGTACGTACGGAAACGCGTGCGCTCGTATCCATTGTCGTGAAAATTATTCAACGAGAATTTTTTTGTATGGATTTTCGCAAACAAAATAAAAATTATTAGAATTTTTTTAGCAGTAAAATAAAACAAAAAAAAAAAATACCAACGAATAATTAAACAACCTGTTTATAATGGCTAAACCAAAAAGATAAATTACAAATATTAATTTTAATTATAAAATAACGTCATTGGTAATGAGGAATGCAAATTTTTACAACTACCCCAAATGGAATACAGCATTTCTAGAAGAACCTAAAATCAAATGCAGAAAATCACAATATTCGCGGATAGTTAAGGAATAGCAAATGTGATGGAAACCGGTTGCATATCTTCCAAGTAACAAAAAATACAAAAGAAACAAAAAATTATTTTAAATAACAACACACCTAGCAAACGAAAAATAAATGCAGATATATTCAAATGTGATCTAAAAAAAAAAGTTAAATGTGATTGAAGCTAAAATGTCATCTTGAAAATTTTCTATGATTATCAAAATATTCAAACCCAAAGTGTTGAAATTAATCCAAAAGTGCAAACTCATATATGCAAAATGTGGTCTATAAAATAAACCACCTAATAAATTAAATGTGTCGATAAACTAAAAGTGCAAAATTTCATAAAATCTAATGAATGGAAAGCTAATTTTAAAATATACAAATATACCATATTAAGAAATAAATAACTGATATTAAAATCGTAGTGGCGCAGTTACCGGGTTTATAATTGAATTTATTTTTCGGTTATTGTGATTAACAACAAATTCCACAATAAATAGCAAACTATAATAAATAAATAAAAATAATAAACATATAAATAATGTGATATTTTTATAAAAATGATTTAAAGGTTATATTTTTATTATTTTTTTATATGGGAAATTTGTGCAAATTTCCACTGACGGATCTATATCAGAACTGATACTGATAGTCTAGTTTATCTCAATTGTATTACTCTCTTGAAATTAAAATATTTTTAGAACACATTTAATGGATTAATAAAATTATCTATTGGTCAACATATTGCAAAAGGATCTAAACAAAAAAAATCATTTTTGAATTTAATCACGAAATTAATTGATCCAATTAATTTTTAATTCAATCACAGAAATGATAATATCAATTACCAAAGTCAATTAAAAAATTAATTGATAGTATTAATTCTGGTGATTGGTTTTTCTTTTAATTAAAAAATATGTTGAATTAATTGAATGTTTAATATTTTTGAAAATTCAATTAAAATTCTTTTAATTAAAAAATTTGTTGAATCAATTAAATTTTAATAGAATATTTTTGAAAATTCAATTAAAATTTCAATTGGAAATATTTTGTTGAACATTTTTTTTTTTTGTGGCATGTACATTAGAATGCCTGCATGTTAAAAAAACGCCTCAATAACAAACCCATGTTAAAGTATCAGATTCCTTTCCCCGTTTTCAATGTACAGATCAATATACACCAGATGATAGTGTTGTACTGGTTCTTGGGTTTCCCGTGGGGTTTTTTATGTAAAAGTTGATTTATTTATTCACAAAAAACGTTGCAAACATTACATCAATTTACCATTTCCAATAAATTGACACTCCAGGTTTAACATTTGATCAGGAAGAAGATTAATTTCAATTAAATTAAAACTTTTTCAAATTAAAACTTTTATGATTATTGGCTTACTTTCCATTAAAATTTGTATAACTAAAGGGATACGATCTTATGATTGGATAAATTTGAAATAAAAAACAAAAAATCATAATATGTGCTTAAAAATTGATTTCATTCAATTTAGGACACGAATCTTCGAAATTGCCCTACGGGAAATGGAACAACGACAGGACAGGTACAGGACTAGCCCCTGGTGTGTATGGACCAGTCCCAGCTCTGATCAAAACGTATGGAAGGGACCGGCCACTTTAACATGGGTTTGCCATTGACGGGGTAAATTTACACTTTAGGACATGTCTTGGACTCATTCCAAAGGACACACCTTAGACTCTTAGAAATCTGTTTCATTTTAGGTATCCGAATCGCATTCGAAATAAAAAAAACTTTAGAAATATGTCGAACAATAGGTTATTCTGATAATTCTATTTCATTAAATGCGTAGATCCAATAATATTTGAATATCAAGCGAGTACCGAAATCAATAAATTACGACTATTTAAAAATTGCAACTAACTGGAGGACCGGTACAAGTTCCGTGATACTTCCTTCAGTGGCAATTTGCACTAATTTACCGTAAGGGGGTTTTTAAAGTCCTAAGTCTTTGAAGTAAAGTATAAAAATTATTTTTGATTTAAGGAAATTTTCTTTAAATAAAAGTTTTAAACGTTTTAGTGAAATTAAGAAAACTCTTAAACCACCTAAAGCCACGTGTTTGGCTCAGAATCAATACGAAATTCTTTAAGTAAAGGTCAAACGTTTTGGATCCAAGTAGATAACGAGTTTTTATTTTTTTTTTTTTAATCGATGCTAAACTTTGCAGTATTTCTATAAACCAAGCCTGTTTTTTCTATGTTAAGGATAATAGCCTTAAATCAAAGACATTTAGCTTCCGTTTCATACATTTATTTTTATAAATCTCTAAATACTTATCAAGTATGATTTAGACATAGCTCTAATTATACGGACACTAACTATGGTATAAAAAATTCAAATTCATATACCATAAACTGAAAAAGTGTATTATTTTATCAAAATGTAACAAATGAATGACGATAACTTGGATAAATATAAAAAGAAAATAAAAAATTGGACGACCATTAATGGATCCTTAATAGAATGAGACGAATTTCAATAACGATTGTCCTAAGCTTACAGACAAAAATATATTTAAACTAACGCTTTACAATTTTCCAATTGAAAAACATTATTTTTAAGAATATTGTCTTTAATATTGTGAAATTTGTATCCTACATAAAGCTATATTTCTGTCAGTGCATCAACAAAATTTTGTCATCTAACAGTTGTTTGTATATTCTCTCACATTTATACTTACATCTTCCAAAAATTATAAATTTAAAACTATTAAAAACTTTTTCCTGTTTTAACCTTTTATCACTCATTTAACAAAAAAAATCCCTTTTATGACAATGACTTTATTTCATATTTAAAGGATATTAAATGAGCTTTCTTCCACAGACACCATGAGCACCAGAATATGTAGTTATGGCAAGAGATAAAACCAAAAACAAAACAAACGTTATAGAGATTATCATCACAGCCTGATATAAATTAACGTCAATGTTGCCCACATTGCAGTAAGCGGGTTTGGGGTCAGCCAGAGTGAATTAAGCCTGGAATAAGGATTGTAGAAACACTGGTCATATTTATAGAAGGCTAACATCCCAACCACTTTTCCTACCTCCCTATGCGCTATTCATTCATTAACATTGAAACTAAAATATCTATAAAAACTGTTGGCTTCCTGCGTAAAAATATGCTTGCTGCCTTGCGTGAGACCACCACAGGAATGTTAGGACTAAAGCTAGAAACAATAAAAACCGGCATAAAAGAAGGTGTTAGTTGGCCTTTATTTGTGCTTGCTTCCAGGCAAACATAAAACCCGTTAAGATAAGCTGTAATTTATGACCGAATGAATAATAGAAACTTTATTCTGTGGGATTTGCGTTTTTAAATCTCCAACAAAAAAAGGATCTCACCAAAAACTTTATTCCATCGGTATAAAATATTACCGAAATACTCTATTTAATAAATCACTAATTAGTACAAATATCTTAAATTAGTTACCATTAGCCTATCGGCTATTGATCTGCCGCAATCTTTGACATTGGCAGCTTCCTATTTTTATGGCTTCTTATCTAAAACATCTCATCATTGACATCTTGGGGGTCGTCACACTGTTTTGTCTTCACCCTAAATGATACCCTTTTTCAGCTCTCCCATTTTAACCGGTTTCATTATAGGCCACAGAAAAGGCAAACAGATAGTCTACAGCGCGTGTCTTTAATTAAACCACGGTTGGCCATTGATGTGGAAAACCAAAAGACAACTTCTTCTCATGGGCCACCATAAGATGGAGACACCGAGCTACTGTTTGACAGTGATATGATTAGTTTTTTGGTTTGCTTTGATTTCTGTGGAATTATAGGTGAATCTCACCGCAAAAGGGTAAAATGAAATAGTAATTGTATGCTTTGGTGGGTTTCGAAGTATGACAAATCTTATGAAGAGATGAAGCAAAAGGGATTATATTGTCTTTTGTTTAAAAGGCCACTTTGGAGTAATAGATGAAGATCTATAATTTCTGGTCATGGTATTTGGAATTTGAAGTACATTTTCGGTATAGCTTCTTAAAACAAAGCCTCTTAATTAAAGTGAATTTCAAAGCAAAAGAAAAACTATCATAGACATTGATGTCAACAGGGCTTAGCTTGAGAGATCAAAGAGATGACATATCTACAACATGATTAACTCAACAACGTTGGAAGTTATTTAAACTGTAAGATAAAGTCAACATTAATAGTTGAGAATTATACAAAGCAGGTTTATAGTGATAAGGAAGACATACAGTTATTATAGGGTTATCAATCGGAATAATAGACGTCAAAATCCTATCTGGTAATATCGACACTGGGTCAGAAGAATCTTCATAAATTGAGGTGAAAACTGCTTACAATGTACTCAGAGACAACATATATTTGTGAACAATTACTTACTGTCAACAAATGGTTGCGGTCACCATACCTCCGAGATTGTCATGAGAACTACCATGAATACGATCCCTTCTGATGTCAACCCTGAATGGATGGGTTCTTTCAGAGAATACCCTATCCTATAGGTGTCATGGATAGTTGATGACTATTGTACATTATTCCTTCAATGAGAGGATTTCGAACTCATTCTGCATATACTGTTCGCAGACGCAATGCGTATGTTTTGTACTGCTTGGAGATGAGTTTAGCTAATACTGGGAGTCTACGCGTTGAAATTGGAAGCTAATCTTTTATATAGTTTTCTTTATCTCTCCTCCAAGTAGAACTACTTGTAAATGTTATTGCCAAAAAATCGGCATGTTTAATAATGATGAATAACTAGTCCCTTAATGTCATGCTGCCTTTAGACATTTTGGCCAAACAGTCAGCTGCAACAACGGCTGTGCGGTTGCGCGAGCTATCGCTGTGGTCGGAAAAAATGTACGGTCATAGTTCGGTCGTAAAAGTAATGCCAGATGTGCCCAACGTAGTGGATTACAACCTGGCAAAACCACTTTTCGACAAAAAGTTTGAAACTCTAATTCCCAACAGTGAGGCGTGGTGTACACAGACCCCGGGGAATAAAAGATATATAGATTTCTATACTGATGGCTCCAAATTGAATGGACAAGTGGGATTCGGAGTATATTCTAAAGATCTGGAAATTTGAATAGCGAAACGATTACCTAATCACTGTAGTGTTTTTCAGGCTGAAATATTGGCAATGAGAGAGGTGGTGAATTGGCTGAGAAGTATGTTCCAACAAATATTGGCATACTCAGACAGTCAACCTGCAATAAAATCCTTGGACTCTGTGTTCCTTAACTCGAAAACGGCCATAGACTGCCGCAAATCTCTCAACGAGATGGCTGAGCAGTACAATATTCACCTAATATGTGTGTCTAGCCATAGGAACATACCGGGGAACTGCGAAGCAAATGTGTTAGCAAGGCTAGGAATTACCTTACATATTCCAGGGGAACTAGAATCTGTTGGTATGCCTCTGGCCACCTGCAAGCTCTTACTGCGTCAGAAGGCTGTTATGATGGCCAATATTCGATGGGAGAATTGCAAGGGTTGTAACGACACCATGCAAATATGGCCCCATTTAAACTTAAACCGCACACTAGATATGCTAATGTTCTCAAGTCGACAGATAGCACTCCTGATATCTGCTATAACGGGTCGCTGCCTGATAGGCGAATTTGCAAAAACTATAGGTGCGAAGTATAATGACTATTGTATAAGCTGTCATGATGTGGAGAAAAAAGAAAACCAATTAAACCCCTCTTGTGTGAGTGTCCTGCTTTTTGTGTAAGGCGTAAGCGAATTTTAGGAGCATATAGCTTTAGATTACTGGCGGACCTGGAAAACTTTAACTTAAGCAGTTTGTTGGTTCTGGTTGGTTCAACAAAAGTAAATAATAGAGAAGGTTCAGTGGTTAAGACTAGAAGTGCCCATATGTAATAGGTACTTTTAGTTAAATGTGGTATCACAATGGACTGAGTAGTCTAAGTGAGCCTGAAATTTAATCGGGCTGTCACTTTAACCTAACCTAGTCAAACGAGTTTTTTTGGGAGGTTCATCTAAGATGTGAATGTGGTTTTTATTGCTAAGAAATCCCCGGAAGTCCTGGAAGTTAGCATTGATCATATTTTTTGACATCTCGAGCTCTATCTATTGAATAATCATAGGTTAGCAGTTGGTCATACTCGTATGGTGTCATAAGGGAGCTCTTGTCAAACGTTAATTAGCAGAAATGAACCTTCAATAACGCCTGATAGTTATTGTGCAGCGACGACTCCTTTCGACGTTGAACAAGGCTCATTTATGTACGAGGTCTTAGATCTTTAGCGGGTTGCCTTTACAAGGACGGTTCCTTAGTGTTTTAAAACCATGTCATTTGAAATGTCAAAGATAGGTGAAAGTATCAACAGGACTAATAATACATGTGTAACATATACCACCTCCTCCTCTTAAAAAATTAACCTTTTCTCTCGCACTTTTGAATGTGCTCAATAACAAATACAAGTCCCATAATAACTTGGTTTCTATGGCAGACAGCTGGTTATGAAAGAAGGAGGAATTATAGGATATCGTTAGAAAAGAAATATGACATTTTTTATAATTAACATATTTGAATGGCAAACACCTACTTCAAGCCTAAGGTTGATACCCTTTTGTAATATTACAATTGTGGTATTTTTGAAAATGAGAAACAACCAAAGTTGTGGCATCCCAACAGTCTATTACAAAACTAAGGAAAAACTCACCCTAAATACAGAGGCAGATGTTTGGTTTTATTGGGCATATGAAAAGTATTTCCAGTTTCATTTCCTTTTTTATTAAAGGAAATAGAAAAAAAGAAATACATCTGTCCCGACAACTCCACATGTAAACTTCTATGCTCCAAATTAAAATTGGTTTTTTTGGGACAAATATGACTGCCATAGTGTTAAACTGAGGACAGTTCTTATTTATTTGATATTTTGACAGATTGTCAATGACAGTCATGAAAAAACGCCATCCAATTGATATCATATGACAAAGGGCCCAGTATAGACGGTGGTTGTTGGAGTTAAACTACATTTGGGGTGTGAGTTGTTGTTTGAATGGAAGTCGGCTTTTTATTGATTGAGAAGAAAAACAGTAAGAAGGAAAAAAATCAATGTCAAGGATTTGTACACACAATGACAAATGTCAAAAAGTAAACAAGCTTAAAGTGGATATACTTTTAATTAAATCCAAAGTGAAGTCACAAATATAAAGAAGGTTAACGGAGAACATTTGTAAGAGGGATTTCTCTTTCAAATTGAAAAACTCTATTTGTAAGAAATTTGATAAAGCACTCTCTATAGTTACCCCTTTGAGTTTTTGGTTATTCATCTCTGGCTTTGTTTTATTTTTCCAGATAACTCATTCTCAATTAGTATTCAAAGAATATTCCATTTAAATTGCTCGTTGTCTTCGTTATAATTGGTGGATATTCAAAACTAAATTTCACATTTCAATCAGATAGATAAGTTTCTCATGCAGAACATGAATGTTACGCACGTGACAAAAGTTCGATAACACAAAACAAGCATAGCTAAACGAAGTTTCACTGAAACTGTCAAACAAATTCACTCTCTTATTAGCTTCTGAACTATGTACCGCTATTTAAACCGATTTAAATTTGACACGCCAAACTGTCAACAGTCATAAACAACAACCAAAAATGCTATGACATCGACACCTGTCATACACATACTCGTCATAGATGTACACATAGCAGGCGACAAGTTAATTGCTTCCGTTTCCCGGCAAACAATAAATCAAAATTTGGTATTCAAACCCAGAAATGAACAAGAACCGCAAAATTCATAGCCACTCACCCTCCCCCAATTGTCTGTAATTTGAATATTGAATTGAAAGGAACAATGGATGATTTCTTAGGAAAATTATGCCAAAAGTCTTTTTGTCAAAGGCGAAAATATTTAACGCGTGCCTTTTCGTAAAACACACTTCCTTCGTGGATTCTTACCCTCCACGAGAAGTTGTGGTTGGTGTAATGAATTAAACCAGCAATATCGCCATTAATGGAACAACAAGTACCACATAAATTCATCGATAACTTTCTGAATATCTCAAAGTAATGCATAATCACTGTAAGTTGCCAACAAAAAATAAAAAAAAACTCTATAGACGAATGTTTTTGAAAGCCTCCACCATTTCTTCTTTGTTTTTTGTTTAGTCATAGAACGTGACCAAACCACAATTTGATATAATCCCTGTTTGGTTTTGCTTTCTATAACAGGAAAGGGCTTTTTGTGCAATTTTTAGTGCATCCTTTATAGAGGTTCTCAAGGGTGGTTGGTTGCTTAAAAAGGCTTCTTCAATAACAGACTTTTGATTGTCATAATCTCCATTCAGTGATTGGAAGCGGAACTCATAATGCGTAGTGCATTAGTGTGGGTGGGGTTTAAGAGTTGTTTGTAATTTCTTTGTGTCATAGGATAATTTATCGAAATGAGCAAATGACACTTGATATGAGCTGACATTCATTCTTGGTTTTAGCCCAAGTGGAATGATGCAGGCAAGAGGTGATTTCAATATCATAAGAGATAAATAAAATTGAGGTTATACGTGATGTTCATGCAGATCTTTCGGTTGCGAAGATTATAACTGTGGGATAATAGTAAAAATAATCTAACTGCATCGTAAATTGTGGGATTTTGGTAAAGCTTAATTGAAATTCATTGAATGCTTTTTGGAATGGAGATAGACAAGCATACAGTTGACATTTTGACAATTCTAAGCTATGCTAAATTAAAACATCAAATTGAGATATCACAAAATTTCTTAGGAAAAGTAATATTTGGAGAATTTTTTACTACCACAACGCATGTCAACACAGGCCCGTGAATTCAATCGCAGACACCAGTAAATTCCAAATAAAATTTTGTGTATGCTGAGTATTTCAGCTTTGAACTATTTTTTAAGGGGTTTTACATATTTTGTGGGTCTCTGCTATAAAAAGATTATACCTTATCATTAAAATGAAGACAAAACTGACATCGGTAGTTTGGTCAATAAACAGAACTGATGTGAAGATCCAGAGAACCGTCGGAATACTTACTGGGATGCGGGAACCGTGGGGCTCAGGTGTAAAAAATATTTTTTTATCATTAAAATGAAGGGAAAATCTGATATCAATATTTTATCGAATAAATAGAACTGACAAGAATGTGAAAATACTGACCGGACACTTGGAAATTAGAACACATCTGTCTTGTAAGGACTTCGAGAGCTACCTACTTCAGTGCTCTAAATTTACTACATGGGGTAGGTGGTGATTTAGAATAGAGATGTGCACGTGAGTAATAGTTTACTCACGCTCACGCACATTCCCGACGGAAAAATCGTACTCACGCACGATATTGTTTGGTAGGAGTCACGCACATTCACGAAACGAAAATTTGTACTAACGCACACTCACGCACGAAAATGTCGTGACTCACGAAAAATACCGTGACTCACGAAAATTATCGTGACTCACAAAATATGTTGTGACTCACGAACAATTTTTTGAGTAATTTGCTTAGCGACGTGTCTAGAACATGAGCATTATTAAAATTGAGAGCTTTATTACACTCTCCACATCCAAGATGTCGCTAAAATTGTAAACGAATTTAACTCTTGAGCGTTTAGTTGGTGAGCGTAAATCTTTACTAACGCAGATAATATTTTCGTGACTCACGCTCACGCACGACATTTGGGTTTGTTAATCACGCACACTCACGCCGTTGCCATGACCGTGAGTCACGAACATTTTCGTGAGTCACAACAATTTCGTGTCACGTGCACACCTCTAATTTGGGCCAGGTTGAAAATAGTAACCGAAACCGGATAGAGAAATGGGTTAAGGATACGGAGATCCTAGAATAAAACTAAGTCCAGAAACAACAAGCTGACAAGTGGCTTCTGTATATGTAAACCGACAGGAAGACCTAGATCCTATTTTCAACCTAACCAAGTGTTATCCATTCATTCCTCCAATTTTCTCTGAAACATAAGTTTTGTCAAGCCGTTAAAACAGGACCTCCATAACGTGCATGAGATCCTCATTGGACTGATATTTATGTCACACAAGTGAACTTTTACGTTTCGCATGGCACCTAACCCGTATCCTAAAAAGAAGCAGCGAACACTCAACTGACTGAAAATTCGATCCTAGTGATTTACTATCGTGTCTTATAGTACATCATAGTGCAAATCAGCTTTAAACTCATAGACATGCTTGACCTGGATTTTCATGTTAAAAGGCTTTAAGTGAGCGTGATTTTGCAGAAATTTGATTGATGCACATTCACGAACCTTTGCGTATTACTTCGCTCACGAGAGTGGCTTTGAATTTTGTTTACAGCTCACATGATTCACGCGCACTCTTCAGTGATCAATTTTCTATCGAAGCTTATTTCGCTCCCTTTATCCGCTTCGTAAAACAAAAAAACTTATTCTACATTTGTATGACATATGCCAAAATCATCACATCTACGGTGTTTGAAGTGAATTTTTATTCGTTTCGCTTGAGTACATCATTGGACAGAAGTTGCGACCACACATGTTGAATATGGATTATTGTATTTATATTCGTTTCGCTTCTTTGGAGCTCTGTATATTTTTATGTGGATTCCCAACAAAACTCCACACATGACTGCATTAATTTCGTAAATACTCGCATATAAATCTGAACACTTCTTTTTTTAAAGGTTTTGTTTTGAATTAATTATAGTCAATCATAGTGTCATCATGACAATGGATAGGGGAACGAACAACGATGATGCTGATGTTGATCAAAGTTCGGAATTAAAAATGGTCTGAGGTTCATTTATGGTCTAGCGTAAATTCATACCAAATTTATGTAGAATTTAAATCAGAGTCGTAGGTGATAAAATATAAAGAAGGCTTTTTGAAATGAGATCAGAAAATATACGCAAAAATTCACCGTACGGGCAATTTAATTTCGCTACATAAGCGTGGTATTACACGCAGAGAAGGAATATGATCACCTCAAACATGTTTTAAGAGCAAAATGTTATTTTTGTATGGTTACATGGTCACATGTTTGTCACTAAAATATTATTTTCTCGTCAAATATAACCTGCTTGCGAAATCAGATACATGATTTCCGAGAAAATAACATGGTTGCGAAAACCATGTTACATGGTCACCACCCAAAAATAACATTTTGCTCTTAAAATATGTTTGAGGTGATCATATTCCTTCTCTGCGTGTACTCTAATCAAAATAGTCCAACACTTGTAATCCAATATATCAGAATAAAATAAATAAAATTGGCAGAAATTGAACCCAGATGCTCGGTGTGTAATATGTATTTACTCTCAACTGTAGGATAGGAGGTATGACTCCACATTTTTTGGTAACCAGTTTACACCAGGACGATTTACATAGTCGTACTGTAGGTTACACACATGATCGTCACGAATCGAAATCAGAATTGAATTGTGATGCATATCGATTGGCGTATATTCTATATGATAGTATTGATGAAAACATATGGTATGATTTCCAAAACCTTTCGATAATTAAGTCATTACCGTTAAACATATGGTAATGCTTGAGGTAAGCACACAGCTATTTTGGGAAGCCAAAAAAATTTAAAAAAAAATCTATACCCTCAGAATCTGTCGTAGAACATTTATACAAAGTTCTAAGCCCCTATTCAATGTTTCGATACAAAGTCACAAAGTAAAAACGGCCCTGAACCTTTTCATTACCCCTCCCCCCATCACAAGTATCATCGAATGACATTTGGTATTATGCCTTTTGGCGGGCTGAATAGATGGATGATTTTGATGCTCTGCCATCGATTATATCCAACTACCATAACTATTGATACCATCGGCTACTGTTCGAGTGTTTCGCCACTTGTATGAATGCGTCCAACAATGGGGATGGCGTTGCCCATAGCAACACTAACAATGATTATGGTGATGTCGATGATGTTGATGATGTCCCTGACGTTTATTGTTTTTTATGTTCAATAAACCATCATAATAGAAGCGAATGGCGAATATGCTTGGCGTTTTTGCGCACATTTAGTTATTGAGTTGAGTTATTTTAGCAGAGTCGAGAGTACAAGAGGATGATGATTGCCAGCGAGTGGCACTTAATGCTTCAATGCCTTAGAACAGGAAATATGTGTGATGGTGTTAGATAACAGTTTCGAGGAATGTTGACGGTAGATACAACATTGCTATAGCAATGGAGTATTTCAAAGTGACATTAGAGTCTAATATAAAATTATGGGTGATGGTTCTCCCCTTACCAATGGTTTTGACAGTTTTGTTAGCTTGGTGAAACCCAGTTGGAGGAAGACCTCCAACAAACTCAACTCCTTTAAACATTTCTGTTATCTACGATTCTACGAAGGCAATCGTTTGTCCCCCATTTTGTCCAGTTGTCAATAAATTTGAAAGCGTTTGTTTGAAATGCTCCATCGCAGACATATGTGGACGAGTGAGTAGACGACATGGACGCCACGGTTAGAAAATTCCTTTAACAACAATTTGTTATCACCATAAATTGTGACAAATTTATGTTTGCTAGGCTTCATGTCTAATTCAGACATACACTCTCATACACAAACACAATTTTTATACACCAATCTGTGGGGCCCCATACCCCATCAATAGGCAAAGTGAGGAGCCAGGCATTCATAACAACCTAAGGCTACGACTATCGACGCCAACGACAATTGCAACGATTGCAACCAGAAGACAATTTATCTGTTTCTGATACCACGGTGCATAATAATGAATTGCAAATCATTTGCCTTACATAAGAATCAGATGCACATTTGCATTGGGTTAGAGTGACATGTAGACATCACACAAAGGCAAAGACAAATGTCCATTTACCAAGTGTGAGTATTGGAGCATTTAGTCCAGGGATGATAAATTAGGAGTCATTGTACGTTTGTACTATTCGCATTCAGAATATTTCATATCAAGCTTGCTGGTGCATAGCTACAGAAGGAAATTAAATTAATAAAAAATTACTTAGGAAAACATTACTCTTCGTGCATGTACTTTAGGTTTCCGATCAATTATTCCAAAACCTATCAGGATATTCGTCCTACTCTCATGAGTACAGCAAAATTTTCATCGTCCATAAGTTAACCTCATTTTGTGCCCTAGCTCTCATCAGGTCATTGATCTTTGTATTTTCTCTTATTCCACTATATTAAGGTACCCAAAGCTTAGACTCATTTAGACAATTCAGTCCACAGTGGTACTAGGGACCTCCCGTTTACAGCCGTGTCCGGTTGACGTGTCACACAATATGTGAAACCACTTAGGGAAGATTTGAAACACCCAGAAATGTCATCTCCATTTCTGAAGCCAGATAAACCAGCGCTGAAAGGCATCTTGGTATTCTGCCAAAATTGGGAGCCACCGTGGTGAAATGGTTAGCATGCCCGCCTTGTATACATAGGGTCATGAGAGTAATCCCACATTCGACCAAATACCAAAAAGTTTATCAGTATTAATGGTGACATTACTGAGTGTTTCGTAAATGACTTAGCTGTATAGCCTTCTATAGGGCAAAATCTTTATCCAATCGTAATCGAGTTCCTTGGTGGATCATATCGGCCACCTACTTTTATTGTCGAAGTTCTCTTCATAAGCCAAGGTTATATTGAGCAAACTTATACCTTTTGTTATATTGCTATCATCTCTAGTATATGTATGGTTGATTTCTTCTTAAAACCACCAATTAAAGGCGCCATTTAACACTTGACATAAGTCAGTTACAGGCTTTACATCTGCAATGAAAAAATATTGAAAATCCCTTTTGGCTAAATCATATGTTTAAAATACAATGATGTTTTCCTCTTCTATATTTTGTGATCTTAAAAAAAAAATAGCAAAGTGCATGTAAGGAAAACACAAATACTACGAAATAGTGCCAATTGCATTTGCGAAACCATTGCATGTTACCATGTATTTTCGTCTGCTTCCTTTTTAGTGTTCTTTGAGGCAATGCTTATTTTTAAAATAAATTTGTGTTGATTACCAAGATTTTCGCCCTCAAGCTGTTTTACTCATAGTAATCTAGCGGAGTGAGTGTTAAATCTAAAGATTAAATTATTCATCAAGAAATTATCTGGCAATATAATTGCTGATGGGAAAATTCAAGAATCAAATAAAAACTGTGATTGATACACGCCGAGACAAAGGTAAATAACCCCAACCATGTATCACTGCTGAAACATGCTGAAAAGTTAAGGTTGAAACTCGTAAGAAAACTAAGAATACAGGACAACAAGTTCTCCATTGATCACATACAGGAAATTCAGCAAAAGGTTTCAATTCTGAACTGAATGGGATTATGGGACTAGGCAAAAGATTGTTTTCTGTTTTAGGGCGCCGTTCATACTACAAAAAAGTAGTGAAAATGTTCTTTTTGGATCCGGAAGTGGTGCAAAATTGACGCAGAAGCGATGAATTTAACATGGGCTTGTCATAGGACGGATGTCCACTATTTCAAAAGTTGTTGCACTGAATTTGCATCACTTCTTAAGGTGTGATTCGAATTCAATGTTTTGGATGTGAATTTTTGTGATATTTGATAAATAATTTTTAAAATTGTTTATGATTTTGAATGCATTCTAACGCTTCTTTGGAACGTTTGACATCATATATTATTACAAACAAGCAAGTTTTCTAGAACGGATTTAGCATTTTTTTCGGCAAAATTTAAATAATTTTTACCATTTTATTAATTCTTAATAAGTTTTTAGCCTATTTCAAGCAAAAACAATTAAATTTCCCATTAAAAATATGAAAAAAGCGAGTTATAAAAAATTAACTGAAAGGAACTTCCTCTGCAGTTAAAATAAAGAACATCTTTGGGAGAACATTTTTGGAAGTGCTTCTAAAGTTGTGCCTTTAGAAGAACTTCCAATTTTTTTTGCTTGGCGTCCAATAATTTAGAGACATATCCTAGATGTTAACCACGCCATAATTTATACTCGATGCTATAATCGATATTGCAACTTATTAATGTGATCAATTATGCATTTATCGATATTTTACTGTTGCCCTAAGGCGCCGTTCATATTATAAGTTTATCCGTCCAATAATTTAGAGACATATCCCAGATGTTAACCACACCATAATTTATATTCGATGATACCGCAGCTTATTAATGCGATCAATTATATATTTATCGATATTTTACTTATCGCCGAAAATCCTTAGCATTTGACCACACTGTAAGATTTTTTAAAAACACATACATTTCATACGGATAAACTGATATTATAAACGGTGCATAAAAGTGAGAATTTAAATTGAGCTTTGTTGGATTTAAGTGCTCCACAAACTGGTTTCGAGCTAAACGCTTTTCTAGGGTAAAATATAACTTATCATCATACAATACAAGCTTATGTCATGGACACCCCTTTTACAAATCCATTATTTCTCGGAAAATGGAAGCAATTTATTTCTTCTGTATTTTATACCAATTCGCTCATTCGCATTTGGCTAGTTTTCCGATAACGAAAAAATCTATAAATCTCATTTTTATGTACTTTAAAACGATTACCAGCAAATTTTATGTGCTGCTAATCTTAAAGATTTTTGCACATGTTTCTGAGGTGGCACGTGCTCGAACTTGTATTACAATCTCCGGGCCTCAGGCAAACAATATTTATCACCACCACCACACAAAAAACAAACTCATATTTGAAGTGAGTCTCTGCATAATGTCCTCCCAAGCTTTTCGGGGTATACAGACTCTTAAAGGTATCAGCTTAATCAATTTGTCGTAAAAATTAATGGAGGCCATATCACGTGGGTGGTTTTTAGCTGGCATCGGTTATTGGCGGTATATAATTTTAAGGGTAGCTGCTTTACTATTACATGAATACTTTCAGTTCTTTCTTGTCCAATGATGAATAACACAATGGGGAAATTCTTTGGAAATGAATTTATTTTGATGTTGGTATATACACGTGTTTTCAAAGTGTAGTGGGAGACTTAAAGGAGTATTTTTTTCGATCTGGTAAATTTGTTTGTTTTATTATCCCTCCACATACATGGAAAACATGAGTTCAAGCTAATAAAAGTTTGAAAAGTGGGAAAAATAGGAAAAATAGGGATTGCGTCTTAGATAAGATGGGATTTTTATTCTTGTCTAACATTTGAAGGAAAATTCATTAAGATGCGTGGACTATTTTTATAATATGTTACCTACAATTTGTTCACCCATATCAATGATTTTTCATGGATGAAAGTAATGAGTGACACAGTTTGTATATCAGAGTTCCAACGGCATGTCAAGTAGTATATAGCACAACGTATAGAGAATTTTTCCAAATCATCGATACTTAAGACTGATATCAATATTACTGAGGGACCAGGAAACTCTTGAATGCGAGAATGTTAACTATTACATCCCAAATCGAGTTTTTGTTTCTGATTGCTATCTCTACTCTGAAGATAGAGGAAGCACGCTCAAAAACAAACCCAGCCAACTAAATACAAATCGATGATTGAGTTTGGCAAAGGAAAAGAGATATGCTTGCAAATTTGTTTAGGCAGTAGCCGACTATTAAACCCTTTTTCGGAAGGTTCAAGTGTATTTCACTTTGGGTTGAGTGAATTACCCGAATTTATTCTGATAATTGGTTGATAGTTTTGCTTCAAGTAGAGGATGCTGATGAGGAATGTGGTAATTCCGAAACAGCTGTACATCCAACCATCTTGCAGTCTATAGGGCTTTGCCCAAATAAATTTGACAAGCATACTTTTCCTCTGTTGGTTAAGCTACACTTGTAGTTTAGTCAATGCATGGCTTTAAACTGAGATCAAAAACAACAATAGGAATATATTAAAAGTCAAATATGGAATTAGTGTAAACAATTTCGAGTAGATTTTTTCAGATTTTCAAATTACACATAAAAGACTTTAATGATTTTCAAGATCTATCATCATAAGTGATCTATTTTTTATGTTGGCACAATCGACTTATAGTTTTTCCTATTGGACAAAATTGACTAAATGATAATATCCATAAACTAAAATATAATTAAACTGAGTTTAGTTCCCTGGAAGGTTAATTTTTTGAGAAACTGTGACTGATCTGCAAACCCTAGTATAAAAACCAAATACTCTCAGTCTTAAGACAACATCAACCAGTTTCACTCATTGCACCTTTGAAACCATACAGCACATGGGCCTGTTTGCCATTTGTCATACTGCACCCATTTTAATCGCATCGCATTGTATTTTCTGGAATGTCATTTATTTTAGCAACATTTTGACATTTATCTGTTAAAACTCAAGATACCTTCCTCCGCTGTAAGCAAGCCCCAAATATCAACTTCGCCTATCAATAAATGAGCATTGTAAGAAAACTTTCTTTTAACGGGATCACCGAGGCTAAAATGTCAAACACTTTGACAAATTACTGATTATCTGTGACATATAAAATGTCATAGCATTGACACATAAAATGTTGCTGGACTTTGTGGATGGCTGCCATCGTCGATACGTCAATTGCTTGCAATGGCCAAGCAAAAACTTCAGTTGGTGGTCTTTTGGCCAAAAATGTAGAAATAAACGTTAAACTTAAACGGAAGTTAACAGTTTTTGGTTAAGAATATATTAAGAATATTATTCTCAGAAATTCTTTAGAAAAAGAATTTTATTCACCGAGTATAAAGGGAAGCACTTTACTTTATGGTCACTTAAAACATTGCCAAAAGTCAATACAAATATTCCTGGTGGACATTTTTCTTTGCCTTGTTTTTACTTTGGAGTTACTGTTTTCTAGGTTCTCTGATGATGAAGTCTCCTTGCTTCCACAACCATTGTTGTAATAAAGTTATAATGGCAAACAATAAAATATGACTTTTGTTTTTTTGGCTTGTTTACCAATGACCATAAATCTCAAATACAGATGTAAGAAAGAAGAAGCAGAGGGACGACTACCGTAGTGGGGGTATTGAGTTAATAATTTATGATGGTAACAAAACTACAATATTGGCATTGTTTGGTCGCATGGTGTCTATATTCACTTTTGGCATGTTGCAAAGTTATTGTTTCAATAAACAAACATATAAAACAATGGTTGTCAGATGCATAAAGCATTTTATGTAAATTCCTTAAAGTATAGGAAAATATTGCATATTAAATTTCCAGAATATATTCCGCTCTTAAATATACTTGGATACCAAAATGTAAAATGTTTACAAATTTATACGTATTGGAATTCCGTCCACAATATCCACTTTTATGCAGAAAAGATATTGCCAAAGACATTTAGGACACAAAATTTACATGATTTTTTTTTACAGACTTATATTTTAATTGAAAGGAAATTTTTTGAATGAGTTTTTTTATATAGTCAACATAGAATCGGGCAGCACTCAGTGATAAGAGAGAAGTTTACCACCGTGGTATCACAATGGACTGAATAGTCTAAGTGAGCCTGAAATATCGGGCTGCCACTATACCTAACCTAACCTATATAGTCAACTTTGCGTTCTCCCTTGAATTCAATGTCTTCCTTAATGCAAAGAAAAGCATTTATGGTTTCTAAAAATAATCCTTAATATTTCGAAAAAAAAAGAGAATACAATTTCGGTAAATGAGATCTTAACATGTCCTTATTTTAAGAAAGCCGCATCTTTGGCTGGGAACAAATACAAAAATCCTTACGGGGAAAGTCAAAATCTTTGGTTCCAATAAAACTTTTGTTTGAGGGTAATTGGAATGTAACTTGTCAATATCAAACTAATAGAAGGAGATCATCTTTACGATTTGCCTTAAAAGTGAATATACACGCAAAAAAATAATACTTTCCTCCCAAACGAAATTTTAGACAAAAGTTCGTTTCTGATTTGCTTTTCGCTGTAAGGAATTGTATTTGGAAGAAAAGTATACACTTTTTGTGATAAACGTTTATTCTTTTCCAGGATGTAAAAACAATTTCATAAAGACTAACTCAAAAAAAAAACATTTCTTGCTAATTGCATTTTCCCTCACATCTTTCTCACTTCCACGAGTTTTTAGAGTTCTTGACACCTTTTCCTGTGATACCACCAATGTGTACCTCTCAAATATACAAATCCATAGAGTTGTGTATTTTAAGGAATATTAGAATCGATCAGTAACTACAAAATCATTTTAGATACAATGATTAATTCATATTTTGGGAGCGGCAATAACCTGAGGATATAGTGGCTCTCTACACTAATAGAAAAAATTGCGTTCCACAATCGTGAACGGACGGTGACAAAATGAAACGGAAACGTTCACAAAAAATCAAAACGGAATGTTCACGATTTCGTACACGGGCGTTCACAATTTCATGAACGGCATTTTTCCTTTGGCCATGAAAAGCATTAAAATAATCGCTAGACGTTGTTACGACAACTCCGTCGGTGGTGCAATTTGCTAAGGAGGCTGTTAAATGATATGGTGCAGACAACACAGGTTCGAGTCACGGTAGCGGATTTTTTTTTTTAAATTTTGTTTGTAAATTCGTAGCCATTACGTTGTCAGATCATGAACGCTGGTTGTTGTTTTGACAACGCATGCTGTAATTTTTAAGTTGTCAAATTGACCCCGTCCGTTCTCAGTTTGACAACACGTGTGCGTTGATTCACTTTCATGAACGGATCGTTTTGAAATGACCACGCTGTTCATGATTTTTTCTGTGGGTGTAGCAATCATTTCCCTTCTATTTCATCCTAGATACACCACCATATATCATTATTTTGCAAATACCAAATTTTACCCCAAATATATGCTAAAAAAATTCTGCAAGCTGAAGTATTTTTGTACACACATCTTTGTACATTTATGCCCTAGTGAATATGTTTGCAACACTCAACTTAGAAGATGTACAAGTATTACAAGTGATGGGGGTTTGTATTGCGTGCAAGTAAAACCTCAGGGAAAATCAAAGCCCTTAAGGCACGTTGTAAAGCATTCTTAGTAGTAGTCTGTCTGTACTATGTACATGACATTGAACTAATACAACTTCTATAATATCATCACAATATTCGCGAGAGGACCTTCAAGAGAAAAGGGGAATAATTAACTAAGACTTAAATGGGTATTTAACCCAAAAGCAAATAGCAATTATGGGATTACCGATTATTGTAAGAAGGTTAAAGTAAACGGAATGTGTAAACAAATCCTAAAAGTAAGCAGCTTATGCAATTTGTTACGTAAGGAATTTGAAGTGAATGCAAGTTATATAATTAAAAGATAAGAGGAAGGGAATAAGAAAATTCCTGTAACTGCAAAAAGTACTATAGTTTTTAAAGACATAGAACTTCATTTAAATAAAATTTAAAATTTATGTCCGCTAATTTTATTTTGCGTTAAAATAAATAATAGTTTCTACAATAGGGAAATTTAAGCTATGAGAGACATATGTTATTTCAGATCAATATAAATAATGTTGAAAAAAAAAAATCAAATATCCCTTAAAGCATGCAATAATATTCATATCAATCTGAGAACATTCTATGTTATACTATGTTGAATATCTCCTATTAAACTTTTAGCTGGCAAATAGCATATGAAAAATCCATTGAAAATTCAAATTCACGTTAATAGAGACAGCTTTTTTGTTGTACAATAAAACATTTATATATATTTTTAATTATGCAAGTGACTTGTTCTCTTCAAAACTACAAAACACAAAAACAATATGATATTTATAAAAATGGTGCTACGTAAAGGAAAACTTAAAGAGACTTTCAAACGATTTTATACATCTTCGATGACAAAATCTAAACAAAATGCTTTATAATTAAATATTTAAAACTTATTTTAAAACCATGGGGAATTCTTCATCGTCACATGGCAGTAAAAGCAGCCGTAAATGTCGCAGTCTACCCAACTCTCCAGATGTCAGAAGGTAATAAACGAGAAACAAAATCATTTTAAAATAATTTAGCTTTAAGAGTGATAATTATTTTTAATAAACTTACGACTTGAAAGAAATATAAAACAAAACCCTATTAAGGGATATTGTTTTAAAATAAGTTCCTCTTGGTGTAAATATTTATCCCCCAGAATCTATATCAATGAAACAACAACTTTCCTTGGTGAATCTATTTCTTCCCCCCACCCGTTTACTTTCCATGCCCATATTTTAGAGATATCAAAAACCAACATGTGTCATTTTAAAGACTTTTATATAAGAATTTATTTGTTCCAGAGCAAATTTATGTTTGTGGTTAACTGACAGTGACACTGAACTGCTTTTTGGCCATTAAAAATATTAGAAACCGTAGCAGGAGGAGGTAACGAACAAATTTAAAGACTTCTTTGAATTCACCAAATGTACTTCCTAAAAAATCCAAAAGCAAATAGCATTTAATGCTTACTGAGAATCTGATGAATGTGCAACATGTGTAGAGTCTCGTGCTGTGTATTTGGTTTCCAATTATGAACAGCTCCATGTTCGAATGGTGAATGGCCCCACAAAAAAATAAATAGAAATCCTAAACAAATCTCTGGCAGTTGCCAAAACATTTGGAGTCATTAATTCTGACATAGGTCGTGGCTGTCGGCCAAGAAAAACAAGGAAAACTTAAGTTAAATTGGGGAAAGTGTAAACTTTTATGACATTAGCATTAAATGGGCCGGTATTTCCATTTCAAAAGAACTGTCTGATATTTGCAAATAGTATTAGCAAATTAAGGAAAAAAAGAAATGAAATTACTACTTCCATATCTTGAGATTTTATTAACGGAATCGAATACAGGCGAATAATTATTTGGAGATGGTAATAACTATTGCACCGTGGTGGGTATATTTTTGCAAAGGTGATTTGGGCCTTTAGAGATTGTCAAAGAAGGCAAGAGCGGCAAATATGTCTTGCTATGCGATATCAGTAAAGGCTCGAAAAATCCAGTCGCAATATGCAGATTGTTTTGAAGAAAAGCAAAAAATAAACCAATTTTAGTGGAATTCAATTGTGGACTTTATTATTTAGAGTTCCTCACCAGTAGCGATCTTAAATGTAAGTGGTTGTTCTACTCGACATTTCAGTTTTTGGTAACTTATGTTTCATTTTTATAACATTTCTTATTTCTGACATTTAAATTTTGGTAGATAATAATAATTCACAATAATTCTAGCTACCAAGTTTCATCTTGTTCTTCCAAATTCAGATATATAATTCACAATCTAATTTAATTTAATTCGTTAAAAAAAATTGTTTTTAAATTAAATTTTAATTATGTCCAAAATTTCATTTTTGGACAACAGATCGCTGCACATTTATGACCATTTTAATATTTAATAAACTTGACAAGATATTCATAGATTATCTTAGTTTTCCAATAAAATAAAGACTATGGTGAAGGAGTAAATTCTGCAAAGTCCGATGTATCAGGCTCACTTAGACTATTCAGTCCATTGTGATTCTGCAAAACCGACTTGGTTACCTTTTGTAATGTCCGCAGAAATATGCACTTTAATCTCAATGTAGATTAGCTTTGATCTCTTACATTTTAATTGAAACAAAATTGTGAGTAATGTCAATTAGGTTTTATCCTTTAACGGCCCTTTTCATGTAGCTCCGTTAGGCTTTAACTGCCAGTTAACAAAAAGAAGAATGGAAATATCTTTTCTCCGGTTAACTTAACTGAAAAATTTTCAGCACTTAAGTTTCTAACTGGCATATGGAATATAACATATATGTAGATATCACGGTTTAAAAGTTCGTTAGCTAACGGAGCTTCATGAAAATGGGGGTAAAACATTTTTCCAATTTTCACGGTCAATAGTTTCAGTAATGAATCTAGAGTTTCATGAAAAAATCCATTGTATAAAATAAAGAAACAAAAATTTCTCTCTGTGTAAGCAAAAATAAAGCCTATTTGATATTCATTGAGGATAATTTTTGTTTTCAATCACCAATTGATTCGAAATCGTCAAACAAAATAATTCTTTGACATGAACTCTTTAGACATTCACAAACCAAATTGAAACATCATCCACATATGATGTCCCATGATAATTATGGAATGGTGTTTGATAAAATAACCACCATCTATTATTTATGACAGCCAGCATCAATTCTACTTCAAATGTAAGAGGGTATGAATTTTTAATTTGATTTAAAGAAAAATTCCTTACAAATCATTCATAACAAATTCATGCAATCAAGGAATAATAGGAACAACCCTCTGGTAGGGCTAAAAAATTATCAACTCCAAAATATTCTTATCAAGTTCATAAAACTACCACCATTCAAGTTCCCTGGCTGAGAATATAAAACCACAGCAACAACAACAACAAAATAATCCCATAGATCAAAGGAACATCTGAATACACATAGGCAAGAACCAAACAAATGGGCCAGAGGGCGTCACCGAGAAATTGACAACTGTTTCCATATACGTATTGTTTATGCTCTTGGTATGGTAACCATGGATGAACCATAAATTGAAGTAACTAATTCACATTAGTATTTTTGTTTGTATAAGAATTTTAAAAGGCCATGAACGTACTCGTACTTCACCATCTCCCATTCAGCGAATGAATTAATGGACTAGAACGTTACCATTACTAGGGGGAGTTCATGCCTGACCACATTTTCTTTTCTTTTATTTCCAATGAATCTCTCACCATTTCTATTTATTTATTATGACAGTTGTAGAGAAATGTCCAGTTGGATTGAAGAAGAGCGCAAAATGGTGAAGTAAATAAAAATATCGGGAAATAAAAACAATGGTTGCATATGTTTTTGTTTATTTGTTATAAGAGATGGCCATTAGTTTGGTCGCAACACATTGTGCGAAAAATCTTCCTATTCGACAATAATTCTACGGGACAAACAATGTCAGTGAACACGAGATGTGACAAAGGTCTGTTCATCATAATGACCATTAATTGTATTAGGTAACGTTAGGGTTTGAATTTCGTCTTTAGTGACCAAAACAATATTCAAAAAACTGTTTATGAAAGAGTAAATGCATACAAAATTCTCTTCGTTTTTCATTTTCCATTTAGAGCCGCATAATGAGAACGAAGTGATCAAGAGAAATAGTCGAAAGGAACACCTCCTCCAACTCAGGTAGTTAGTTCTTACTAGATTATAAAGATGTTTTCAGAGCAACCCTCCAAAATGAGAAGTAACGGAAATCAACTCTGTGCTCCTTAAAAATTGTTCTGAAGGTCTTAGGATCAGAGAATGAAGCCGCCGAGTCGCGCCGCCGATTTTAGCCGTCGCTGACCCGATTTTAGCAGTCGACACCGCCGCCGAATATGTGGACTCATCTCGACTGAAATTTAGCCGCCAATTAATCTAAAATATTGATTTATATCAGAAAATTTTAATAATATTGCCAAAATTTTGAACTTTCCACCTTCAATGAATTAGTACCAAGTTGCTATAATAGTTTTACAAAAATTTAGCTCAAAAAATTTGAATAAAATGTAAATTTGATTGTAGGATTGGTTGTACAACTAATCTCATTACAATTCGGAAAACTTCAAATTGATTTTATAATAGATAATTTTGCACCGCCTAATACATAATTTTTTATCGGCTTAGCCGTCAAGCCGCCGCCGCCGGAGGCAAATATTTAGTGTCAGCCGCCGCCGACAAAAATGGGTCGGCTTCATTCTCTGCTGAGGATAGGTTAGGTTTAGTGGCAATGGGCTCTTATAACTGAGTGCTGCCCAGATACTTATTGCCAGCCGACGCCGTCGCCGTATATGTCGATTCAGCTTTCGCCGCCAGTTAATCAAAAATATTGATTTAAATCGGAAAAATAAAATAAAATGTTTAACCTTCCACTCACAATCAATTTCAAGCTTTTATAATTATTTTGCGAAAATTTAGCTCAGAAAATTTTAATGACATATAAATTTGATTGTAAGATTGGTTGTACAAATAATCTCATTAGCATTTGAATAGCTTCAAATTGGTTTTATAATGGATAATTATCCGCAGCCGAATAGACAAAATTTAGCCGACAAATCGCCGCCGCAGGAGGCACAAATTTTGTGTCAGCCGCCGCCGACAAAACGGGTGAGTCATGAGTCCGAATGACGTTTCACATTAGAAGAAGCTTTGAAGCAGTCAAAAATGTCATCAGCATTACTGAGACAGAATTAACCATCGCTGAAAAACGTTTTGGTGTTCGCTCGAAACGGGGATTAACCCCAGGACCCTTTGTATAAAAGGCGAGTATGCTAACCATTTCACAGCGGTGTCGCCCTTCAGAAGATCTTAGTGAAGACTAGAATAAGATACTCCTCATCACTAAGGGCATTGATTAGTACTGTACCACATACTTGTATATTTCCCGGAATTTTAAAATATTCCATTTAATTATTTTTGATCTACATGAAGATTAAACATTAGAACTAGATTCCTATATTTATGCAAATTAAAGTTTCACTAGCGAAAGAAATGAAACTGTTTTCATAATACTGTCAAGAAAGGAAGCAGGCAAGCATGCAATTTGTTAAGTACTGCTTTTACCATGGTAACTCAAACTGCAGCATCAACAGTCAACATCTACAGAAAGAATGGCAAAGAGTGTTGTATCCTTTTAAGCATTCATCATACTTATACAATGCCACTAACAAAACAAACACAAACATAGACTTGGTTAAAAATAAATCCACTTCAGGGAAGTCACTTCACACAAGATGACGAAGGAGAACAACAACAGTTTCACATAGCAAAACATCAACATCCATTAGAATACTTCATCGTTGTTTCATCACATACGAAAACAAACTCTAAGCACACTCTACAACAAACACATTTGATGTTTATAAACTCATTCACATGAATCCTTTTTCGAGCTTGTGGAAAAATATATCACAGCTTTACTTTCCACACCTACATCAGCGGTGGTCTTTATTCCACCTTCAGGTGTTCACCAGTTTTTATTTTCTCTACCTCATCATCTTACCAGACCTGTAGGGCAAAACAAAAGCAAGAGTGCATGGATTTGTCAAATGTAGAAGCAGGAAAGGATAAAGGTTAATTGGAGCCCTTTGCATGAAACTTTTACAAAAATTGCCATACCACACTCAGTACTCAAAATGTTTATAATTAGACGGATAACCAAATATCTTTGGACTCACCGTCTAATAACAAAACGTATGTCCTAAGATAGATAGGTTTAAACTAATTGCTAAAGGATCCATTAAATACAGTACGATACGAAATAGTAGAGTTTCACTTTCTTATTGATGCTTACCAAACGAAACTTAATATAGTCTTGCACTTTATGCTGACATATTTACAATAACCTTCATTTTCGCACACAATTTTCGAATGTACAAATCACGGCGTGATTATGACCAATCTAAAATATAAAATTCTATGTTTGAACTACAGACAGAAGTCTCAGTGATTTGTGATTGCAGAGTAAATATTCCCTCACATCAAACCAGGATGCTGAGTTTAGAATTGATTCCAAGGATTAACAAGGCGGATTCACAATTTATGAAGATTTATCATTAAAACTTCTTATTAATTACACCTAAGCAAGTTGACATATTTTATGAACCAAAGGTAGTCAAGAACCCCATTATGGAATTACGGTATTCCTTTCTTAGAATTGGTAAAATGACAATCTGCCTACAGTAGACTCGCCTAGGCTAGTTTATTAAAGTCTCTTAGGTGGCATTTACGTTTCTCTTTGCAATTCACTGAATTTCTGAATACCTCCCGTAAAGGAATCCGTTTTCTTTATTCTTCCAATGTAGACAATGATGCAATCAATGCAGTAACCAATGTTGCGTTTCAGCGGTAGATTATCCCACCTCAGTAATGCTGGTGACATTTCTGAGAGTTTCAAAACTTCTCTAAGTGGTTTCACTGCAATGTGGAACGCCGTTCGGACTCGGCTATAAAAAGGAGGTCCCTTGTCATTGAGCTTAACATGAAATCGGACAGCACTCAGTGATAAGAGAGAAGTTCATCAATGTGGTATCACAATGGACTGAATAGTCTAAGTGAGTCTGGTACATCGGGCTGCCACCTAACCTAACCTAATGTTGCGTATTACTACCGAAATTCGTTCCAATTTTATGAAGATGTTGAACTTAACAATATCTTAGATTCACTGTTAATATGGTAGACTATTACATTGTGGCCTTTCCCTCAGAGGAAACAAACTTCCGTCCCTGCATATTATATAAACCTAAATAACAAAAGCTCTGCAGCCATTAAAGGTTCCCACATGCAGGAACTCTTGCCGGGAAATTCTTCCCCACTCTTCCCATTTATCCCGTCGACGTTCTATTCAATTCACTTCAGTTGTGCAGTATTGAAATGAAAGCGCTTATTGCAGTGCATAAACAATTCAATGGTGACGAAGAGATAAAAGATATCTCCTCCCGTACAGTTGAGAATGAAAAGATTGGTGGTAGGAGAGTATATCCTAAAATGGTATTTGTATTTATTTAACATTTCATTTTCATTAGAGATCTATAAGCAAATATTGCTCCAAATGCATACATGATAAATTTCTAAAACAGACTCACGGCACATGCCATTGGTGAAACAAACGTATGCCAAGGGAACAAGATTAATTACCAAGCAATCAAAAAGGAATGGAAAACAAGATGAATAAGGTAAGAGGAGTATATATGCAGTACGAATGATATATTCAATGATTTATAGCTAAAAGACATGAGGTTCTGATAGTTTCAACCACTTTGTAATCGTTTAGCAAAACAGTGAGTTGGCCCCATCATTTAAAGGTCTGGGAAATGATATTCAAATGTCCTATCATCTGTGGATATGGTTCACTCACAATTGCTACTGTCACAGGATCATCATAAACTACTGCGGTTTTTAATAAAGCCATTCAACTTTTCATACAAATCGTGACTTTATGTCAAACATAGCAAATTATACAGTCTTGGTTGGCTATAAAGAACCTCCGCAATAACACATGGATAAAGTCAAGTCAATGTTCCCCTACAAACGTAAATATTTGTATTCAAAGATGGCAATGTCTGCCAAGATGTCGGCTTTCATCAGCTTCTTTGGCTAAAGTTAGTGATGTGGGAGCAGCAACATCTTTCATTTTGTAAATACCATGTTAAACACCATGTTGCAAGGCAACGAAAGGTAATGCCAACAACAGCAATAATAAAAACGATACTTTGAAAGGATATTAAAACACTCCTCTGAATACCTCTGCCTTGGCAACACTTCATGGTTCGAAAAATAACTTGGCAACCAACGAAGAAAACGTGTAGCATTACAAATTTGAATATTCCCATTCTCATATTGAAATAATAAAATGAATGCGATTAACAAAAATAAAGAAATAAACACCATAGAAGTCTGTGACACAATAAATAACATCCCCACATAATTCTTGGAAGGGGGGAATACAATTTAATAAAATTAAATGCTAGATGTGGAATAATATTTGGCAAGAATAGCAAATATGCCTTATGCTCGATAGTAGTCGATATAGGGAAAATTTTCTCATTGTAATGGGTTACAAAACTGTATTGGTCACCTCAAAACAAATTATCTTAACGCAGTATTACACTGACTGTGAACAATTTTTATGTGTCAGTCTGTCGCATATGGTTCATCGTTTGAAAGAGAGAAATGATCAGAAGTGTGCAACTTCAGTTTCTTGTGAATGAAGTTTTGTTTCGTTTCAATGATCAATCACTTATATGTTAATATAATTAAAGGGTGATACGGTCAAATTTTGGTCAAGGGAAAACGCGTGTAAATCGGTGAAATCGTTTATTTAAAAAATCAAATTAAATTTCTTTTTCAAGTTCAATTAGTATAAAATTCAGGAAAAATATTCAGTTAGGCTTTCGCTTTTCCAAATCCGAATTGCCGGTCAAAACAGTACGGAACAACCGTGTTTCTTCAGGAAAGGCAGCAGAAGTTTATTCAAACACTCTTTCACGTAAATTTCTTGGTTGACAGTCCCGGAAGCTATGAAAATGCTGCTTTTCAAGCCACAGGTACAGATGGCTTGCCAAACCAGATATTTCTTTGCGAACTTTGACAGTTTTATGTGCTTGAAAATATCTGCTACCTTTCCCCTTCCTTTTGCCGTATAAAACTCCTGTCCCTTGAAATGCTGCTTGTAGTCGGCTTTGACGTAGGTTTCGTCGTACATTATTTACCACGCAGTCAAACTTCGTCAGCATCGTCGTGTACAGCCTCCGGGATCGCGCTTTGGCCGTCGTATTTTGTTTATCATCGCGATTTGGAGTCACTACCTTCTTGTAAGTCGATAGTCCGGTTCGTTTTTTGGCTCGATGCACGGATGTAGACGATACACCCAGCTTATTTGCGGCATCTCGGAGAGAGAGGTTAGGGTTTGCTTGAAACTACCGGCAACTCTCTTTGTCGTCTCAGCGGCTTCCGGTTTTCGATTTCCCCCCGATCCAGACTTCCTGGCTGTCGATAAACGTTCCCCAAACACTTTAATTACATTTGTAACGGTTGATTTGGCAACTTTTAGCGATTTTGCCAGCTTTGCGTGCGAGTAGCTCGGATTATGCACCCTGATTTTTAGCAAACACAATATCCACAACAGCTAATATTAAGAAAACGTGCACAGTGATTTAATGAGTCCGTAAAAGCGAAATAAAAATTATATACGAAATAATTTCTCCTCTCAAAGTTATAAGTTTTTCGTGATCTCTCGTAGAGGTCTCTACAGTAGAGTTAAGACCCCAGTAGGGCTAATAAATCGAATGGTGGGATTATAAAATCCAACAAAATGGTGTAGAGGATTAGGAGAGTGGAATCATAATAAGGTTAGGTTAGGTGTCAGCCCGATGGATCAGGCTCACTTAGACTATTCAGTCCATTGTGATACCACATTTGTGAACTTCTCTCTTATCACTGAGTGCTGCCCGATTCCATGTTAAGCTCAGTGACAAGGGACCTCCTTTTTATAGCCGAGTCCGAACGGAGTTCCACATTGCAGTGAACCCACTTAGAGAAGCTTTGAAACCCTCAGAAATGTCACCAGCATTACTGAGGTGGGATAATCCACCGCTGAAAAACTTTTTGGTGTTCGCTCGTAGCAGGAATCGAACCCACGACCTTGTGTATGCAAGGCGGGCATGCTAACCATTGCACCACGGTGGCTCCCTTAAGTAACCATATGGACATTTTCCTCAAAGCTTTTATTCTTCTTCATTTCCTCTAATAAAATCTATTCTGCTTAATTCTTATTACATTTTTGATTTATTTAAACTGCCCTATAAATTAAACTTACTGAACTTATTACTATCCCCAATAAATATTTAATATTCATAAGTAAACAAAGAACAAATCAAATACTCTAAGAATACGACTTAAGAAGCCAACATGACTATCTACAAAGGATTAAAAAAGAAAATTGCTAAAATATCCAAATACAATATATAATAAATCAGTTTTAATATCTTTCATCCTAATATCACAATAATATTATCTATCCAAACAGACTCAAATATACTGTCCTGAATATTAAACTCCTTAATTACAGACTCTGTTAAACGTCGAAATAGACACCTACACATCATCAAAATTATTTGCATGCTCATGAAAATAATGGATGGTAAACAATAAGTGCGATTACGTTCGCCGTCACAAAGCCATTTAGTCAAATCATCCTTTGTTTGTCTCGCCAAACCATGACTAAACTTCAGTTTTCTGGAGCCTGTTTTCAAAGCAGGTTTAATGTTAAGAATAAAATCCTCCATCGTCTTTACTATAACTCACAAATGATGACAGTTATGGAACAGCTTTAAGTGTGGGTTGAAATGTTGTTTATCATCCTGGATTTATAGTCTGATCACATATCAAAATCTTAATAGACTGATGGGAGAAAAGGAGAAAATAGTTGCTAATAGGCCATTCTTTGAATTAGCATTATACTAATGTAACTATGGGAACGATGCTAGTGATACAAGGGGAAATGAATTAAAAGGCATATGAGTATTTTGAGAATCTTCAAGAAAATTGATCTCGATGAACTAAATCTTAAGGTTTTGGTTATTGAATTTCCTTAAGCGAAATGCCTCTAGATTTTCAAAATTTTTCTTTAAACTATAACCCAACAATTTCTCCTAAGCCCAAATAAATTCTATAGTTTCCTTTGTTGTTATCTACTTTTGGATATATCCGATGTATATTTCAATATCACAACGATTCAATAAATTTCACCACCAATGCACAAACCTTTTTTCGTTTAAGTTTCCTGGCATGCGCTTGTTAGAAATATAGGAAACATTTCTTCATACATTTGGATATGCATTTTTGACATATTTGGATATTCCTTTCCTTTAGGAAAATAGAAATGAACGGGTCGCATCAAAGTCTTGCACCGGTTCATAACCAAACATAATCCTAAATATTATGCAATTGGTTCACGACGCTTTCATCATAAGACTGACAGTTGCAATTAGCTTTTCCGTGACTTACTATGAATTTTAATGTTGCTATTGATAGGAATTATTCATACCACGGAAAGCATACCATAGGTATAAATAGGTAAGCGATTAAGCAAGAATATTAGCCACATAATATGGATATAATGAAAGTTATAGGAATGCAGCCAATTTCATAAAAATTTATTTCCTAAAGAAATAGGTTTCGAACAAACATCAACGATAGAAAAGGGCTACAAACTAATGCTCCATCTACTGGTACCGCCGTGCGACTTCTTTTGTTTTCTAAATTTGATATCTTTGTGGACATTCGAATGAGGAGGTCATCATGGCCACGAAGGCCTATTTTACAGGCCAACGAGAAAAATTTTTTTGAGTATCGTTGAACCAAATTAAAAAGTGACTATATTGAATTAAATAGCGCCGCATTTTAGAAGCAACTCGAAGCTATACATTAACATTGCACTCATTCGATAAACTGATTTATTCCTTTGAGATTTATTATACAAACTAGCCAGCCAAACAACTAAGGACGAATTTCGTATGAAATAAATTAGGCCCTTGGCGGAGATTTTAAACTTCAAATTCAAATTCACAATATCCACCCAAAATATGTTTCCAATTATAAATATTCTAATTTTCAGCTTATTATTTGCTGCTTTCATATTGCTTTTATTCTTTGTCTCATTTGGTGCATTTAATAGAAATTTAAACATTTAATTCCACAATTTGTTTTGCAAATAAAAACTTTAGCAATTTTTCTTAATAAGTCTGCTTAGGAGAAAAACGCCAAGAGAAACTTTTAATTATTCTCCCCCCTCCAAAAACTACTACAAGGAAATTCGAAAAAGGCACTGGAAAATAAAGAAATAAAATAATACTCAGCTACATTGTGTGAGTGTGTTTCTTTGGTCCTTAATTGCTTTCTCTACTCCTGGTCTCATAAAAAAACAAAACAAAAATAAACGAATGTAACTTACAACATCCCGACTTTTGTCTCCATCGTCCTATTCTGAAATTCTTGTTTATTTGTTGCCGTGGAAAAAGTTGTTAAAAGAAAATTAAATCCTCAACAAAAGTGTATTATTTCATTGTATGTTGTACTATTCAAAAGGAGTATGAATGAAAGCGAGCAAGTGAATGGCAACATTCAAATAATTTTAACATAAATGTATGTATCATATTTCCTTTTCCAGGACATTGTTCCCTGCAATTGTCTGGGAAATTTTTCTATTTCTATTTGATTCTATTACTTTCCGTTTTTTAATGTGTTTTTTTACATTCATCTTCAAAAAGTCACAAGGATCTGTTCTATTTCGTTAGATGTAATTATACGAGTTTGGAGAGGGAAATTTCAAAATACACACACTTGGAAAAACTTTATTTTAAATGCTGAAAAAGGGGAAATTTTAAAACAGTAACAGTACAAACAGTAAAGGAAACCACAACTAAAGAAGTAAATACGACCCTAAGACCGAATCTTATGTACTTTCCATCAAGGAGTGCGTACAAAGTTCCAGTAAAGACTTCGTCCACAATCGAACTACTTGGGTTATGGTAACACGATGATCAGGTACCAAATCTCAACTGGATCGATGAAATTTGCTCTTTTCACATGATCCGGAAGTCAAATCTGGGGGTTGGCATTGGGGCTATATCTAAAGATAGTCCGATATGACCCATTTGCAATACCATCCGACCTACATTGACAACTACTTCTTGCACAAATATTCAAGTCGTTAACTCGTTTTTTAAGTAAGCTCGATTTCAACAGACGGACGGGCATCACTAGATCGACTCAGAATTTTTCCAGAATATATAGTTAATGAGGTCTGAGACCAATATTGTTACAAACGGAATGACCAAGTTCCGTCCTATGTTGGAGGGTATAAAATGGATTATATCTTAATACGAACACATGTGTCGCCTTAAAGTATGCAGATATCTCAATAAATATATTCCTTAAGAAGTAACTATTGACAAAATGGAAGTAAAATGATTTTTTAACTTAATTTAAATTGACAAATATTGTACAATATTTTATACATAACATATGATATTCTTCTGCCATTTACTTATTTAAAATACTCTTGATAATGCGAACACTCTTGATTTGGGAGACAATCAAGTTGATATATTTCCATTTGATATTATTTCCATACTTTCGTTTCATTCGTTGAAACCCTCTGATCCTCTCTGTCTTGCGTTGCAAAAAAATGAATTGGTTCATTTTTAGTAGTTTTTCAAATTCGTTAAACATTTTTTTTTTTTTTTGTGCAAAGAAAAACCACCAAATGTAATTACATTGTCAAGCCTAAACCATTGAGGAAATAGGTTAGTGTATCCAGCGATTTCTTATAATATTCTATCTTAAATAAAACTAGGATTTTTTTCTCTATGTATAAAGCAACAGCAAATAAGGACATCATGCAACAAATGTTACCCAACTAATAGAACATTCGAAAATTGCAAAATATTGAAGTAGAAAATTGAATTTGGCCAAAACAATTCCAACAACCATTAGTAAATCATATACTTGCTTGTAGCTTAAAGTATCCTTAAAGTCTAAATTAAATTTCTGGGGAAAGTAATTACATTTTGCAACAGATGAGTCCTTCCACAGTCTATCCTAAGGCATGGAGTAAGGAAATCTATTTACTGAATTTGAATATCCATTTGAAGAAATGTATAGCTATGGAAATCACTTGGTGAGTCATTAACCTCTTTCTTCCAATTGCAATGGAGCTTTTTGAATTGGTACTCATATGCCGCTATTCTATGGTTGTTCATTGGCGACACAATGCAACAAACAAAGTTGTACATTTCCTTGCCTTTGGTAAAAAATTATTTCCAGCATAAAAATATCGTATCTCACACTCGCCAATATTAACCGGTGGCAGCAGCCCCGTTACAGAATTCTATAAAAGGCCTAAAGCTGGAAAATGGGAAATGGAGAAAACACACGTAGAGTATGTATATTTTGTTCATGCATTTAAATAAACAAAATAACCGAATGAAAAAGCAACATTGTTTAAACAAAAGCTTGCAATAAGAGTCAACAGCAGGCAGGTTTGCTAGCTGCTGGATGACTGGCAACTTTATGACACTTGAGTCACTCACGGATACTGGGAGCATACAACAACCCATAAAGCTACTGTTTTTAAGGTGTTTGTCCAACAAAAGTACCAATTGCGGTATTAAGAAGGGAATTTAGTACTTAGGCCTTAATGTACGGATGATGACTTCCAGAACGTTAAATATTGGCAAATTTACCTATAAAAGAACTCATTTAGAAAATTATTTGAAGACGGAACTGGAAAAAGTAACTTGGCAAAAAATACTCGCGGCCAATAGAAATCTATGGAAGTTAACCACCGATCCAATCGTGTCACCATTATTCTTGAGAATATATACATACGCCTTACAGGCTATGCCAATAATGCCAAAAAGGACGAACTTAATAGTAATTGGCCTGCGATTTGCCCATGCGTTACATGATCATCCCCTGAGGTAGGAGAGAGAACTTCTCCCTTATTTAATCTACAAATAGCTCCCATAGAGCAATTTTCATATTAGATATATACTAATTTTTTGAAGTATTCAACAATTCAGGAAGTACAAGATTAACAAAAACTGATACAAAACATTTTACAAATGCCTGCACTTTCATTTTAGGCTCCATATTAAGGCCTTCTACACAGAGACCCTATTGCCCCAACTGGACAAACCACTCTTATGCACTATTTCCATAACTAGCAATGGATGTTACATGAGATGATGACAAAAGTCTGAAGTTTCTGATTCTTAAGGGATTGGGGAACACGTACCGTGATGCCATTGCGTGTGTCTGCCAATGTGCATGCACCGCAAGACCATTTTCCCCCTCTTTTCTTGAAACAATCTGGAGGAGAAAATACTCCGTCAAACTTATTTGGTTCTTGCAGACGTTAATTTCTTGCTGCCATATCTAGTTACCTTTTTTGGTGAAGATGCAATGCACTTACATGGCTCGCCTGAGGGATCAGGGACCCTTTTGCGGCCTGAAGAAAGAGCATGGATGTTGAGAACCACAAAAGGAACTAAAGTCGCTTGTTTGTTTTGTTATTGTCATCCATGGCGTTGCATGTCTGTAGACATCGTAAATAACTTCAGGTGCTGTACCACTCTTACTACTTCCATTTGTCAAGGTGAAGAGCAGAAGTGGGAAGAGGGAGGACAATATCATAAAACGCACTTTTCACTTGAATGTGAATGTGAATTTTAATTAAATTCCCTCCAGGAATGAAGAGGAAACAAAAGCAAAACTACCTCTTAAGGAATAATGTCACGTTAGCGTACATAGTGGTATGAGAATGCAATGTTCATTAGCGCTTCAAGGATAATATAGAGAGATGGAGAAATGTACAAAAAATGTATTACTAATTGTAATAGAGTCATCATCATCATCATTCTAAATCTTTGTTTCATTAAATGGAAGTGATTAGAAGATGGACTAAAAATATTTTCCTATTAAAGATTGTATTGCAAAAGTCACACAAGTTTTTCTGTGTTTACGTAGAATTTACTTGGAATCCAAAATCAATATTTTCTGAAGACCTAAAGCACAATAGATTAACATAAATCTTAAATCTTTTTTTTCATGTACTAAGAACACTTTTATATCATTGAGAGTTGGGCCTTGCAGGAAAATATATCAAAGGTATATGGATGTGATCTTTTACAATCAGGTCGCTTCAATCATTCCATAGATAGTTTAGTTATTCTGAGGACACTTCTGAAGGTAATGTCGTACAACCGAGCAACCTGTTACATGGGCGTATGCTATGACAAAATTAATTCCTCACAGTATTACTGGGAGGTTAATTGAAACCATTGACGAGAAACAAATCTATTTGCTATATGTTAGTACTCAGGAAGAACTGATAGACGGTAATCGAAATTGCTCGTTGATAGTAAGGCATTACTTCCAAGTATATGGTATAGGGGTGCATATACAAATACATTTGGCGCACATTTCCTAACATCAGGTGAAAACATGGCTATCAATACCATAAGCCTGGGAATAATGACACACCATCAAGGAGCTGTTTCCATTATCGTACATCAAATTTCCATGAGAAATGGCATACTGCAAATACTTTTATCACTTCTTTGTTGCAAAATAAATATTTGTTCAATGTTTGTTATGATCTTGCTAGATGTACACGTTATCGGATGTGTCGGTGTTATGTTCTCCTCTGTTGGAAGCATTTTTTTTTAACTGAAACATAATGTTGTAGTTAAATATAATTTGTAATACAGATAATTTGCAGTCTTTTATAAAATTCTCAAAAATTCTTAGCAATTAATTTAATTTTATTATGTGATTTAAAGGAAATATAAATTATATGACAAATTGCCACAATTTCATTTTATAGTTAAGACATCAACAAATCCCTACATTTACCTCATTTTCATTTTCTCAATAAATCTTAATAATTTTGTATATTTATTTTATATCATTACAGACAAATTCCCCAAGCTTATACCAAAGCCAATGGAACTGCCATACCATTACCTGCCACGGTTATGGTACAAAGGCGTTGTCCTCCGGACAAAGTAAGACCTTTACCGCCCACACCAAATCATACACCATGTAAGTATTGTACCTTACCTCACATATGAATGTATCACACACACACATTTTAGCTGTTTAGCTGCGATTGAGACGCATGAAAAAGACAAGCCTTTTAATAACCAAGAAATGAAGAAATGTTTATTTCGAGTTGTAAAAAATCCATAAAAATTGTATATTTGATGTGAGCTTACAATAGAATGCAATGCGAACGCTCTTATGATTCCCCATACCATGGGTGTAAATTACACTCCATTACGAAATCATAAAACATCCCCAGAGTTTTAAAACAAAACAAAATTGGAGATCCTTCTTCTCTCCAGTACCCCATGTCTCTTGACAAATCTTTGTATTTCATGTATCGGTCGTTTTGTTACACACTCTACAATGTCATAAACACGCTACGGCATTAGAGATGCAACCAAATCCATGGAGATTATGGGAGTTTGTAGAAGACTGACCGAGATTTCATCAAACAAATGTTAAGGGTTGATATGCGGTTGCATGGATAAAATATACATTTCTGTAGATGTTAAAAGGGTTACACAATGAATGAAGTCGAGCAGCTATGGGAAGAGGACCTTTTCAAAGGATTAATGGGGAATGTTAAGGAATGAGATTTGAAATAATGTGTCCTCAATCGAAGAGGTTTGGGAATAATTGCTTGGTCGCCAGTAAAAATGATGACAAATATGTTGATATGGCTGATAACACAGGTCATCATGATTTTTTCTTGATAAAAGGAAAAAAATTGGAAAGGTTTTATATGCAGATACTCCACAGAAGCTTGGAAAGTTGAGAAAAAATAAACAGATTATCAAACTGCATTGTGTCATTACCCGAAGCAATACCGATTGCTTGGGAATAATGACTTACCGTAAACGAACACATTCATTTATGTTTTAATATGCTCGCGATTTCTCCTTCTCGCATTAGCGTAAATAACTGCACAAATTCCCCTATTTCCCAGACTTTCTAGGACAGATATATATTGGAGTACAGCAGGATCTCGGTATCTGGGTCCATCCCTTATGTTTCCGGCACTGTCCTTTGCTCATCTTCGAGGCATACTTGTAACATTTATGTCCATTGGTATCTGTTTTGAGGGCAAGTCCTCCGGACAGACTTCCTTGCACAAAAAAATTATCCAGAATATACAATCATGGATACCAATCACATTTTTGTTTGTAAGAAAATCACAATAAATTAAATTGTATAATCGATTCATCCTATAACATTCCAATTACCCAACATATTGATACACAAAAACTAAAACGGTCCGCAAAATAATCCCTTTACTAATTTTTCAATATTTATGGAAACATCTCCTCACATACCAGTGGTAAACACATACTGTCTACTGCTACAGGTTCTCATCGCATTGTCTTCCTTATTTTGTGAAAATATTGCCTGTCAAATTAACTTGGAACAATTTGGCATGCGACGCTTTATCGGCCCTTCCCTTTTATAAAACTTGCAATGTATCAAGCCATAATTAATTGCACTTATCGCTAAATCAAACTGTGAATTTTATTTATTAACACACTAAGGAACATATCCATGGTACATACCCCTTTTGATGTTGTCAAGTCCCCTCATTGGCAAGCTTGTCTCCCCATCTCCATGGCATGAAGTTTGGTGTAAACTGTATAGGCGCGTGTAAAGACATTAATTAGCGCATACTTTGCCAAAGAAGACATGATCTGTAGACAATAACAGTCGAAACAGTTAACCAGGACATGCCTTAAACATTAATCAGCCCTAATGGGATCCCGTTTTTCATATTTTTCTTCTTCGTCTTTTTCTGATTTCTCCCTACAGCCATACCAGGTTTAGGCAAGAGTGGCAATGATTTCAATGGTAGCCGTCCCAATAGTCCTCCATCGAGTAATCATAGTATACAAAGTCTGAAAAGTGGCAATAACAATGGACTCCGTCAACCTACCATTAAGTCTGGCATACCTGCACCTGGATCCAACAATGGCTCAACTATACCCACCGTCAATGGACAACAAAAACATTCCATGTTGGACAAACTCAAATTGTTTAACAAGGAAAAACAGCAGCAGCAACACCAGCTACAACAGCCACAGCAACAACAAACCACCTTGATCAACTCCAACAAGAATCAACTGCAATCGAAACGCACCTCCTCATCATCGGGATTTTCCTCAGCCCGTTCTGAACGTTCCGACTCCAGTCTAAGCCTGAACGATGGTCACATCTCACAAATAAAACCGCCCACAGTATCAGTGACATCGGCCAATAAATCCAGGGATACCAAAGCCATGCAGAAGCAATCGAAACTCTTACAAGCTCAATCCAAAAAGGATCAAGTGAAAAATGCTTCCAAAAATGACAAAAAAGAGAAAAGTCCTGCTAGATCATTGAACAAAGAGGATGGTGCCAGTATAGAAAGTAAAACGTCAACCCTCAACCGCAATAAAAATTCATTGCCCCGAGGTAAGGAGTCGTCCCTGAAATCTGCAACGAAAACAAATTTGACCAATAGATCAGAGTCAAAAACCTCTCTCATAATTCCTCCATCAACGAAAGCTTTATGTAGTCCCAATGGTCAGGGAGGTCTACCCAAACCAATTGCAGCAATAAAGGGTACGAGTAAACTTCCACAGTCTCCCCTACAAACTGACAATAAATCTCGTTTGAGTACTTCCAATTCATCCCAAGACATGGTCATGAAGAGAGAGAAGAGTGACATATCATCGAACGCGACCAATACGGTTCACGCACAAAACATATCACAACCGCAAAATTCAAGCAATCATCAGAACCAACCACCCACACATATCGTTAAGCCTGTACCCATTGTCTCAGACCAGCAGCATAGCCAAAAATCTCCCTACTATGCCAATGCCCAAAATATTCAACAAGGTATGCAGCAACCGCAGCAGATCATGCCACAACCAATTCAAGAACCCAACTATAGCCGTTTGCCTCCACCTAAGCCAAGTACGGTGGGAACTCCGAGTTCTGTGCGCAAATTAGAATACAATTCGGGACCTGGAGTTTTGCAGCCTCAACAGCATTCACCTTTGAGATCATTGACGCCAGGTGCCCATCATTCGCAACCTGTTACACCCACCACCCAACAATCACCTCTCACAAATGGAGGTTCACCAACCAAATACCATACCATCCCATCGAAAATTGTCGGAACAATTTATGAGGAAGATAAGCCTGTGAATATTCAACCCATGCGTCCCCTCTTAAGGGGCTACAACTCCCATGTAACTCTCCCAACACGTGGAGCAAGAGGAAATCACAATTTTATCTCCGACTACTGCGAAAATGATGTCAATCAAGGCTATTGTAGTGATGGTGATTCTCTTCGCTTCAGTAATGCCAGAATGGGTCATGGATCGCCACTACAAGGTACTCCAAGATTCCAGGATATCGACAATGGCTATTTATCGGAAGGCAGCGGAGGGATTGGCCTCAATCATAATGGTGGACATCATCCATCACATGGCAAACACTTCCTCAGTATGATGAGAGCTCGCACGCAATTGCCCACAACCATTGAAGAAAGGTAAGTCAGATAATAGCAAGTAAATAAAAATTGAGAATGAATCATCTTTTTCGTTTCGTGGTTGGCCCTTGAAAAGAAACAAAGTGGCCAAAGAAACAGTGCGAAATCATGGCACTTGAAGGGAAATGAATCATCATCTTGTGGGGCTTTAAGATAGAGAAATCTTTATTCGTTGAATGGAGACCACATAACATTCCTTTTTTTCTTCGAATTTCTTCAAGAAATGCAATGTTGCCGAGTGTTGGCATTTATCTCACTGTCACCAAAAGTGTTTCCTTTGATTTCATGGTTAGTACCACTTGATATGGCCCATTCTAATTATGCCATTGTGGCATACAATTAAATTATGTGGAACACGTTTCCCTCAGATCACATTGCCAAAAAGCTACATGAAAAGATTTAAGTAGATTGCCATCCCAAAGAGGAGTATTGATGGAGTGATGTGGTTAGTCACAATAACATCTGGAACTCAAATGAACCGTTGATAAATATAAAGAATAAATATAAAAAAATAGTTTAGTTAATTTATAGCTATAGATGGACACTTTCTACGGGGAGGAAAGAAGGCAGCCTTAAATAATTTCTTCTATGTGCTGGTTTACGAATTCGTGAAACGTAAAACCAATTTGAATTGTCAATATGAACCATTCACCCCTTTTGTTAGAAATATATTTTAATTAAATTACTAATGCATAAAAATAGCGAATACAAATTTAATATATGTTCCCGAAGATAGTGATGCTGTTTTATTAGGGCTATCGGTCAGAGAGTGGAATTTCTGAAAGCTTCAATCTTTGTAGTACATTTCCTTGGGCATACATTAAAAAGTCTACACTAGATTCTATAATTAAATGAAAAATCAAACTGAAAAATGTCAACCCATCCATCAACGCACGTCCAAAGCGGGTGTCACGTTATGCTTAAACTACTTAGAGAAACTTATTCAGAAATGCCAAATTTCAAATACAAAAAAATGTTTTCGAAGCAAATTTATCTAGGTTTTATAGCAAGTTTAGTTAAGTCTGTTTCCATTCAGTTTTATTTAGTCTCAAAGACAATTCCTTACAGACAAACGGGAAAAATAATTTCCTTTAATTTATATACATTTCAAAAAATCGTAAAATAAACTCTTATTTTAGACTAAATAGTATTATATTTTCAAATTATTAGTAGAAATTGTACTGAGAATGTATATCTTTAAAATTGTCTACCCGATAGAAACATTTAGATTCTGTAATTTATTGTTTCCAACAACGAATATAAACTCCCACAACTCAGCAGGCATCAATGTCTGATAAAAGCATGTCTGGCCTTTTTATTCTCTTTTTATTGTTGTTTATAGAATAAATTGTTTTATAATGCGTAGTAGCATTCCACAAACAAAAAATATGAAAAGTGCACGGAAACGGAAATATCTTAAGAAAATAACATGTATTTTCCGCCAACATAAATCACAGGATTTCAAAAACATGCACCATGTCTTGGCGTTATGCTCTTTAACCTTTCCTTTTGTGCGTTAGTAACAACAATTGATTGTGCCATAAAGGAAACTTAGTAAACCTTCAAGGCTTATGATATATGGGAAAGAATCGAAAGCGAGAGATGAGGTAAATGAAGGCATTCTTATAAGATATCAACACGTAAATACTGTCCAGACTCAGACACGCAGTCTGGCGGTCTAAGACTATGATGGTAAAGGGACTGCATGCAAGTGTAAAACTTGCATGGATGATACTTCGTGTTGCAAGGCATTTAGATTTACATAGCCCAAGTATCTTTCTAAGGGACATTGAAAGAAATCCACAAAGTAATCCATTATTTATTATCTCCTTTTGGAAAAACGGACATTATTATTGGCCATGTTTTGTTGAAGTGAGGGGGAATGCCAAAGGACATGGTTGGGTTATTGGTGATGCATTTACTAGGTGTCATTGGTCCAGAAATTCAATTACTTTAGCCACCAACCTGTTTGTCTGGTCCTGGTAAGTAACAAATACGTGATTACACTCAGACAGCTGTTGGCAATGATGTTTAAAATATATAGCATACTTTGAGGATTGTATTCGCCTCATTTACTTCTGGTATACCCTAAGGCTGGCGATGAAAAACACTTTAAAATTCACTCTTTAAATAAATGTTACCAAGAAAAATTGCTAGATTTCCATCTTAATTCTCTTGAAATTTTTTAGTACTTACATCGGTTTTTTGTGCTCACTTGGCCCTCACACATAGAACCAGTAAACACACGCCATTAACATGTAAACTAGTTAGATAAAGTCTGCAAACAAGTGTCAAATTTACACTTGATTCCTTTGGCTCCTTTGGAAAACAGGTTCAATTTTTTTCTGCTCATGCACATTTGCAAGAACAAGTTATTCCTTCAAATGAAAAGAGCTTTAAAAGTTCACAAAAAAAATCTAGTTACGTGTTTGTGCATTAATTTGTTAGATCAGACGTGATGATTTGAATGCTAATGAATTTGAAAAAACGGCGAAATTACAGGGGAGATTTTGTAAAAAGCACATGAAGCTTAAATAGGATTAAATAACATTTCCTAATGGAACATGAAAACCGAATGGACTTCCACATTTAATTATGTGAATGAAGAAATATTGGATGAAATAATGAATGATGAAAACCCAACAAGTGTTTAGGGATATGTCCAGGGTGAAATCAGTTTTATTAAATAAAAAACAATTAAGATTCCCATGAATTTAAAATGTTAGTCAATAAAATGTAGGAGAAATTGAAAACAGGTCTTGCGTTTCTCAAGTAGCTTCTCCAGAAACATCTTAATGAAAGCTTACGCTAATTTATTGCCAAAAGAGTGTTATATAAATCCCACCTCCAGTTCGGATTTCATTGAGGAAATATTTAATTTACATTCAATATTAAGGCAAAAATCAATGTTTAAATAACCGCCCCTCTAGAAAGAAGTAAATTAAAAAGCAATAACGCAATGCACACGAAGAAAATAAATGTGTGGGATAGATAGCATTATTACAAAAAGTTTTATGACAAGGGCTCTTCAAGACGCAAATATTGCTAAGCCAAATATTCAGATATATTCCATGACGGCTTTCCAACCCCAAACTTTACATCATTTCGAGCTCTTCATAGAGTATGATGATTTCCTTAATTTTAACACTATATCAGGTACATGGGGATCGTCCTCCCAAATAACTATAAAATTTCGGCTAGAAAGGAGAGGGGCTACTGTTACTTCTATGACTCTTTGAAGTAGGTTAGGTGATCATGGCTGGTTTTTGCTGCATACCTTAGACTTAGACTATCAGAGTTCATTGTGGCACTAGTGTTATCATTGTTTTACGATAAGGTGCCGTTTTCTCTACCAATCAAAAATAAACAGAATTAAACTATGGGCCAGATGACCATTTCGTCCAGTTTGGGCATTTCCTCTCATTTTAATAAGAGCTACCAAATTAGGTTTAAAATGATTAACGTATTCATGTCGACTAAATTATTTTCTTTGAGTGTAACTCATTTGAAGTAACTTTTTATCATTGGGAACTATGAAAATAATGGGAATTTAGTACTCTCCATCACAACAATAGATTTTGGCCGAAAATATGGATATTCGTAATACAAGAATGCTATGGGCGTTTTGTATATTTTATGAGTATCAATAAATTTTCTTATTTCTCTATTACCCAATCCCCAATATTTTCTATATTTAAATCATTCCCAATAGTATAGTAGATAACCCCCAATCAAAGGTGTGAGATATGTCTTCTACAAAATTGAGTTATAATGGCATGCTTTGATTTCATCAAGTGCTTTATGTTTGTATCTGGAATGGATGGATGATATTGAAGTATCGAACATTCAACCCTAACTCCCCCATTGTGAATCCTTTGTTATGTTTTCTGTATACATACACACATAGGTACTTAAGAATTCAAAAGGAATTTGCTATGACAGGTGACAATTGTTGAAGTCAATTCATAACAAAAACCTCTTTCAAAGATGATGCATCATATTAGAATTTGCTGACAATTGAATAAACGAACGGATCAACTTCACATCAGCTTATCACAATGACTAGGAAAATATGAGTGTCTGAAAGGTTGTGAAGTAAATGAGAAGCACCAAGAAGGTCTGGATTTAAATAAATTATCTAAGGATTGTTTGAAGTTTACTGTTCTTCCGGATGTAACAATTTCTTGTATTAAAGTTAAATGTAGTCAACCAAAGTGTTCGAGAATATTTCCCTCTATCCCTCTTGAAATGTTTTCCGTTTACATCCCATTTACAATGTCATCCATGCATGACCATGAAAATAAATATAACGTGACCATGAATTTCATCTCCTTCCTGGCGAAGCCAATGACTATTTTTACCATTATTTTTGTTAAGTACTCTTGACTACTCAGAGGTGTTTCCAAAAATTTGTCACGTTATAGCTGAGATTTAATCAATGATGTGACACTTTCTGGACATAAATAGCACAGGTCTCCTCCTCTATGCAATTGAATTGAACACACTTTTATATGTAGGCTCAAAATCGATTTCGATTTATTTATTGGTACATTGTGTAAGAAGCAGATTTCTACTAGAATGGTAATGGGGTCAGTCAGTGGGGCAGGATGTTTTTTATAGTTGAAGTGCGGTATGTAAGCATGTTAGCAGGGAGGATGTTGAGGTACTTGAAATATTTCTATACTTCTAAATAAAAGGTCTAATTTGTAAAATGACGATTTGCAGGAAAAAAAACTCTGAAATCAATTGAGGATCTTTATTTATATTCCAGCTTGAGAAATACAATATAAGATTCGTATTATATTTGTAGTTGAAGTCATAGAAATGCGATTGAGCAACTCTACAGAAAAAGTCTTCAATGAAATTCGTAGTGGAACCGTGGATTTGTTATTCTGTCTCGAAAAAATTCATTTCGTTTTAAGAGATTGGTTATTGTTCGGTTTTTGAGTAAGAAATTCATTTTATTTTCGCGGTGATTTTTTATAAAGTTGTCAAAATTATAAACAAAAACAAACATATGTATTCCTGATAAATCTTGATGAAATGTAATGAACAATTGCATATATTGCATAAATTATCTGGTTTCATTCGAATTTTTTTAATTAAGTAAAATTTCCAGACGAAAACCATACATAGTACCAGCCTGTAGTGGGATTCTGTATTAAATTTTAATTTTAAGAAAACTAACAAACAAGCTATTCGGTAGACGTTTTAAACTACATTTACAATCGTTTAAAATCAGCTGTGTAGTTTTCTGTGCAGATAACAATAAATACATTGTTAAGTAAATAACGAAAAATTTTTGGTTGTTTATTTTGGCTGTCTAATGAATTGATGTTATCAGCAGAAAATTTCATTCATGCAAAATAGGGTCTTTAATTGTTTTACTTTTAATAGGAAAAAAAGGATCCGTTCTCTATTACAAAAGAGTTTTCTGAAATACTTTAAAAATTCGAAGGTTCTAAGCCGTCTAAGAATTTTGTCGGGCGGAACTGCCTTAAATGGTCATAAATTAAAGGGAATTTCATATAGATTGAGAATATCGCCCATTTTTCTCTTCCGGCATTGTGTATTTCTTTGCAAGCTGTTTTTCGTAGCAGGGTCGCCAAGCGCAACGCAGCTTAAACAACAGTTGCTACAGATTAGTTGCAGAATGACACAATCGTTAGGGCAAACTCCTTTTTTCGTAGACAACGTAAACGATGCGATTATGAAGAAATACAGAATCCCAATACTGAATTGATTAAGTTTGAATATGAGTCGAATTCACACATGTTTCACCATTCCTCTATAGTGTTGTAAAATAAGTAGATATTGGCAACTCTTTCTCAATTGCTTTCCATGTTGACCCTCTAGCGGTGGATAGATGTACTAAACTAGCTAGCAATGGCTTTACACCACTTGCTTCGTATAGCGGTGACATACACCACACCAAATGAATATGGTGAATAACAAACTTTGAAATAAAGAGAATCGAAATTTCTCTCTCAAAATAATTTTAGTGCTTTTGTAATGGAATGTGTTCTCTTAGTAATATTATAAATGCCGATTAAAAGTGAAGTTAGATTCATTTAACATAAATCTGTTTAAAAGAATGGCGAACGATTATTCTTAATTCCTTTTTCTCTAAAAAAATTACCAAAAAAAAAACTAAAGATGGTATTTTTATTGCTTTGTGATTCATTTGGTAGGACTAAAACGCATACAAATATTATATGCAATTGAAATTTCCAAACCTATTGAAAATAATTAGGTTTTACCATACTTTGTACATTGTTAATTTTTTTCGAAACTTAACTACAAAAATAGATCATAAAATACACTTTTAAATATTGTTTTCAATTTCTAGGCAATATGGGGTTATGATGTTTGCGCATTAACTAGCCAAACACCACCCAATACAGTTCGATTCAACATCTCAGCATTGTTGTTGCTTTCATAGTTGTCGCCGTCATCGATGCAGATTGTATTTGGTCGATAATTATTGAATATGTACGAGCTGTATGTTTGGTGGGTTCAGTTGGGGCTTAACATAAATGTGCTCTGTGCTGCCATCACTTACCCACTTAAAACAGCATTCACCAATGATGGGGTACAAAGCATGCCATGTTTGCGTCATAAAATCAAAACACTTTCCGATATACACTCAGGTTGGCCGTATATGCAACAGGGCAAACACCTTAATAGGAAGTTTTTGAAAAGAAACAAGTAGATGTGGTTCAAAGTGTCACAAACATTTAATTATTCAGATCGACATATAAATTAGTTATAGCGATTATCTTCTAAATTAAAATTGACATTCATGCAGATATGAAGGATAACTCTGGATATTTTAGCCACATTCAATGTGAAATGCTGAATAATTTACACTAGGTCTCTCGATGTATCATAAGCTACAATCAGGTCATATTTTTTTCATTAGTTTTCAGACTTTAAGGTCTTTTCAAAGATATTCTACTTATCCCAAAGAGTAGATACAGCACGGTGCACTGTATGTCGCCTATGGACAATCTCGGTTATTGAATATTGAAAAATATAGTTAGCTTTTTTAATTTAAGTTGGTATTATTGTGTGCCTACTTGTTATTCAGGCTTCCACAGGGTGTAGGCGATGTCTGTTACCAACTACAGGTGACAATCTTCAAATGGATTTCTTGTGTCAGTTTTATATCACAGATAATTCGAATTTTACCATGTTTATGTGTAAGTGTAGTTATGGTACAATTATTTATAAGGTGGCCATACTAGAACAACAACAAAATTTAAACAAAATGTAAAAGTCAATATGTCAACATTACTTTTTGATATTTTGATGATCCGTCGAAAGTCACCTGATAAATTAAGGCTACCTTATAAAGAATTCTACCACGGATGTATTTGTTAAATAAAAATTTTATAAATTTTCAAAAAATTGATTTTTATAAGCCTAAAAATCGTGTGGATTTAATACTAATAGCGCTAGCTAACTGACAAACCGGGAAATTTTTAATTGACCTGCTATGGTCTTTCCATATACATTTCTTTTCTTTCCCAAAACTCTACGAGAAGAAGGTTATTTAAGTCGATAGTTATAAAGTCGAGAAAATCGTAGTCATAGAATATAGAGGAACACAAAAAAGGGGAAGGGAAAAGCAATAAGACGGTAAATTCCAGATCAGTGTTTCAGCTTGATCACATTCAAATTTGAGTTGAGGTGCAACTTCTCTATCACTGTCGCGTCTTTGTAGGCTTACCCATATCCCCATGGCAGTACACAACACAAGTGGTAATAATATTCAACCTATATAGGCAGCGTACACTAATGTGAATATACAACACCTATATATAACATATTGCAATTACATACATACTCTCGTATATATGCTCTTATTTGTATATTTGAAGTCTCTGTTATTAAATATTGCAGTATTTTCATTTGGATTTTTTGCTCTACCCTTCCAACTTGTTGTAGTAAAATCATAAAGGGTAAGGGGAAATTCCTTTAGGCTGAATTAATATCATGTCAATACTTTTGACATTATATGAATGTTTGTTATTGGATTAGAGGAAATTAATTGCAAGTGATATCTTTGGTACCCTTGGGAAGTGTCAAAGTAAACAAAAATTAATAGAATTCATTTGTCGTAATATGGAGTAAAAACTATATTTATAGTACGCCATATCCATTTTAATACAAGAATTTCAAATGATACTTATTAATATTTCTTTTATAGGAAGTTTGGTCTGATACACTCAAAAAAAATTTTTTTGCATACTAAAAATGTTGCTAAGGGATTTCTAAGTGTCGCTAAAGGTTTAAGGCGTATTGATCCAAAAGGAAGTTTCGTCTATTACACCGAAAAAATCCATACTTCCACTTACATTATTTTCTTATTTCTGATTTGTTTTTGATCCGTAAACATTAGAATTACAAAACTAGACATTTTCTAGATATTTAATTGAAACTAATAGACTTTTTAGAATTGTTCAAATTCAATTGTTTGAAATTGTTATATTCAATTCAATTCAAATTGTTAAATTCTTCTCCAATGAACCTTTAATACTCCTAAAAATCGATATTAGGGCTGTTTTCTGTTAGCACTGGATACCCTAAGCCGTGAAGAACTAAAAGAAAACAGAGTACTCGTTTATCCTGGACATCTCCAAAAATATGCAACACTGTCATCAGCTGTTTAAAAACAATCACAGAAAAGCAGTGAAATCTTGTATTTTTTATGTATGAAATGTTCAAATAGTAATGAATATTTACTGCTGCGATTATTTATGGCACTGTACCACTATGAATTTCATGTTTTTCGATAAATTAGTCACAATAAATTGCTATTGTGAATCAAAGAAGCTTCACTTTCTCAAAATGCAAATTGGCAACGTAGGCGCAACTTGCACTGATGAGTTGTTCTGGATAGCCCATACAAATGTTGCATCCAATGCTAAAAGAAAACAGCCCTATTGAGAATCAACTCCTTGATTTCTAGCGGTCGTCAATTAATCGTCTATAAATTTCGTCACAAAAAATTCTCACAAGTGAAAAGTTTACTATCATTGATTGCAAAAAGTTGACTCATTCAAAGTTCACAAATTAAAACAAGATTGCAAAGCTTTACTGATGCAAAAGATTTCTAGTCCATAAAAAATATTGTCTAAAAGCAAATAAATCAGATTAGGGCAACCTTGTCATAAATTCTGATAAAACTATAGTAAGAAGAAAATTTTCGTTTGACTAAAATTTCGTTCCGGAGAAATGCTTTTTTCCTGTAAACTATAATGCTTCCCAAACCCGATTTAAAAGGAAATTTCAGTCGAAATATGGAAATAGAAAAAATATTGTGATTTAGTCCATGTTCTGATATTGGAATGGAAATTGGCATTTATGAATTTCTGACGAAAAAATCGAGATACTTACGAAATTAATCCAATTCTAAAATTTTCTGTTTATTTTCTTAGTTTTACGATATTGTCTCATCTACAGAGTATCGAATTATGCGCGCAATAGCAAAATCTAATTAATCTGTATGGTTAAGATAGATTAAGTTAGGTATAGTACCAGCGCGATATTTCAGACTCAGACTTCTCACTCATCACTGAGTGCTGCCCGATTCTATGTTAAGGGACCTCCTTTTTATGGTCGAGTCTGAACGGCGTTCCACATTGCGGTGAAACCACTTAGAGACACTTTTGAAACACTCATCAGCATTACTGAGAGTGGATAATCCACCACTGAAAAACTTTTTGGTGTTTGGTCGAAACTGGGTTTGAACCCACACTGAATATACAAGGCGGGCATTGCCCCACCGCGAATCCCCTATATGGAAGCTATAAAAAATCGTCAATGTAAACCATCCTTAGAGTATGAAATTGTGCACGCATTGCAAAATCAAATCAATCTGAATGCAGTCTTCAATTATAAAATGAATGGACTGCGAAATTGATTAACTAAATTTTTGTTGAAAATGTTGATATTTAGTATTAATATGCCTTTTAATTTTTCCACAGTGTACCTGTTGTATTAAGCAACTTTAAAATGTAAATTCTTATACGACAAAAATTACTATCTTTGAACTTCCTACGTGATTATGGCTAACTCTCAGAGTGTTGTATTTGGCAGTTTTCTTGTAGTTTTATTGCTGTTGCAATATTACAAGTTTCGCTTTTTAAAGTTCCACCTTAAAGTTATCCAAAACAAGTTGAAAAATACGCCTTCGGTAGTGAATGACAACCAAGTGATGCGGTATCTTTGGAAAATGTTCGAAATTTGCAAACAAGTTTCTCAACAAAGATATTGACACAAAAAAAAAAACAACATTAACAAATTTTTTAATGAATGAACTGTTGGAATTAAAGCAAGAGAACCATACTCCAGCTTATAGACAATGAGTAGTATCTAGAGGTAAAAAAAACACCACACTACTTCTATGGCAAATTGTTGCTTTTTTCGAAATTCACAAATGTCAAAACAACTCAGAGCATAGCTAATGGTCCTCATTAGGCAGTTAAGATGACAGTGACTGTAGTTTTGGGCAGACTTGTGTCCTTATTGAGGGACATCATTATGAAAAGCTTTACAAGAAACTAGAGAGTTAGAGTCTCAAATATGAAATCACTAGACAAAAGGATTATGCGCAGTTTTTGGGTGGAACTATAAGACCTAACCATAAAGAGACACGGAATATGAATAAAAATAAACCAATACTTGTAGAGGGAGATTTTGTAAACGTGCATTACAAATTATCTTCAAGGTAAACTAGGAAAAACCAATATTTTATGAATTATTTTAGTGTTTTCTGGAAACATTATTTAAATTCAAATTTGAAAATGCCGTTTCGTTTAGGTTAAGCTTTTCACCACGCTAGATTTTTTGACATACATTTGGTCTCTTCATTAATCTTTGCCACTTTTGAGAAAATAATTCGAATTGGTGTTCTCTTATTCGACAACAATTCTCTTAAATGTAAAACATTTTTCGAAGACCAGACAAAAACATTTGATGCCGAAGGAAACCACCCTGAAAACGTATTTTGACTTTCGGTTAGTGCGGTCGCAAATTCTTAACGTGTCATAATAAAAATACGTAAAATGCATATAAATTCCCCCAAGAAAACTATATAGCTAGACGAAAAAATCGGAAAATATACATATACAAAATATTTCCTCAAGAAATCATTGTTTCTAATGATTCAAGTGGCCTTGTTCTATATGAGAGTGTGTTTGTTTTTTCCTCGTTTGCAAATTCCAAGTGCTTTAATCTCTGTGCAAATATCTTAAAAAAGGCTTTGGGCGAACATGTCTGTGAAATAAGAAAAAAAAGTGAGATATTCTCTGCAGCATATTTTAATGATGTGAAAATAAAAAAGAAAAAATAGTGCATACTTTGCGGCGTTTTATGAAAGGCAATTTATTGTAATATTTGGTGTTTTATTGCAGTTTGTCTTGATGTGTTGAAACCCTGAAGGTTGCAATGGTAACCACAACAGCATTGAGCAACATTTGGCTAGGTAAAGGTCAAGTTTGATTTGTGAGTAGTGGGTCTGAGTGCCTAGGTTAATACAAAAAGAGAATTAAATATGTAAACTTTAAAAATTACGAACCTTCAATTTTAATCGTACTTTCTGCTGAGATTTACCAGTATATGTCTTTAACATTTTCTTTTTGTAATGAATTACCTACATTTTAATTATTCAAAAGAAATGGATCTCGTATTACTCATACTCAAACCGAAACAAGCTTTTTAACATATTATTGTCAATGGATATCCTTTGGAAATCCACCCTTACCTTATACAACCTACCCAATAAAATGCCTGTAAATAAATAATGTTGTTGAAACTTTAACAACCACTATCAACTGACATTTTTCGCAATGCAAAATGGAAATGGAACCCTTCTGCCCTTGCATTGAGCCCATCAAAGTTGAAGTTTGCACATTTCAACAAGGAGTAATGTTAATAGGAACTACAACTTCGTTATTTTCTGGCAAAAAAAAGTTTTCCAATCAGCTTACTTCAAAGGGAAAATACAACGATATTGCACTGTAATGCAATCTAAAATAGCGATTGGCTTATAACCCACATTGGTGAAACTCCAAGCACAAATGCTAGGGGGTGGGTAACCAACACAGAGTTATAGGAATAATTTCTTTCTCCCAGGCAGTAACAGCATGGGAAGAAACCTTTAAATATACACTTGAGTTCTATTTACCCATTAAAAAAATACCATTAAAATACCTAGCCATACTAAATCCTGGATACCCTTAGTTTCGTTTAGTCGAAGGACGTTCTAGTGAACGACTAACAGTAATTGTCTGTTTAGTAAAACTACAATTCCAGCAACGACTTAGTTTCACGTTTCCCCTTCCAATGAGTCCTTCTTTTGAACCTCATTCACAAAGTTAGCCCAAGACCAATGTGAAGTGCTTACATCCTAGTAAGACTAAGTTCTAATGAGCCTTCTTTTAAGGTGTTTTCATTTGGCTATGTATTAAGTTATAAAAATATATGAGAATATCTGAGTTTATGTGTGTGTGTGTGTGTGTGTGTGTGTGTGTTTGACTCGTAAACATGTTAATATCCTATTTCTTTTATAGCCTTAGTTCATTGTCCTTTAATGAAGTTTAATTGTTGTTTTCACCAAAAACGTCAACAAAAAGTTGGTTGAAAAAAGACAGAGAGAACGATTCGTTTTGGGGACACAGGGTAGTAGACAACAGGACATGACATTTAACGAGCTTTGTATTAAGTTTTTTTTTTGTATGTGTCTTCATGCCTTCACTCGCCGAAGGTGTTGGTGACGAACTAATGAACCGTAAGTTGTTGTTAATAGCCCTGAAATTGGTTTTTTGTTCTAGCTGTCTCATGAATGACAACCCTGATATTAAGAAGAATGTTGGGAATTTTCATAACATTTTTTTCCGAAATATTTAGCCTAAAAGTATGTGTACAAATGTTATTGTTACATTGATTAGATTGTATTGGTTTTTTCTGGCTAAAGATTAGAATTTAAATTAAATCCAGTTCGACGTAGAAGTTTTGAAATGAAACAATCAATTAAATCAACGTGATTGCCAAAATTCGCTTTTAGCGCCATTGTTGGCCAAGGTACTGAACCAACATTGATCATTGACATGAGGATGGAAAATGTGTAGTTATGTTAGCTTAGGTTATGTGGCAGCCCGATGTGTCAGGCTCACTTAGACTATTCAGTCTATTGAGATACCACAGTGGTGAACTTCTCTCTTATCACTGAATGCTGCCCGATTCCATGTTAAGCTCGATGACAAGGGACCTCCTTTTTATAGCCGAGTCCGAACAGCGTTCCTTATTGCAGTGAAACCACTTAGAGAAGCTTTGAAACCATAAGAAATGACCAGCATTACTGAGGTGGGATAACCACCGCTGAAAAACATTTTGGTGTTCGGTCGTAGCAGGAATCGAACCCACGACCTTGTGTATCCAAGGCGGGCATGCTAGCCATTGCACAACGGTGGCCCTCAAAATGTGTAGTTAATTCGATCTATTTGGAATGTTGGTATAATCGTGAATATGTGAGACATACCAACCAGCTTATCGAAGACAATTGTTGCACAAAAAGTGTCATTCGTAATAAAAGGAGGCGCATTTTCTGAAAAATTCCGCAGAAAAGCTATTTACACCCAACATTTCTTACATAGTATCACCCAGTTATGATTACTAAATAACCCTGGACCGCACAAATACTTTCGCTTTTGTTCGTTGTAGGTTACTCATTCTGGTTCACTGAGGTGGTACTTTAGGACAAATTTTCTACTTTCTCCAAGGTATATTTTTCTAGAACTCTTTCTAGACATTTTACACCTTAATATATATACCGTCTGGAAGTATACAAATAGCGAAAAAATAGGTAGGTTTACTCCCCTGATATATCCATGGTTTTTAACGGTTAGATTAGGTTAGATATTTTGGGAGCGCAATATTTCAGGCTCACTTAGACTATTCAGTCCATTTTGGTACCAGAGTGTTGAGGTTCCTTCTTATCACAGTTTTTAACGGAATGTTTTTCATGAAGTTGAAAGGAAATGATTATTAGGTTAATTTAGATTTTTAGGTTAGATAGAATAAACACGATTTCGCAGTTCTAAAGCTAAAATGAATGGAATAAGTTCTATTTTCCATATGAATGACAATTTTTGTGTCAGTTTTTAAAACTAACCGTGTCACTTTTCGTGGTAAATTACATTGTTTGCCATTTTTAGAAATCCCACCCTAACATTGTTTTTCTCATAGTTGATCAAAATAAAATTATGAAGAAAATGTATCCATAGAATATGTTGTTTGAGGTAAATATGCAAATATCCCCAAAAGTAGGCTTCAAATAATAATTAATGGCAATGTATTAAAATTTTTGTCATCTTTTCTTTCTAATCCTAGGTTAGGTTAGGTGGCAGCCCGATGTATCAGGCTCAGTTAGTCTTTCTCGGCTTTCCACATTGCAGTGAAGCCACTTAGAGAAGCTTTGAAACCCTCAGAAATGTCACCAGCATTACTGAGGTGGGATAATCTACCGCTGAAAAACTTTTTGGTGTTCGGTCGACGCAGGAATCGAACCCACGACCTAGTGTATGTAAGGTGGGCATGCTAACCACTGCACCTCGGTGGCTCTTAATCCTAAATCAAGCAATAATTCCCTATGATTTTTATTTTGTCCTTGTTTAGGGATTTTTAAACTATTGATATCTTAAATTCGATAAGCTTGAAATCTCTTCATAACAGCATCAGTCTTTTCGAGTCATATAATCAATGAACAATTTGATGTGGAAAGCACTTCCATAAATTTCCATAATCTTGTTTGGATTTGAACACATAAATCAAGTAAGAATAATAAAGTAAACAATCATTTCTTAGCCCTATTGTCTACCTTCAAAAAAAAAAAAAAACAATTCCCACAATTCTATGAGCGTAAGAGCATGCAACGAAGCAAGGCCAGTGTATATAAATAAACAACATTTGTGTGGTATACTTTAAGGCTTTGCATTAAATTCCATTTTTGGTCAGGCAGAAATATATGTGAGGACTACACTTAATCTAATCTTTGCAAATTTTCTTCTCTTCTCTTAGACTTTTGCAACAGCCTTATCGAGTTCCCAAAACATTTCCACCTACTACGGTAGCTTAAGTGATTATCATAAAAGTTCTTTTTCCCCATGTTTTACACTTTTGCGAAAAGAAAACATCCTGTTGCTGAGTTGTAGCATTTAAAGTTCTTGTGTTCGTTATTGTTGCTCTTGGTGTTTTATTACAACATCTGTCTGTTAATATTTTATTGCCCTTTTTCCATTTCTCGAGATGTACATTTTCAGTTTTGTTTCTTCAAGTTCTACCGTCGATGATGGTGAGACAGTAAAATGGCCCTCTTTTTTGGGTAGTTTTTTGTAATCCAAAAATAAGTTTGTTTCACAGCTCTTTTTTATCACACTGGCTTTGGGGAATTTTGTTTATTTATTGCTTTATTCCTATTTTATGGTTTGCGATTTTTTTTAAACAGAGTTCATCTTCTATAGTAGTTGGTTTTCCTGCATATCCTTCGCTTTTTGTCTGCCATGCCTGGTTCATATATGTGCTTATTATTTATGTATGTAACAAACAAAATACATTTGACTGCTTTTAATATCGAACAACAGAAAATGGCAAAAAGTGGAAAAAAGAGTCAATATACATATTAGTCTCTGGAGTGATTTGCAAATAATGGTTTTGTCATTGCATATAGAAGATTCAATGCGAAGACTAAAGCCAAAGGGACGGAAAAGCTTTAAAGTAGACAAAACTCTCCTTTAAATGGAAATTTTGCTTCTTTAAAGAAAATCAAATTTTTCGTAGACTTTTGCTTGTAACTATAGCATTTAGCTAAGGCAAAACAAATATTGAATATTATGCCTAAAAATATGCAATATTTATGGAAGACACTTCCTGCCCACGATACATGCACTGGTCTTGTATGTTAAGTTAATTACAATTTCCCCACCTCAAAAAAACCAAGGCAATTGACTCAAGCTTGTGGATATTCTCCCCCAGTTGGTCTCTTCCAACATCGTTTCGAAACTATAAATATTCTTGTATTATCCTTAATGTAATACACTTCCTTCCTCTTTGCTAAATGAATTTCCAAACAATATGACGTCATTATTTAATACTTCATTCCATGCTGTCTTCGAGTCATACAAGAGCGAGCACGAGAACAATAAACATTCTATGTGATTTCTTTTGGCCTTTTCAGTTCATCGGACTTGTATGTCGGTGAGATTATTCACTGGACAATGTAAACAAAACAAGGATGGGAAGAGAGACCGTTTTTTTTTTCCTTCTCTCAAAGAGATGATACATTTTGTTTATGGGCGTTAAACATTATAGGACTTGTAGGACAACATTTGCTTGTTATGCGGTTTGCCTTGTGGGAGGGTGCTGCTTTTGTGGTGGCATTGTTGTCGAATTAGTCTCGAAAACATAGTACATAAAGAATAGACAATGCTAGAAGCGGGGTCAGGAGGCATAACATCATGTCCGACAATTGGCAGGACCTTTCATTTTATTTTTGTCCATCCATACGAACAAAAGAAAGTCGTAAAACATTTGCAATTGCCGACGAAGTGTGGCATTCTATCGTAAATTCTCCAAGCAAATGAGAGCAAAGCATTTCGTAATTGAATATTTATTGCCCAACGCTTTGTGCTTTGGGTATATTTTGAAAGGATTTTAATTGAAATGTTTTTAAAATTTTATGAAGCTTAAAAGTTTTTATTTTGTTTTGTAGGACCCAAAGGCAGGATTAGCAAAATTGCTTAAATATTTGTAAATACTTTTGTGGAGGTTTCTAGCGCCTAAAAAATATACCAAAGTATTAAAATGAACTCTTATATTCGTAGGCATAATATATTTTGAGCCTAAATGTAGGCAACAGTTTCACATAGTTAAATTTGTTCTGTGGGATATTAGAGATTCAAACTTGATTTGGGATTAAGAATTCTGGGTTTCAAGTATTTATTGCTGCTTTATTATGCAGAGAGATTAAGTATGAATAAAATAATTGTTTAGTCAATAATAAGATATGGATTTAAAAGAATTTCTCTACTGGCGTTTGTACTTTAAAAAATTGGGAAAGGTTTCTATGGATTACGACTTAAATATATAATTCACATTTATAAAAAATTAGGTTAAGTTAAAATATAGGTTTTTAATTTAAAAGTTGTTTGATAAACTTTTAAATCAATAAAATATGTAAGACAGTTTTTAATTATGAATTTTTTTCAGTTCCCAATCTATTGAATTTGTTCCCTATTTAAAATTAATCCTTGAAGTGTCAAAATAATTTCAAAAGTAATATGAAATGGCTATTTTTAATGTTGGCTACCATTCTAGTAGCTGTCGGAAATCAACATAGTTTCATTTATTCAATGCCACCTCCGATTACTTCCATGAAATCCTTCCGCCGTTCTCACACAAAGAATAAAACAAAAGTAAAAGGATTCAAATAAAACGCCAGTCGACAAGTATTGAAATACACACCGAAAACAGAAGTGACCATTTTTCTCATTTCCTTTGACCATAATTTTAACACTCAGCCTATAGTCTATGCTCTCCTAGTTGGTCCATGGAAAATGTGGGTTGTCTATTCATTTATAATGAATATCTAGAAAGTTTACTTTTGGAACACAATATAGTTTTTGTATAGGTCGATGTGAAAGGACTTTGGCAAATGGACATTTCTAAGGTATGCCAATACAAGGCAAAGTTAGTCGAGTAGCATATCCATTGAGTACAACCACATGCACCAGAATAAGGAGGAGACTGATATACATACATGCATGTGTGTGTATATTCATGGTTTAATACTTAGAGGCTCTATAGCCCCATAAACATTAACATCATTGGGGAACTGATCCTTTTTAATCACAGTTGCAGCATTTGCCAAGAGCTAATGTATTGCCATACCTCAAAGACATTAATAAAGTTGAGCTACTTAGTTGGTTATATTAAAGTTGATATTAATTTAAGAGCACATGTTTAGGGACATACAAATATCGTAAATTCTATGGCATAGTTTTAGGATTATATTAAATTTGCCTAGTTCACTTACATATTTATATTTTTCATTTTCTTGTTATTTCTTGGTTATAAGCATACCAATGCTAATGTATAATAGCTATTGACCTGGAAATGGTTTCGAAATGTGGTATTTTATGTAGCATACTTTTAGGCTTTACATGTATTTCCTAAAATTCAATACATGAGAATATGCAATTTCGACCCTGTTTACACATTTAATAAAAGCATACTAATGCTCTACATTTTAAAATGTGCAGCTAGAATGAGTTTTTTTTCTTGAAAATAATTTGCATACAGTGGGCGTTTGGCTAAAGGCCATATGGAGAATTGTATTTTTTTTTTATTTAATTCTGGGTGCTTTGTCGTAATAGGACAAAAAACAACTTTCAATTCTGGGGAAGCACGAAAATTTTGTATACCTCTTAAGTAATAGTTTATGTGTGTCTATTGGAAACTCGAAATGGAACTTTTCATTGCAATCTGCATACGAAGGAATGCATTGCATGCAAACGAAAATGACACCTGCCATGTTTCCCTTCGAATGCCCTTGAGTAATAAAGCTTATTTGTTAAATAAAAGAGGGCGTATAGTAGAAATTCATAACCCTGTGACTTTTTCTTTTTATGTTTGCATAAATTTGAAGGCCTGGGGTCGAATTGTGAAAACTACAAAATTCACCTTTGAAAATTGTGCATGGGATACATTTGCGTGATATGTTGTTATCGCATAAATTGTAGCACACAAGCAATGCATTGTAATTGCTCACCATCACCCAGATGATAATAACAGCTTTGCTCTTGTTGTCCTTCATGTAGTACAACAATTATTGCATACCTTAGGGAGTGTATAGATTTAACGCATAGGGCTCCACCTAAAAAATCAAATCCATTGCCTACATTAAGGGTTTTCCTGTAGTTTCCTTTCGATATAATTAATAAATCCCCAAATAATATGTTTGCCATGGTAAATACTTAAAAGCACAAACACCTATTTAATGGCCTTTTCTCCACCTGTTTGGCCCTAATAAATTTCCTATGCTAATAATAAAACACGAAAAAGACCCACAAATTTGAATGTTGAGGGAAAGTTGAATTTCTATTGTATTTCAAAGAAGAGCTATAACTCTAGTAAATCTAGACACTCCAAATAATTTTCGGACTCATTTTATGTAAATCAATGGTAATTACTAACAAGCCCTAAGAAATCATTCGATTTCTTGGAAATTATTACTTAAACGGCTTGGGAACATGCTATTTTTATATTACGGACCACTGGAAATGTATGTGTGTGTGTGACATACTTTTGTGGACTTACTGACCTTAATCTAGACTCCACTAGAAAGAAAGGTCAAAATGTTGATGGATTTAAGTTTCACTAACGGAGGACTCGTAGAGCATTTGGGGATTAGTTTAAGGGCATCAGAAAATTATGTGATTTAAAGGAGATATAAAACATACGTCTTAAAACTCTGTGTCTTAAGAAATAAGTACATCTTCCAGAGTGTCACTTTATTTCTGGTTGGAAAATAATTTATTTGAATGTATTACAAAACCAAAATTTAATCAAAATTTCCTCCCTCTCTCATTATCCGTGCAATTATTCCGTTTAAAAATTAACTTTCATTAAGCTTGTTTTGCTATAAATTTTCATTTGGTAGACTAACGTGAATGTCACGTAAAACATTAAACATTATGTCTGTATCCTTTGTCCTAGAGTCTGTTGTATCCCATAGAGACAAAACTAAATTGCAAGTATTTAAAATTAAATTAATTGAAAAAGAAATCTCACCAACAGTTATAAGCTCCCCAAACTCAGCTAAAGAGGGAAATTATTGCTGGAAGATTTTCCAATTAATATCAAAATAGGATATAAATATCTCCTTATTCCTTGCTTATTAAAACTATACTAGAACACGTGTTGCATACTGATCCTAAGTTATACACAGAAAAAAATATCACCCAAAATATTTCCAATTAAAAAGTTAATTGATGTTGAAAATTTTTTCCATTAATAAATTAATTGATACAATTAACTTTTTAATCATGATAGAAACATTAAGTTAATTAAGTCAATAATTGAAAATTTTAAAATTTTAAGTTAAAAAATTAATTGATACAATTAACTTTTTAATCAAATTCGGAAGACTAATTCAGTTTAAAAAAAAGTGCTGATTTTTAATTAAAAATGTATTTCAAACAACCATTTGTTAATCCAAAATAAAAACTCTAAGCCAATTCAGAAAGTAATTAAAAATAGTTACATTTTTTAATTAATAAATTAATTGAGTTTTGCAATCAACATCAATTAAATTTTTAATTGAATCAATTAAAAAATTAATTGAAATTTGCTGAACAAAAAATAAATTAATTTTTTAATCAAGAATTTTTTCTATGCCCAATTAAAACTGTGATTGATACTATGATTTTCGTGATTGAAGACATTTCAATTAAAAAATTAATTGGATCAATTAATTTGGTGATTGCATCAGAAATTTTTTTTTTTGTGTGTATGCTTCAGTTTTATTAGATAAACTAGAAAATAATTTATAGCAGTATTTTAGGCGCAAAATTAAGAAAAAATTCTCTTAATATTTATCTTAAATATTCATCAATATTCTTTAGTAATAATAACATTATTAGTAAAGCCATCCATAGATAATTAAATGTAACCACATATTGTCAGTCTGATGCTTTAGTACGTTATTCCATTTGCCCTCTACCTGATTTCCGTAAACTATAAATCTTACCACGAAAAAATTCCCAAGCAATTATTCTCTTGAAAATTGCATTGTTCAAAACAAAAGATCTAACCATATAACTTTCCCCCCTCATCAAATTCTTAAGGTCCATCGCAAAAAAAAGGTTCAAATAAAAAATGACATGGTTTGGGGACAGAACGAGACAATAAAAATAAAACTACAATAACAACAAAGAATACTAACCCTATGTAATCGTTACGTTACGTGGTTAACTTTTGTGGTGTCTCCGGTAAGGAGGGTTGTAGTGTTGTTCCATTGTGTCTGATAGTCTCCACAAACACAACATGAGGCACTAAAACTTATTAAGGTGTCGTCTTTAAGTGGCAAAGAATTGGGTAAATAACAAAAGAATGTACAGAAGCAACAGCAAAAATAATAAAAAATAAAACCAGCATTCATAAATTGTACCAGGCAATTCAATTCTACATGACGAAATAGTTTGTATCGGTCAATAGACTCGTAGTGGAGATTTTAAAGGGGTATTAGAAAATCGATAGGTTACCAGAAAAAAAGTTTAATAAAAAAATCTATTCTCAGGAACAAGAAAGTAAAGCATTCTCAGATTTTAGACGGACGAATCGTATTTGTTAACATATAAGTATTTTAATAGCAAAATTTAAAATTAATTTCAAGACAACTTACCCATATTCATCTTTCGGCTTTGTACAGCATTTTTCCTGTAAATAAATTGAAATTACTCATTAAATTGGACTAATTCATATACAATATTTATACAATATGTTGAAGAAAATTATAATTGCCCTGATCACATTGTTTGTTTATCAATTTATATATATATATAGGAAAATATATTTTCCAGTTCCCACAAATCTTGGCCATATGTGCTATTCAGTTATCCTTTGTTTGGACATACTCGTATTATTTTTGTTTTAAGGTTCAATGACATGAAAACCTAGATTTTGTCCATAGTTTATATTGAGAATGTCAATGCGAAAAACATGAATGTATTGTTGTTCGAGATAATGTGAATGACCTTAAATTGGAGTGTAGATAACAAGCCATAGAAGCTTTACATTTTTTTAAATTAAAAAATGTCGAGCAATTGACCAATATTTAAATATATATAAAATATGGATTTTTTCGGAAATTTAGGAAGTCAAATGGAAAAAAAATTTAACTGAGAAATTTACTAATAAAAAATATTAGACATCCCTAATATCAGGAATCTAAATTTACAGAACAACAAGGACAAATTTCTTTAAATGTAGGACACTTATCTTTGAAATTTGAGTCGCCCGGTTAATGTCGTTTACCATTCAAATAAGGCAAACTTTCTTTAAGGTAATGAAAAACATGTTTAACTTAAAGAAATTATCTTTAAATAAAATGATATATTGAATACTTGGCCTAATGAAAAAAGCTTCAAATATAGACTGATAATTACTTTGAGCAGTCTGCATCCTTAAATGAAAGTTTTTTCTTTATATAAGAAAACGATTTTTTGAAGTTTATTATAATTTGAATATTTAAAAATGTGTTTATTTGTTCTTAAATAGCTTTGTAAATGTATCCTAAGCCACCGTGGTGCAATGGTTAGCATGCCCGCCTTGCATACACAAGGTCGTGGGTTAGATTCCTGCTTCGACCAAACACCAAAAAGTTTTTCAGCGGTGGATTATCCCACCTTAGTAATGCTGGTGACATTTCTGAGGGTTTCAAAGCTTCTCTAATTGGTTTCACTGCAATGTGGAACGCCGTTCGGACTCGGCTATAAAAAGAAGGTCCCTTGTCATTGAGCTTAACATGGAATCGGGTAGCACTCAGTGATAAGAGAGAAGTTCACCAATGTGGTATCAGAATGGACTGAATAGTCTAAGTGAGCCTGATACATCGGGCTGCCACCTAACCTAACCTAACCTATCCTAATTTTAATATTATGGAACCTAAAATTAAAGCTAGATTGCTTCCTGAAAAGAAGCTGAATCTGCTGGCTCGAAATCAATACCAAAATCCTTGCACAGACAAAAAAATACTGTTTGGGTGTAAAAGTTATATATTTGGAACTCACATTTTTAGCATATTATTGTTAAGTGCAAGCATATGTTTGCGAGATATATGTGTTAATTTGTTGGAACATATAATGTTGGGGACAGAAATTTTTTTAAATATATATGGATGCAAACATATACAGATAACATAGTGACAGTGCCTATACACATTTAGAAAAAATTAATAAGCGAACAAAACATTGAAAATTCTTTCTTTTTAAATGATTTATTTATTCTTAAAAAATAGAGACAATATTAGTAACAATAATTTTGGTACTATTGTACGACGTGTGAAAAAAAATAAGGACACTTTATGAAAGTTTAAATATATTACTAACTGTATTAGAACTAAATAGATATTTATACTGAATATTGTTTCATAAATTCGCAGTGTTATATTAGTAATAAGTTGCGGATCCTTTGTCATATGGAACAGTAGAACTTCGAATCAATACGACCAAATTTTTGGCAAAAATGTAGCAGTATTTCGTTCCACGCATCCTGCATTCGATTCCAAACCTCATCGCAATTTGATGGACACATTGCCCTGATTGCCCGTTTAACTGTGTTTCAAAAAATTGTTATTGGGTTCAATTCTGAGGACTGTACCACCCATTCTAATACATTTATTTTATTGTCCTGGAACCACTTCTTTGTATACCTTGTCGTGTACTTTGGGTCATTATCCTGCTACCATTGAAGTGGCATATTTTCTTCGGCATAAGGCAACATTGTTTTTTGCAAAATATCTTTGTAATCACACTGAAAAAGATATTGTCGTGAGGTCAAAGATTTCATGTCTTTAAAATACGAATTAAAATTTTGCTTAGCATGTTGTTTTCCTTGTCCAAAAGTCGATAAACTTTTCAATGAAGTCGTATTGTCCTTATAATTAAGTGATTTCACTTAAAAAGGGGTATCATAACATGAAAGAAAAAATGTTTGTGCTAAGGTCAACTTGACTTTAATAATTCAGAAAAATTCTTTAGATTTAATGAAATTGTATTTAAATTTGTTGTCTTTTTGCATCTTGACTGAAAGCAAAAAATCGTTCAAATATAAGACATCTTTTTCAACACTTTATTTTAAAGACGTTTTTTACTTGAAACATAGCATAATTTCTACTGGATGTCGAGTCTTAATTTGGAAAATAAAGTTGTCGTTACCTTGTTTTTAAAGGACTTTGATAGCATATGAAGAAAAAAAGCTGAAAAAGCTAAAAATTAAAATTTGCTTTCTAGAGTCAAGTACACAAAACCCAAATTTAAAAGATAATTGTGTCTTAAAAGTATCCTTACTTGAATTCTCCGCTTCTTTGGCTCGAAATCAATACCAAAATTGTTAAAGTAAAGACAAAATCTTTGGAACCGGGAATGCTATTTTTTCAGTGTACAATATAGAGGACACACACGGTAATTCGAGAATGACCTCCATACCATGATGCTGCCAACACCGTTTTGGACCGTTTTTAAAATATACTTGGAATATAATTCTTGATGGATAGGTCTAAATTTTTTAAATTTACTTTTTACTTCATCAGACCATAAAATATTACGCCATTTTGCTTTGCCAATCGATTTGATTTTTAGCCAACTTTTATCTTTGGTTAATATTCTTTTTGGATAATAATGACACTTTTATTGCACTAAGTACTCTAAATTCATTTCCAATGTGTGTTTTTCGTATAACATCAATATTTAGATCAGGTCTTATTTATATAGATCCGATAAGTGGATCTTTTTACGTATAGATTAATACTCCTCTCTATAGGTGTAATGTTAGTTTTTTCTGCCACGGGTTTGACCCTTGGGAATGTATTTATTGTCATTTTCGCCATCGGTTCTAGATATACCGAGCATTTTTATAATGTTTCGGTACGAATATCGGCTTTTAATTAATTTTTTACTACTATTTTGGATATCGCGGTCGTAGGGCTCATTTCTACCGATATTTCACAAAAAGTTTACAGAAGTGCAATTTATTTTGCAATAAATGTAAAGCTATGAATATGTTTTATACATTTACTTACAAAAAGAAAAGGGTTTTTAATTTTTAGTATCATTTTTTTTTACAAAAAAGCAATATTTGCCTTATTATTTTTCACAGCAGAAATCACTCATTTTGCAAAAAAAAAAAATGTTTTGCTATGAAAACGAAAGGAAACGCAAATTCTAGCAGTATTTCTTAATGTCGTCTACAAGCATTGCACACCAACATTCTTTTTTCAAAAATTCTTTAATTTTATACGAATTCGTAAACACAAAAGACGGTGAATGCGAATGTCCTTATTATTTTTCACACAACCGTATGTGTTTAGAAAGAAAGACCGATAGAGTATGATGCATGTAAAAAAAAATGTATTTGAAGCTCAAAATATTTGGATCCAAGTAATATTTTGTTGAGTGTAGAGGCCCGGTCCCTTTACATTCTTCATACCCTCGTTCAGAAGCTCTCGAAGAAAGAGAGTCTTCGTTTTTACATCCCATAGTATTTTAATTGCCCTGTTCCACAGCCCTTTCATTCAATTTTCCCCTTATACTGGCATGTCCAGGCACTCCAATTATGAGGATCCTGCCGATTGCAAGTTTCTATTATGATCCTCCAATTGGAATAGGATATATGTGACTGGGTCATAACTTCGTCATAATCTAATTACAGGTGTTGAATTGTTTTCATTGAGATTTGAAACTATTCGTTTCCCGTTTTGACAAGTGGAATTTATCACTGGGAACTACTTTAAATTTAGCATGAGATATAGAACCTATTGATATGAAATCAAAATACTCTTCGGATGGCGAACGACCAATAGATGCCCTTGATCGAACCTAGTAAACCCCAATTCCATAGTTCAATTTCAAGTAAATATACATATATCCCTACATTTCCATCATCGTTCTTCTACTTTCAATGTATTCATTATAAGGTTTTAACCATGAATATTGTGGCAGAATTTGCGAAATATGCAAAATAGTAAGTCAGGCGTAATGAAATAATTTGAATATGACATATGGTGCTATGAATGACAGATTGCAAATTCTCTGGAACAAAATGGTATTTGTTTTCATCATCCATGTTCTTTTCATGAAATTGTATGATAAGAAGAACTTATTGCTGCCATGGTTGCAATTGCTGTTATGTGTATTCAAGTGCATAGATTTTTCCTTCACAAGAATTGATGTTATTCATTCTTTTCGATGGTCTGATATCATTTTAGAACAGTTCTTTTTCCTGTCTTTCAATTGTTCATATGCATAAATCCATGAAGAATAGATAGGGATTTTTGGGAGGGTAAGTACCAAAACAAATATAGTGTAATGCAATTTTGACTTGAAAGGAAATATTGCAAACAAAGCCAGAGTGCCCACCCAAACTATGCTACTCCTACCCCATTGAGTATAAATTTCAGACATCTAAAGGCATTTCCCCTGCTGCCTCCCACATCCATGGTCATTTAGTGATAAGGAAGGCAACAGCTTTAAACAATAACACCCAAGTTTTATTTAATTCAATTCTTTTGTGTGGGTTTACCTTTGTCAACTAGCCTGTCTCTTGACAATGACATAAGCTCATTGTGATGCCATTGGAATATTTCTAAAGTCAATATTGAAGTTTACTGCAAGAAGGAAGCTGAAAAAACTTTATGCAAACAATTTGGCAGACATGTTTAAAACGAGCGCAACAAAACTTGAGAAGAAAAACTGAAATGCTGAGAGGGAAAAACTAAAATGTAGACTGAAAGAGACAACTAGTCAATCACATCATATCTTTGTACAGAACGTGCCTAAATGTATGAAATTTTTTGGATTGTGGTTCCTTAAAGTATGCTAAATAGTGAAGGATTTTTTAATGCATAAAAGATTAGTATTTTCGAAATAAATATAACTTCGTAAAATAATTTAAATGGTGAAGATAACCTCTAACAAAACCTCTCACAAATGACAATTATTGCAAAATTTTTGGTATACTATCTGAACTTTTGTCAAAATATTGGGTGTCTACTTCTGAAAGGTTACACTGCAAAGAGGTTGTCGCATGAACAAAACGTGTAAATGTTCGGCACAATTCCGACTTTCGCACAATTTTGTCCAGCTTTCGAGGACGATAAAAAAATACATGTTTTAACAATGTAATTTGTCTAAGATTCCTAAACTGCTTCCTCTCGAAGAATTAAATCTGAAATTATGAATTTTAAGATTACAGTAATTCTCCAAAAAAAACTACCAGAAAACAAACATTTAAAATTTTTGTATTTTCTCATTTCAGAATACGCAACAGTCGCGGCAGCTTAGATAGCATCGGTACGGGAGCCGCTTCTTCGGCAGCTTCTCAGGCAAGTTCCAGTGGCGGATCCAATACCAAAATGGACATTAGCAATGGTCTTAATGGTTCCGGCAACAATAGTGCCAATAGCAGTCCGCAACATCACAGCAGCAGTAGTCCCTCCCATCGTTCCTCATCACGTAATGGTCATTCTCGTGATAATTGGTCAAAAATGTCCGAACAAATGAATGGACAAAAAACTGAACACAAAGAAAAATCATCACCATCACGACGTAGTCTTGGTGGTGGTTCCAAACAAGGTTCACCCTCGTCTACTCGTACGAAAGGCGTACCACCTAGTTTTGGTTATGTGAAGCGTTCAAATGGTACTGCGACCGCAACAGCGGAACAACAAAATATTGCCATGATGATGAATGCGGTGGGAAATGGTAGTCCACAAAATGGACGAACAGCCCATGTATCGGCAGTACCAAGGACTACAGCGGCGGGTGGCCGTAAGATGTCTGGTGGAGCTCAAACACTGCCTCATGAAATGTCAAGTAAGTTTTTATAAAGAAATAAAGCAAAATAGCAATACCAAATGTCCATCAAGTCTGAAATAGTAAACTGGAATTTTTAGAGCCAAACAATATTAATTATCGTCATTATAGTTTTAATCTTTTTCAACAGTTTTTAATAAAATGTGTATCTTTACAGAAATGCCACCAACTACACAGCATCGCAGCTACTCCCTAACCGGTCCAGGAGCCACACAATTGAGTCAATGTATACGGGAGCGTTTGGCCGGTTCTCACAGTCTACCAAAACCCGGATCCGATATGCACATGTTTCAACACAGGTATGTATTCATTTATATTTAAGCTTAAAACCATTATATGCTACACTAATCCATAAAATAGGCTTCAAATTATTAATAACATTTCGCAAACCCTAAAGTATACTCTTATTTTTTGTTTAAAATAAAACATATATACATAAACATTAAATTGAACTTGATTGCTATCCTCTACATCATAATTAGTAACAATTAATTGTGGTGCAAAGCCACTTTCATGCATACACGCTTTTAAATACCGCAGTGTAAATCCAATGTTTGCCTAAATTTGCCACTTAATTAATATTTCTGAAATAGAGTCAGGTTAATCAATTTAACACCCTTAAATCTCAAATGCTTGAACAAAAAACACTAAAGCAATAAATGCTGAAACAATTTATTAAATGTATGTCTCTTTTTTATTATATTTCAATAAGATTATCAAACCGCCCCGGAAAGATGTTGGATGGTTCCTTGTCGGATACCCAAACCTATGCTGAGGTCAAGCCAGAATACAGTAGCTATGCCATGTGGCTTAAGCACAGCAACACAGCCGGAAGCCGGCTTTCTGAAGGCGATTCCTTGGAAAATATGCAAATAGCCTCGCCTTCCATGGCCAGACATAGTCACAAGATGATGCAGCATCGTGCCACAACTGCGGCAGCTATGGGTGGTAATTCGGCTACAATGACAGGCACAGAATCGCCCTATGTACAGAGTCCTCGTTTGAATCGCAGTAATAGTATAAGGTAGGTGTTTTCATCATTTTAAGGATGTTGATCCTTGACTTTTATCCAGCACTTGGATGGGCACGTGTTTCTTGTTCTTTTGTAAATACACTTGCTAATTTGTCACCTACTTATTCTGTATTTTTTTTTTTTTTTTAATAATTTCCCCCATCCACCATTTTCTTACGAACTTGAAGCTACTTGAAAGAAAGGACATATCCAAGGTGATAATAATGTGAAAATGACTCTTGATTTGTTTAGATCAGTTCTGTGTTACAGTCTTTTTATCTCTTGTACATTATATACTATGGCTTATTGTCTATTGTCTTTTCATTTGCTTTTGTGTGAAAATAGTTTTGTAGTGTTACACAGAAAGAAACAGAAATTTCATTTATTTCAAATACATTTTTGTAACATTTTTATAAAAATCATTGAATTCCATTCTCTGTATCTGTATTCGGTCATGGCCATTTACTAAGAGTTACATGAGAAAAAATCACTAAATGTCAAGGTCTTGCGCAATGTATATTTTTGTGGAAGAGTAGTCCATAAGTGCCTAAAAGTATGCAATTTATTTTTGTTTGGTTATTTTTCCACATATATCCAATTAAATGTGAAAGGACTTTGAAAAGTACCTGAAAGTATGCAATGCTTTGAGTAACATACAACAGATTTGGTAATCGTACTACTTTTCTGCAGGTCTCAAGTACAACACAAGTGGTCATCATTTAAGCTACCACAAAATGTAAAATTGGGACAACTGTTGCAATCGAATAAAAATTGTGTTTTAGTTGCAATTAATTGAGGATACTTTCGCTAAGCTAGACGTAAATATTAACAGATAAACCTATGACATATAGTATATCCTAAATGCAACAGAAGATTAGGTAGAGTAATAACAAGAATTTCATATCTCTAAAACAAGGCCTTCTCACCTTATTTCGAAAAATATATTCGAGCATTACCGACATACTCTATGCCCATATATACAAAATTATTTTCATACCTCGGCTTTCCTTTATATGACAATTTTTAAAATTCTTTATTACTTATTTACACCATTTAGGTGATAAAGAAATAAACAAGATCCCCTCCTGGCATACAACCTTCAAGCTTCGAAACACACCAGGAGGACATTGCAGTCTCTGTATATGGCTCCTTCCACTACTACTCACTCTTGATTTCAGCCGATTTACAAAAAAAAGGAAAAAAACGATGAGTCGTTTGTCTATTCATGTGTGTGAGGGAACCACACTCAAACAAACTCAGAGAAGTACTATAAGTTTTCTGTTAATTTATGCAGTATGGCATACTTTCAGGCACACATTCTTTAACACCCTACGGGTGTGAGTGCTTGTGAATGTGTTAGATGTGTTGGGAAAGGTTGAAGTAGAAACATTCTTTAAATACCATTTAAATACGGGTGGCTTAATGTCGAAAACAAAAATGAAAAGTTTGAAGCACCACTACCACCACCACCATAACAGAGCAAAAATTATGATGCTTTTTACTGTGAGAAATTTATGAGTTTCAAAGGCGATGAAAAGTATGCAATACATGTTTTTGTTCACAAATAGCAACATACTTTTAGGCGGTAACTTTGTGGCACATACCATATACAAGAATTTCTATTCAATTTTTCCCAGTATCTCATATGCAGCATATATTGCTAGCAAGCATTGTCTATGTCCAAGGATTTCATGGCTTTGTGCTGAACGTGCACAGGTCATGAACTTTTCTTAGTCCTGCTCAACTATGCTTTAACATTTGGTAATGACTTGCATTGCATTTAGATTTGTTCTTTTTTAATTTCCGTTCAATTTAAAACCACAAAATTGATGCCTACACACAGAGACAGATCCATAAACACCAAAACGAAATGGGTGGCATAAACTTCTTTGATTTTTAGTAGAAATTACAAATGTCTAGTCTAGCTCTAGGCGAAAATTACATCTCCTGCAGATCAGACTATTGCAAATTTCCGGTTTTCCACAAAAATGAAGAAATGAATGCCTAGCTAATAAATACTCTGGAATACCTTTACCACAATTTCACCATAAACCATCAAATTTTGAGAACTTTATTTCACATATCAACAAATACGGCTCTGGTTTATTACGTTTGTTATGATGGTGTTACAAAAATTATGATAATTTTATTAAATAGCCATTATATTGCCCTAAAATATACTATCTCTACCAGCTTCACTGATCCTCCTTACCATAATTACACTGCCTCAATGGCAATGCATATGGATGTAAAGGGCAATAATATCCTACAGTGTATGTAAATGGGTTTGTAACATTTCCATTTTTAACCCTTTACAAATTGAAATTTGTCTGGCAAACATTTTGGCAGTTGGTTTACCATATAAAAATTTCCATAACCATTATTGGGCTATGTATGGTAGGGTATTTGTATGGGTGGCCAGAAAGTTTGTAAAATTTTACTCTGTGAAAGACAGATAAGTCAACTGACAAAATGTGTTGAAATTTATAACATTGTTGTGAATGAAAACAAATGAGAACAGCTTGCCGGAAAGGCAAATGATTCTACCATCATGGAGGAGTCTAACCAATTGCTGCACAATTATATGAGAAAATTTCAAAATGATTGTCCTCAATGGTAGGCTAACAATTTGTTGAGCTGTGCTTTAAACTTTATTTAACATTTTATTTAAGAAATATTAGATATTAACTAAATAATTTATTGAAATGACAAATTTTAAATTAAATATCAAATATTATACATTAAATATTACTAGTTTTCTAACAATAATACTTGAGTTGTAACTAAAAATTTATTTGAAAATTATAATTATGTCTATGTAAAATAAAGCAAACTATATTTTTTTATTTTTTGAAATTTTCAAGATTTGGCCAAAGTTTGCTTTGTTAATTTGACTGCTATTATAACTATTTTTTTATTTAATTTTCCATTAAGAATAAAATTTGTTTACCTTTCTAGATCTACGAAATCGGAAAAAATGTATCCATCTATGATGTCCAGAGGATCGGAAGTGGAAATTGAACCTTACTACTGCCTACCAGTTGGAGCAACACACAATGGTGTTATATCAGCTCAAATGTATGTTATTTAATATCAATCCGATTGAGCATATTTGAAATATTTCTAAACCATTTGGCGTTTACAAATTTTCAAATATTTCGCTGCATTAGCTCAAAATTTAATACATTTAATTTAATTAGCTCCATTTCCAGCCAACCAACATCGCCAACACCCATTAATCGAGGGTTTTCTGGACCAATGTCACCCACTCATTGTAATACATCGGGTTTGACCAACATGAGTGGAACTACGGCCAGCCATAGGCTGACATATCCCAAGAAAAATGATGAAGGTAAGCAAGACTAAAGAAAAAATAATTCAATGAACACTAAAGTTTTTTAGTTGGTATTTTAAAGTTTGTAGTCGAACTAACAAATGAACTTATGTGAATTTCCCTTTTTCTATTTTCAGTTCATGGTAGTGCCGCTTCATTACTTTCTGGTGGCAGTTCGTTATATGGCACTTCTGAAGAAAGGCAAGCTCATGAAATACGTCGCCTTAAGAGGGAGCTTATTGAGGCCCGAGAACAGGTGCTGAGTTTGAGTAGTCAGTTATCAACAAATGTAAGTGCAAATGAAAAATAAATTTTATAATAAAATTAATAAAAAAAAAAAACAAAAAAGATTACAACTTGGGCTCGTCCGGGATTTGAACCCGGGACCTCCCGCACCCTAAGCGGAAATCATACCCCTAGACCAACGAGCCATGCATCCATGTGTGCATATTTTTAGTTTTGTGGTGTGTTACACAAAGAGAATGAGAGAATAATAGATACTCAATGTGAGTGTTACCAATAGCTGTTATAGTACCCATTTGTCATAATGTGCGTTGGCAATGCACACATTGAGATATTTTTAGCTAACATAAGACACAGTTGCACAAAAAGGGAGTAGAATACTAAAATACCAGTAAACAAAAAATGTAATTTCCCGACTACACAAATGTTGCTGAAAGACAACATAAATGTTGCCAAAAACACAAATGTTGCCAAATGAGACAAATGTTGCCAAACATATTCTCATTGCATCTAAGGGATATTCCAAAGGGATCATTGTAGCAATTTATTAATGTTGAATTCTATGTAGGCAATGTTATTTCCTACTCAAGAATTTCACCAGAACTTGTTGGCTTCAAGCCAAATAATATAAATAATTATACTCCCAAATGTGTACCCCAACCGTAAATGACAAGGGCTGGTTGAAAAAAAAAAACAAAGATGGTTTACTGCAGAATTATGTTGGTTATAATGGTTACAAGCCAGAGCCTTGCAAATAACAAAGGATAGGCAACCGCCATAATAAATAAACGCAAATATTCTCCTAAACACAGTGTTAATTTTGTAAAGCCGGTTTAGCTTAATTTTAGTACACTAAAATAATTTTGATGGAAAAGGTAGCTAACACGAAACATTACCCATTCAAATGATTTATTTTTGTGTAAACATTTAATATCAAAGTTGACAACTAAACCAACACAAATTGGAGTGTTATGAAGGCTAACGGATGAAGAAATCGTTGTGAAGATGTTGGTTGAATGAGCTGAGAATTTACTGGAGGATAATTCAATAACTAAAAAATGATTTCTTTTGTTATATGCTCTTTTTTTAAAAATGGGATAACTGCCCAGTTGAAAAAATTATCCACGCTCCGCATATTTATCCACTCTAGGTATTTACATCAGCCACTACTATGCAACTAGAAAACTCCATCATATGATATATCTATTACACTTTTCAATATAGTTCATGACATGACTTCTGACAACATTGTGCCATGTCCAATAGCAATGCATCTAGAATATCGTCTCTATACAAAAGAGAAAAATCTTTTGTTACCATAAAAACTGGGTCAGTTTTAGGTAAAACTTTCTCAAACCTCAAACATGGGCTTTTCACATTGTGTTGATGTCTTCCTTATCAGCTTTCAATACATTTCGCTGCAATTGTAGTCACCTATGTCAGTCAATATTGATGGAATTGAATCCACAGAACCATAACTTCACACCACAGAGAATGTCATGGTTACAGAGATAACTGCAACGACAACGAAAACCTCCAACTTCCTTTAGATGGTTTCTCCATCTAAAACAACTCCAGCCAGCATTAACCAATAAAGAAATCCCAAAACGCAGTAGTTGTGCGGTGGCACCCAGCCCCCATCAAATGTTAAAAAATCTCCATCGTTGGATGCCATAAAAGTGTGCATCAGCCATCTCGTATAGTATCTCCACAGCGTGTAGTATGCGTTGGCATTATGACTATTTCTTTGCGCATTTTACACCCAGACAGACATGCCTAGAATGTGCTGTACGAACATGGATGAAAGGAAGCATTATGCGAAACCATCATATCTCACTAGTGACCGCCAAAATGATGTTTAAGGAAAGTGCCGTAGTAAAAAAGTGCCACTACCTAACAAGAGCAAAAACTGAATATCCCCCTCATAGCATCCGTAAAATACAAAGTTTCTGTACCACAAATGGATAAATGTATATGTATAAGACCATTGAAAAAATTGATATGAAATATACGCTTTTCCACAATGGTAAAGATTGAATGTATTGTTGGTGACTATTGTGGAAAAATGCAGCAAGTTTGGTTTCGAAGGCAAGAACTAAACTAAATGGAAAACATTTGAAAAAGATGGAATTCCTTAAATTATTTGAACAAAACGCAGAAACTTTTCTAATCTTTCGAAAAAAGAAAATAAAGCTAAACTTTTCTTAATATTTCATTGTATTGGCTAAAATTTAAATGACTGAAATTTTATTGGTGGTTCGGAATAAATGTGAACGAAACGTAGCAAATGGACAGAAAGAAAATTTCATTCACGTGAGTCAACGACATGTTTTTCATTGGCATAACGAAATGCCTTCATTGAGACAATGAAAATGTTCATTAATAATATGAAAAACGTTCTTAATAGAAAAATATTAACAATAGTGAAGTCTCGTTATAATACGAAATTTACGTCAATTATGTCATTACGTCGTGATCATTGTTGTTTAATCCCAGCAATGTCCTTAATTTCATCAATCGTATGATTATCAAGAGGGTGCAACTGTCGCTTTTTAATATCCATCAGTCATAATCCAGCCTGATACAACGAATCATTTTCATTAAGTCAATAAAAAACTTCGTTAATATTAGGTTAGGTTAAAGGGGCAGCCCGATTAAGATTCATTCAGACTCTCTTACACTATTCAGTCCATTGTGATACCACATTAACTAAAAGTACCTATTACATATGGGCACTTCTAGTTTTAACCGCTGAACCTTCTCGATTATTTTTCTTCGCTGAACCAACCAGATTGTTCCAAAAACGTTAGCAGACTGCTTAAGTTAACGTTTTCCAGATCCGCCAGTAATCTGTAGGTATATGCTCCTAAAAGTTGCTTGCGCTTTACACAAAATGCAGGACACTCACACAAGAGGTGTTTAATTGATTCTTTTTCCTCCTCATCATGACAGCGCATACAATAGTCATTATACTTCGCGCCAATAGTTTTTGCAAAATCGCCTATCAGGCAGCGACCCGTTATAGCAGATATCAGGACTGATATCTGACGTCTCGAGAACATTAGCATATCTAGTGTGCGGTTTAAGTTGAAATGGGGCCATATTTGCTTGGTGTCGTTACAACCCTTGCAATTCTCCCATCGAACATTTGCCATCATAATAGCCTTCTCACGCAGTATGAGCTTGCAGGTAGCTAGGGGCATTGGCATACCAACAAATTCTAGTTCCCCTGGAATATGTAAGGTAGTCCCTAGCCTTGCCAACTCATCCGCTTCGCAGTTCCCCGGTATGTTCCTAGGGCAGGCACCCATATTAGGTGAATATTGTACTGCTCAGCCATCTCATTGAGAGATTTGCGGCAGTCGATGGCCGTTTTCGAGTTGAGGAACACAGAGTCCAAGAATTTTATTGCAGGTTGACTGTCTGAGTATATATTAATGCCCACATTTTTTGGAACATTACTTCTCAGCCAATTCGTCACCTCTCTTATTGCTAATATTTCAGCTTGAAAAACACTACAGTGATTAGGTAATCTTTTCGCTATTAGAAGTTCAGAAGCTATTAGAAGATCATTAGAATATACTCCGAACCCCACTTGTCTATCCAATTTGGAGCCATCAGTGTAGAAATCTATATATTCTTTATTCCCCGGGGTCTGTGTGCACCACGCCTCACTGTTGGGGATTAGAGTCTCAAACCTTTTGTCGAAAAGTGGACTCGCCAAAGTGTAATCCACTACGTTAGGCACATCTGGCATTATTTTGAGGACCGAACTGGGACCGTAACCTTTTTCCGACCACAGCGATAGCTCGCGCAACCGCACAGCCGTTGTTGCAGCTGACTGTTTGGCCAAAATGTCTAAAGGCAATAGATGCGGCATGACATTAAGGGAATTTGTTCCTGTCTTGCTGAATGCGCCTGAAATACACAAACACGCCATACGCTGAACTTTATCTAAACAAGTCGGTTTCTGAAGTGCCGGCCACCAGACTACAACACCATATAGCATTATAGGTCTAACCAATGCCGTGTATAGCCAATGCACAATTTTTGGTTTTAGTCCCCTCTTTTTTCCTATTGCCTTTTTGCATGAGTACAAAGCTACAGTTGCTTTTCTCGCCCTTTCTTCAATATTAAGCTTAAATTTCAGCTTCCTGTCCAAAATAACGCCAAGGTATTTTGCACACTCACCAAAGGGAATTTCAATACCCCCTAAGGAAATAGGCCTAACCGTGGGAGTTTTGCGATCTTTGCAGTACATGACTAATTCTGTCTTTGCACCCCAAGACCATTGTCTTTCGCCCATTTCTCAGTCATCCGAAGGGCCCTCTGAATAATATCTCTGATTGTGGATGGGAATTTTCCCCTGACTGCCAGAGCCACATCATCTGCGTATGTCATCACTTTTATCCTTTCTTTTTCTAGAGTAACCAGAAGGTTATTTATAGCAACATTCCAAAGAAGAGGTGATAGAACTCCTCCTTGGGGAGTGCCTCTGTTCACATACCTTTGTATGTTTGCTTGTCCTAGTGTGGCTGAAATACGTCTCTTCATTAGCAGTTCGTCTAACAGCCTGAGTATACATGGATCAACATTCAGAGTTGTCAGTCCATTTAATATCGAGCTCGGATGGACATTATTGAACGCCCCTTCGATGTCTAGAAACGCCACGATTGTGTATTCTTTGACAGATAGTGAGCTTTCAATAAAGCTGACTAGTTCATGTAGTGCGGTCTCAGTAGACCTGCCCTTCGAGTATGCATGCTGCCGTTTCGAGAACAAACTTGAATCGATGCTAGTTCTAAGATAAATATCTATCATCCTCTCCAGAGTCTTAAGTAGGAATGAGGATAAGCTGATTGGTCGGAAATCCTTCGCCCTCGAGTGAGAGGCTTTTCCCGCTTTAGGTATGAAAACGACTTTTGTTTCCCTTCACTTTCCTGGGATATATGAAAAGTTGATACATCCTTTATATTACAATAAATTTAATAATTTCAAAAAAAAGGAATCTCACTAATTTCGTAATATAGTTTTTCGAATTATGAAAATCATTTACCCATAATTCATGGCAATATCGATCATTAAACTGCGGAAATATTCGTTCATTTATTAGTCTTACTGGAATTTCTCTGTATTGAAGAAGATTAAATTAAATTATTTGAATTCATATTATTTTCATTTAATGTCATTCAATTCAATTTATCTCTTTTCAATTTCATTGGTAATATGTTTCAAAATTTTAAATAAACCAGATCATCTGGATTATGAATTGTAGCCTCACTCGGCATTTCTCAAATTTTGAATTTATTTAAATTAATCGATATTTATTTAATTTAATTATGTATAATTAACACAAACATTTTTATGTCATTGGATTTATACCAATATAACATTAATTGTGGCGATTTTGTTTAATTAAAAAATTGTAAAAATTTGTTACTTATTATTTTAAATTTACTGATTTTATTTAAACAGGAAATTTAAATAAATTGTTTAATATCTTTTCTCGTGAAACTCGCCTTCTTAAAAATGTTTATATGCCGCTAAAGAAGTTACTGTTCCATTTGTGCCAATATTTCCATAGATGAAAACGATTTTAGCATTTCTAGAAAACGAATACGTCCATAATGAGCAACGCGTATTTATCGTCCTACCGACACAGACATTTGAAGTGCATAAACTTCACATAAGTATGATGAATACCACGCTAAGGCTTCCACAATAAACTTCGTATGGTCTGAACAAGTTAAACTATGTGATGCTATTGCAGTTCCTTGCCTATTCCAATCCGTTTTGGAACGAAATGACCGACAAACATTTCTCCCATGTCGGTTTGATGATGATTGCCTGTCTCTGGCTCCGTTGTAAAGTGCGACTTAAACAAAAACAACATAATGAAAAGTTGTGGGCAGCAGCAGCCACAATAGTATCACAACTCCATGGACACTGGTAGCCATTGATGACAGGCCAAAGTGGTCTTTCATAATGCTTTGCTTGTGGTATTTTCACCACATTGTGGAAAGCTAACAGCGGGAACATTTCATCACCACAAAGATTCGCGTGGTAAAAAGAATGTAAACAAAGTCTAAGAAAAACAAAAATGTTGTTTGAAAATGTCTTTGCCAAATGAGAACTGACAACTTTGCTTATAAAGAAGTATTTGAAAAAAAAAAAAACAGTTTAAATAAGAAATTACTTGCTCGAAATCCGATAAACAACACAAATAGGCTATTAATATCGCGGAAGAGAGGGTTTATGCTGTTTATGATTCCAGTACTGCAGTGCAAATATCTCTGTCTGTGCGTCTGCGTATAGATCGCCATGGAATAATCTCATGAAAATGTAACATTGTTGGAATAACCTATATTTATGTTATATTCATTTCATGTGATTTGTGCTCGAAGCACATGTAGAGTCTCCAGAAGAAATTAATTGCTTCCGTATCTTATCACAAAAGGCAAATAAACTCATTTTACAATTGTTTATGTGATTTACTATGTTAGTGGAAAGGGGCGTGGAGAATCTATTGACTCTTGATTGTGCTCGCAACTTAATCCATGTACAAACATATTAAACCATTATTAGGAATTACACGATCCACAGATAACAGTGCTAGCTAAATAAAAATATTTTGCTATTTATGTTATCAGAAAATAAATTTTTTAATTAGAATTTTTTTAATCATCGGAATGTTTTGCTCAAATTTGAAATTGTAAAGATTTTTTTCTTTGATATTTTTTTGGAAATATATACAATATTTTTATTTTAAACGACTATTAACTGCACCGAAAGAATTTCCTTCGTAAAAAGAACGAAAAATTTCGTTAAACGTACGAAATTTGTCATTGTTTTACAACCAAAGAAAATTTTCATTAAAAGTACGAAATAACTTCGTACTTTTTATAAAAAGTTTCATACTTTTTATGAAACTATTTCGTTCTTTTTATGAAAGTATTTCGTACTTTTTATGAAATTGTTACGTACTTTTTATGAAACAATTTCGTACTTTTTATGAAAAACTTTCGTACTTTTTGTGAAATATGTTCGGACTTTTAGAAAAAAATTTTAAAGTCCAAAGTGCATTTGGTTGTAGTAACAAGTTTGAAAAATTTCATCACTACTTTACATCTAAAGTTTTTGAATTATTTTCAGTTTGGTTCAGGGATGGAAAATACAATACTATAGTACTTTTTTCAATACTTTTTCACCCTGATCAGTACCGTAGTACCCCCGCGAAGGATTTAGTACCTTTGTATATACATTTTTTGACCCGATATCGGATTTATGGTACAATAGTTTTGACAAAATATTTTAATATTTTGAGAAAGTATTTTGCTTATTTGCTAATAGTCTTTTACAAATTTGGCAAAACAGACAAGTTCATGCGGGAAGAAAATCTTGATTTTGTAAAAGCCATAGTCAAAAACACGATTTTTTTCTTTAGGATTGTTTTCTTTTGGAAAATTTAGTCAACATTTTATTTTTATAGAAAATTTTATCAAAATTTTATTTCTATAAAAAATTTTGTTAAAATTTTATTTCATTAGAAAATTTTGTCAAAAATTTATTTTTATTTATCTACAGAAAATTTATGATGTACCATGAAGTACAACTGTGGCAACCGTGATTACAATACTACGGCAGTCTTTGTAAAGGTAGAATTACATACCATGCGTTCAATGCGTACAATACGTCCGATGATTGAAGAGTTGAAATTTCTCTTTGAAATCAAAAGCTCGAATAGTCTGCCGCAAACAGAAAAAAATCAACCCTTCCATCAACACACGGATTGACGCATGGTATGTAATTCAACCTTAAGAGGATATAAAACTAAAAAAAAATATTTACAATTGCGGAGTTGACAAACAAAATTTTATTGTCTTTCAAATTCAGTCTAAAGGAGCTCTTGACAATAATCTTCCAATGGAATTTTTGTTCAAATTTAGTGAAAAGTACTTTTTGCTCAAAAAAATACCTTTTTTGTACTTTCTTAAAAATTGTATTTTCCATCCCTGGTTTGGTTGCCTCATTCTTATTCATAACATCCTATCACCCAAATGAGAAGTAGCATAGACATGTAACAGGACATAATCAAAGACAATTTTATGTCGCAAGCGGAAATTTTTACAACTTCAATGAAACTTCTTCTTTATTTCAAAGAAAATGTTTCGCCCTTTTTATGAAGAAATTTTAATGCAGAATGCTTCGTAAAATATTCATAAATTCGTAAAAACTTCTTCACAAAAGTCACGAACTTTTTACGAAGAAAAGTTAATGTAGAATATTTCGTAGGTGTTTCATATATTCGTAAAATGTTCTTCGTAAAATTTACGAAAATGAATGAAAGTTTCGCTGTTTTAATGAAGAATTTACGAAGAATAGTTAATGAAGAATTCTTCTTAAAATTAACCAAGAGAATTCTTTCGGTGTGAGACAGTTGCAATCAGGGCTGTGGATTTTGCTCGACTCCGACTCCGGAGTAGACTCCGGGTAATATAACTAAATCTCATTTCAATACCACTAATTTGTAGTTCTATTGTGGGGGTACCGTAAGTGAATCGTATTTGTGGACCAAAATTATTGATACTATCTCAAATCCTTTAAATTTGTTGCGAGCTATATAAAGGTTTTATTCCCATATGCATGAATTTGAATCTGAATCGATTTTGACAAAATTGTACATACTTCTACAAAATCTATGTACTTAAAATTTAAATCTAACGTTATGGGACGTAACACAATTTTAACAAAAAATAAAAATCCAAGGAAAGTCTAAAGTCGGGCGGGCCGATTATAATATACTCTGCACAACTTTGTATTTAGATCTACATTTTGATAAAATCTTAAATCAGACTTCTACAAAATCTCGGGCAATATTTGGGAAATATTTTTAATTGTTTAGACAATTTCGCCAAAATGCATTTATGATTCATTCATTGAAAAATTTGAAAATTTGAGTCATTTCTACAAGTTTTCGACTTAGCAGTGAGTATCGGTGAGCATACAATTTTGGAAAAACTTTTGTCTAGTAAATAAAATTTTGCAAAATTTTCTACAGAAACAAAATGTTGACTAAATTTTCTATAGAAATAAAATTTTAGCAAAATTTTTTATAGAAATCAAATTTTGACCAAATATATAGAAATAAAATTTTGAATAAAATTTTTTTAGAAATAAAATTTGGCAAAATTTTTTATAGAAATAAAAGTTTGAAAAAATTATCAATAGAAATACAAATTAAAAAAAAATTGTGTAGCAAACAAAATTTTGCAAAATTTTCTATAGAAATAAAATTTTGCAAAATAACATATTCTATAGAAACCAAATTTTGACTAAATTTTCTATAGAAATAAAATTTTGACTAACTTTTATATAGAAAAAAATATTTCTATAGTAATAAAATTTTGAATACATTTTTTATAGCAGTGAGTACCAGTGAGCATCAGTAAGAAAAAAATTTTTGAGAAAATTTGCTATAGAAATAAAATTTGACAATATTTTCTTATACAAATAAAATTTTGAAAAAGTTATCAATAAAAACACAATTTTAGAAAAAATTTTGTGTAGTAAATAAAATTATGCAAAATATTCTACAGAAACAAAATTTCGACTAAATTTTCTATATAAATAAAATGTTGAAAACATTTTCTAATAAATAAATCTATTACTATAAAATTTTGGCAACATTTTCTATAGACATAAAAATTTGCAATATATTCTATAGAAACAAAATTTTGACTCAATTTTCTATAGAAATAAAATTTTGACTAAATTTTCTATAGAAAAAAAATATTTCTATAGGAATAAAATTTTGAATAAATTTTTTATAGAAGTAAAATTTTGACAAAATTTGCTATAGAAATAAAATTTTGACAAAACTTTTTATAGAAATAACATTTTGACAAAATTATCTATAAAAAAAAATTTTGAAAAAATTTTCTATCAATATTCCACATATGTATATGGCCTTAAGATAAAATTAAAAAAAAAATAATAATAATTTCGGGCATTAAAATGGATCGATCCAGCCCATCTGCTAGTCTAACATTCTAGGGAACATCAAAAGATAGCCGTAATTTGAAGTTGATTTTCATTTACAATCATGCTGTACATTGATCGAATGAATAACGCAACGGAAACTAATTTGCGTAAAATCTTGCTTAGTTACAAAAATGTGGTGTTTTAAAAAATTTGGTTTAGCCGGAGTCGGAGTCGAGCAAAATTTTTACGACTCCGACTCCAGCAAAATCTTCAGACTCCGGCTCCATAGCCCTGGTTGCAATGAAAAACTGCATTCTGTTTATTATCATTTATCTACAGAAACACATTTTATCGATCTGCAACAGTTTCCTAACATTTCGAAGCTTCCCATGTTGCTAGGCAATGAGTTGAATATGTAACCGCCATGTAAATGGCGTTAATTTCAATTTAAACAAAAATTACACCACTATTTAGATAATGTATAACAAAGGCCAATTTGTTCACCTACATTGGCACTGAGCCGTCACCGATTCTTGTGACACAACCGGGTAATTGTATGTCAACAAACGAATTGAAAACTTTGTAATGTTCTCTAAGTACTTCAAGATATATTTACATACTCGCCCTCCTTGTTTCCATGCATCCCCTCTCTAGATGCCAGCATTGGTTAAACATTCAAAATGTTAGAGAAACAACAATAGAAATAAGAAACCGAATTTGGACCAAAATGGCTCCACATTTGAAAGTAACTGAATTGGACAGAGTATGGAGTACATATAACCTTGCAACATGTCAAATGTAAATTTTAAACAACAACAGTAGGTAAATATTTGTATTTACATGACAAATGTACTGGCGGTATACGAAGAAATAATGTAAACGTATGAAACATCTCGACATATTCAAATGTAGGTTTCTTAGCTGAACATATTTAGTGATGCTCGAGATTCCATCTCATCTACTCTATTCTATTCAAAGGGGTCTACTGGGAAATGCTCACACTCCAAGTGCATTCATTTAGATAGTCAGACAACATAACCAGAGATAAATGAAATCTAGAGCTTTTAACTGAATAAATATTTAAATTTTCAATTAGAACCTATTCTTCTCGATTGATAGTTAAATGGAGAACAGTGAATAGGAAACATGTGTAGCTCTATTGTTTACAGAGATTGTTGATAAGTCCAACCCATCTATATTCAATATATAAATGTTCGTAGCCATGTGTTATTAAGCAATTCAAGGTAAATTTCATTAGAAAAAAATAGCATGAAACAATAGGTTGCGGGAAAGTTTTAAGAGTTTTCATGAATATTTTACATGAAATGCGGCGAAAACAAAATTTACTTATAAAAGGGAATTTCTATTTCATTGATAAAAATAACAAAAATGTCTCTTTGTTATTGGAATTTGTAATTACATGAACTTCCAATGTCCATATTTATCACTGAAAATGCTCCTTTTTAGGGGTTTTGAAATGGTTTCTAATATTTAATATCTGGTATCCAGCAACAAAATAGATAATGATCGTTAGTGGCTATCTGTAATTATACTCTCTACTTAATGAAATTAACTCTCTAATTCAAAACAGAAATAATAGAAGAGGAAGATGGGAAAATGGCCAACGTGTTGCATTTACTATGTTAAATACAAGCATTTTTGTTCATTTTATGTTTTTTACATGAAAAACTCTCAAATGATGTTAACTTATGAGTAAGTAATAATAGGGAACATTTGCTAGATTTCTGGTAATTTTTTATGTAATTCGCTGACATCAATTTTATTTCGTGTTCCTAATATAATTTGTGGAACAAAACATCGTAAATAATAAGAATGTTTCGATCGCTGTCGATGATTTGATATTCTCTTCTATTGGTTTTGATTCCAAATATCACGCACTTCTACAAACTGTGTAAGAATCTAAACAGTGCTGCCGCTACTACTTCAATCGAAGTATTTTGCTTCATTTTCACAAAATTTACTTCGTCACTTCTTCTTTCAAAAATCTGCTTCACTTTTTGTTCTGCTTCAATCGGATGAAATTTGCTTCTCTTAGAGTCCCCGCAAGCCAAATTTGGGGGTCTGTTCATATGGGGGCTATACGTAAAAGTGGACCGATATAGCCCATCCTATGTTGGAGGGTATAATAAAATGAATTCTATTGTTTGTTTTCAAAAATGTATGCTACTTCAATTCTACTCCACTTTTTTCCAAAATCTACTTCACTCAATTTGTCACTAGCGGCAGCACTGAATCTAAATAAGACCCGCATGATCCATATACAACATTGTAAATAAATCTAGTTACTAATCGTTGGTAGGTTTGTGAGCTTTGTTTTTAGAAATATTACATATCTAAACACATTTTTGACCTGACGGAAAAGGCAAAATCAATTTCACATGGGTATCTTAACCTGGGAGGTACAGCGGCCAACTCCAAAATTTCCACCAGCACATGAATGTGTATACTCTACACCCCTGTGATTAGAGTTCAAAATTTTTCTTTGCCTACTAATTCGTGTTTAAACGTCGAGATTACGTTCGTGTCTCGAGCCGGAAATCATCTATTTTTTAAAGTTTCTCTTTTACCTCATTAAGTGAGGTTGATTATTATCCTGCAATTTTTGTTGATTTTAGCACACGACATAGGTATTTTCCGTTTGCATTTTTGCGCTTGCAATATGGATTTTCGATTCGAAAATAGTACCAGCCTCGTTATTGAGCTAAACATGGAATCGTCAAGCACTCAGTGATAAGAGAGAAGTTCACCACTGTGGAATCCCAGTCACACAGCTGAATAACATAGTCTATGTGAATCTTAAATAACGGGCTGGCACTATACCTAACCTCACCTAATACCAACCTTAAATCGTGTTATATAAAAAGTAAAAGTACTCTTAGATATCCATTTACGAGTATAAAAAAAAAACTAAAGACGGCAACTTAATGATATGTATGTTACTTGAAATCATGGACTGTAAGAAAAGATTTCTTTTCAGAGGAACAAAATTTCAGACAAATTAAGTTTTCTTTTTACGCAAAAAAAGTTTTTTTAAGAGCAAATAAAATAGTTTAGAGACAACCATTGAGTTAATTATCATAAATTCGGAATTATTTGTTCTAAATGAAAATTATATATTTAAAAGGAGAATTTCGTTTGTCTAAATTTCGTTCCGGAGGAAATTATTTATACTTTGGGTGCGCTATTAATGCTTGAAACTACTGTATAATGAAGATATATTTTTAATAGCTCCTTCTTTATATAGCCCATTACATATAAAAGTTTTGTTTACCGTTTATGCAAAACAAATACAAAAAATGTACCAAAAATGATTCATTCGTGCATTAATCGGTTGGTATAAAAGTACCTACTACAATAAGCAAGTAATCATTTCCCTTACACTTTTCAATATTTTCATTGGCGTATTGCTACTTTAAATTTATCTCTTAAACTAATATAGTTAATGAAATTTGACTAAAAAATAGCGTAACCATATCAAATACTTCAAACCTTTTGGACTGTTCTATTTGTTCCAGTGAACACTATCGTGTATTTGAGAACAAAGTTAGATGCACTCACACAATAAATGGGAACATGTTATGATTTTTGATCTAAGGGAAGGTTATCCAATTTTCTATTTCACATCCATTCACTTGAATGTCTTAATGAAGAAAAGGCGTTTAATTTTATAGCAAGTAGTAGTAGTAGTTACGGAAATATCCAAACTTTTATTATTCTTGAACACTTTGAAGCACTTAAAAGAGTGGAAGCAGACATCGGTAGCCGTCATTCATCCCTGCATTCCGTGAGTCCGGGACGGACAAGTATATGATGATAAAGTTTTTCAAGATATAAATAATTTGTTTCATTTTTATAGCTGAGATAACAAAAGAAAACTAGCTCGGAATGAGAAAAGTTTAGTTGGGATTTAATTAACCATAAATTTGTAGAGAAATGTTTTGCTTTTGTTGCAGATACGGAGGAGAAAGAAAAATGTTAGGTAAACTGTAAAGAACGATAACTGAGAAGACATTAGAAATGATTGACAATGAAATGTATCAAAGTTGATGAATTGAAATAAAGTTTGAAATAGAACATACATACGTCATGCAGCCAGAAATTGTTGGAATCTATAAAAAATTCTATAGTTTTATGAGGTGAAAGTATGGAAATATTTCTGTGAGATTGATTTATCGAAATAATTACTGAATGGTCCTTAAAATCATCGTCCATAGTTCATATCTGTGATATCAGCAAAAATTTTATAACATATAAATTTAGATCAAAAAAAGATTTTTTAGAATTCTTTTAAAAATCTGAAATTAATTCCCGAAAATGTCACGGGCTCTTCATAGGACGGAAGCCAAAAAGCTTGATGCATTTTCTAGGATTGCCATTGGGAATTATGAGGAAGAACATAAAGCGACTATTGCATGACTCATCTTCTTTACAATAAACTTAAAAATTTCTTTCGTAAATGTAATTTTTCTTCTTTTTCTTTCTAGGTAAGTTACATCGGAAATCTTTTAGAATATACATTCAGTAGTCAAGAACATTGGTATGTAATCCTATATAATTGAGCAATTATTCACATTAAAAATAAGACATCCAAATTTCCCATAACCGTTGGAATCATTGTGCAACTTTACTTTGATGTTTGCTTGGAAATCCCCAAATACATGAGAATTATCCACATAAATCATAACACGTATTATACGAAAGGACGTTAACTGTACATGAAGTCATGGCGCCAAAATGTCCTTATAACCTTAAAAGCTAAGCACCAAAACAAAAAGACATACTGTATTTCGTACACACCCAATTCCTATAAGATGATTGTCAAGGATTTTCTTTCATTTGATTGTTGGCATAGAAACCAAAAAGAATATTGACTGACTTACAGATGAACCTTTCATTGTGGTTATATTGTCAAGGTTTGTCTATTATACGGTAAAACATATAAACGAATGCCGACAAATGAAATAAATGCTCCATTGACTTTTTGGCTTCTGAAATGGTTGTTTCAAACGAAAGAAAAGAACAACTAAACCATGGGGAAATATCAGTAAAATACTTTACTAAACAAATTATATGTGTCTTGTAACAAAAACGATGTAGCCGCGACATGGCGCCTCAAAGTCTTCTGGCCGAGAGAAAAATTATTGAGAGACAAATTCACAAAATGATAAAGGAGTCTGTATGGGAAATAGAATGCCCATGCTTTTTCAAACATAAGGAAGAAGAGCCACCCTCCAAGGGCTGAATTACAACTTGATGTGTTTTTATAGTTATACTCTTGAGCTGAAATTAAAAAAAAGAAGTGTTATACATACGAGGATGGCAAATGAGAAGTGGTAAATTACAAATGGTGGAGCTAGAAATTAAAATTGTAAATCATTTGAAGTATAATTTTATCAAAGCATTGGTTAGAATGTCACTTTTATGCCATCTTATGTCTGCATAAGGTAATGGATTCTATCTTCATTTCGATCAACAGTTTTGGCTATCTCCTCTCTGTAATACTGATGACATTTCTGAGTGTTACAAAGATTTCTAATTGGTTGCACATATAGTGTGGGCCACTACAACGACCAAATCGCTTTTCTGTATAAGAGAAATCCTTTATGCCTGTCATAAATCTACAAGAATTCAATATTTTGGCTTTATATTAATTTTTTTTGAAAGGCTTATTTAGTCAAAATCACTGCTTCGGCTCGCGTTGTGTATAGCGAAGAAGCCAAGATAGATGTAATCGTCAATTGTTTATTTAATTGCTTTCCGATTTTTGCAGTTATGATCCCATTTGTCAATTTTTAACGTAGAACGTATATTACAAAATACCATTTTATTTCTCTCTCAAAGGCTAATGACAAGGGTATAAAATATCAGATAAATTGTTTCTATTTACCAGTAAATGCATAGAAGAAATTATTGACACATCCCTCTTAATATTTCATGAATGAAATTCCAAAAAAAGATAACCTCAACAATGTGTTTCATTTCTGTTATGAGTGGTAGTTATCTCAGCCACAGCGTTAGCCCTGCATGAGCCAGAAAAAATTGACTTTGTCGCCCTACAAATACACACTACAAGGATGCAAGAAGGGTGGAGTAGACAGTTAAGCAGTCATCCAGCCGTATGTGCGCTAAAGAGTACCATGACAGACAGATTTGTTTTTCGCTTTTCTGTAATGCTTAATGGCGCCTCAGAGGCGCCAATAGTTTTGGCAAATACTGAAAATGTTATTGACTTTTTATGCGGCTGCGACTGCTGTGCTGCTTTGAGGGGATGCGCCACCAAAGTGAGTGGCGAGACTAATGTTGTTGAGAAAAAGGACAATAAGGATGTCTCCATCACGTTGGCTTAGCAATCAGTTCCGTGTTTGCTTTGGTCGTGTAAAGATTAAAAAATTGCCGTAGATAAACTACAACACAATTTTTGGAGGCCTATTAAAAACTAACAAATTAATAAAATTATTAAATCGACATACATTCAACTGAAATCATTATTCGAGTGTAATACTCTTTAGCAACATGTTGCTGAACCTCTTGTTTATTTTTTCTCCACCGAGAGAGAAATGTTTGCTCTCTGTTTACATTTTTTTAAAGACTCTCACTCTCTCGCAGCAAGATCGTAGCATATTGTGTTTCATGGATACCTTCGTTCCATCGCAACTGACTGTTTAGTTCTTTATTGCAAGTCGTGAGTCTCTAAACATAATAACGGAGAGTCGGATGTTTCATCGCTAAGATAAATCAATTGATTCCGTATCTTAAAGATCGTTTCATTTTGAAAAAACCAAAACAAATCCTATAATTTATTGTAAGTTTGCGATTCATTCGCATTTAATTAAAAACAAGTGTTTACTCCACTGATTGCCAGAAACCCATGGTACGCTTGAGGTACCATGCTTACGTTGTTTTGTGAATCAAATTAAAGAACCATCGCGCTTCAAAGTCATGCCAATAACTCGTGAAATTTAACGAATAATTGTTTACTTCGTCCGTCCAGCGAACATGAATGTGGAAGATCACCTCTTTGAATTATAAACATGGCTTTTTGTTAATAATTATTTGTAAAAACATAGCCAAAGTGTGATCCACCAAAATAAACAAAAAATGGCCAGACAGCCATTCTCATAAAAAAATAAAATGTTTACATTTATGCGAAGATCACGAAAGAGCGAAATGGATATACAAATAAACGCTAAAATAAAATCAAAAAAACCGGTTTTAATTCATAGCTCAAAAGCAACGTAATTGTGCTGCAAAGTGAAAAAATTCTTTAAAAAAAAACAAATGAATGAAAAAATTAACCCATTCGAATGGAGAAAATATCTTTCAAGTATTTTGATATCCCAATAAATGTTTAACAAGTAACAAGTGGTTCTCCCAAATGAGAATGAGAAAATTGTGCAATGATGGCTTATAAAAAAAGTTTTATGTAAATATTTATGGTAAAAATTGTCATAGTAAAAATGCTTTTCATATTATCATCATCCATAGTATATGGTGAATACACAGATATTGAATGACACGAAAAGATAAGGCAAATGCCGTTATCATCTACCGCAAAGATAATAATGTGCGGTGCAAGTGATCACGTCGCGCCCGTCTCAATGGATACTTCGGATATTAAATAAAATATATAAAAAATACAACTTCTAAAAAAACAACAATGGAGGAATCATTATTAAATATGCATCTGGTTTGAAAAGAAGATTTATTTACAAAAATAAATGTTTCACAGATTCAGTGCCCAACACTGTTTATTGAAGAGAATTTTGCGCATTTAATACAAATACTGTAAAAAATTGTTAATTTATATAAAAAAAGATATTTTGCGTGATGTTATAAAAATAACATAAATTATTGCATTTTTTACATTTACATTTTATTTTGAAGATTATTACACAAAGAAAATTTCATTAACTTTGAGGCAAAGAAATTTTACACCTAACTAAAGTTTGAAATTGAGATTATGAAAATGTTCATTAATAATATGAAATGTTTCGTTATTAATTAGAAAATTCATTAAATTAAGAAAACTTCATTGTATTTATGGAATTGTTTCGTTGTCTCAGTTTTAATGATAAATTTCCTTAATATTACGGAGCTTTTTCGGAAAAGCAATTAACAGTTTAATTGTCTTTCAATTTGCCTATATTGTACACTCCACTTTGGATTTCAATGAAAAGGAATAGGTAAACCTTTAATGATAAAAAATTGCTCAAATAGTATAAAATCATTACATACAGATCATTATCACAGTTTTTTTTTATGGGCATAAAGTATCTTTGGATTTCAGGCTATGGCCGCGAAATGACGCCCAAGAGATTCGTTTCAAATTACCTATTATTTTAAACTTTATATCTACGATTTTAAGGTATAAACCATTTTTGACTTATACTTAAAATTAAAAATCAAAAATAAAAACACTACAAAACTCTTCATTAAAACAAACCCTCTGTAAAGTTTATTTTGACATTCAATATATAACAGGTTGGCTGATAAGTCCCCGGTCTAACAAAGAAAAACACATTTTTTTTGTCAAAATTCGTTTTTATTATTCAACATAGTTCCCTTCAAGAGCGATACAACGATTATAACGACCTTCCAATTTTTTGATACCATTTTGGTAGTACTCCTTCGGTTTTGCCTCAAAATAGGCCTCAGTTTCGGCGATCACCTCTTCATTGTAGCCAATTTTTTTCCCTGCGAGCATCCTTTTGAGGTCTGAGTACGGTGGGTGGGGAAGAAATTCGAAGCCCAATTCATGAATTTTTGCCATCGTTCTCAATGACTTGTGGCACGGTGCGTTGTCTTGGTGGAACAACACTTTTTTCTTCTTCATATGGGGCCGTTTTGCCGCGATTTCGACCTTCAAACGCTCCAATAACGCCATATAATAGTCACTGTTGATGGTTTTTCCCTTCTCAAGATAATCGATAAAAAATATTCCATGCGCATCCCAAAAAAACAGAGGCCATTACTTTGCCAGCGGACTTTCGAGTCTTTCCACGCTTCGGAGACGGTTCACCGGTCGCTGTCCACTCAGCCGACTGTCGATTGGACTCAGGAGTGTTGTGATGGAGCCATGTGTAATCCATTGTCACATATCGACGGAAAAACTCGGGTGTATTACGAGTTAACAGCTGCAAACACCGCTCAGAATCATCAACACGTTGTTGTTTTTGTTCAAATGTGAGCTCGCGGCACCCATTATGCACAGAGCTTCCGCATATCCAAATATTGATGAATGATATGACCAACACGTTCCTTTGATATATTTAAGGCCTCTGCTATCTCGATCAACTTCATTTTACGGTCATTCAAAATCATTTTGTGAATTTTTTGATGTTTTCGACGGTAACCTCCTCTTTCGGGCGTCCATTGCGTTGCGTCCTCATTTAACCACGCTTGAATTTTGCATACCAATCAATTATTGGTGATTTCCCTGGGGCAGAGTCCAAAAACTCATTATCAAGCCAAGTTTTTGCTTCCACCGTATTTTTTTAAAGGTTGGTTGGTCATTTAAAGGTTGGTACTATATAAAAATAATATGCATTTAATACTAGCGACGCCATCTATGTGTCAGACCGGGCACTTATCAGCCAACCTGTTATGTGGTCCAAATCAAGGACTAATTCAAAGGAAGGTGGAGCCACATAGGCCCGGATCTTCCCGAAATTTATTCACAACATTGAAAAATGTTTGAACTTAAAAATTCTTTAAACTATTTATGCAGCTTCGTTAAGATGAATTGTAAATTTTCTTTCTAAGATTTAAATTACCAAACCAAATATTCGCCTTCAAATTCAATTCAAGGAAAAAATTTCTGATCCAATATTTTGTTCAGTGTTCATTATCGGTTTTATTCTAAGGAATAAAATGTCTAACAAAGAAATTCATTTGCACTTTACTCAACTTTATTCAAATTTTCCCAAAACTTACACCCATCATTTAAGACTTTCTCCCTTTTAACCGATCAGAAACTGCATCAAAAAGCACAAGAAAAATGTATAAAGATGCAAACACTTCAAAACAAATTATGTACAATCAAATAAATTACCATTCTCTAAATTGATGATGGAAATTGTGGGGAAAACAAAGCATACGAAATAAAAACAACCCACCACCAAGAAAAGAAACACACAAATCAATTGATTTCCCTCGAACAATATGTTGTCGAAAATTTAAACAAACTCACACGCGTTGGCAGCTACCAAACAAGCTTCAAAAGGCGTTTTAAAACGCTTCCATAGGCGAATATAATTCAACTGACACATATATCGGCTATAGAAAAAAAATCGCATATTGCCCCGAAAATCGACAAAGAAACGAAAATCATAATAAAAAAGTGCCAAGTGAGAGTATAATTTACCAACCTCGAAATAAACTAAGCGATACAAATGGACCGGCAAACGGACAGATAAATTAACTGAACCAACACATAAGTACATCAAAATGTTGCAGATACAAACACTTGAGGCTGGGATGAAGTGTAGATACCAGGGCTGGAAATATTGAAATTTCAATAGGAATATCACAATCGAATCATTGGATACACAGAAAAAAATTCACGAAAAATTTTCCAATTAAAATTTTAATTGAGTTTTAAAAAAATATTCAATTAAAAATTTAATTGAATCAACAAATGTTTTAATTGAAACAAAAATCAATCACATAAATTAATAGTATCAATTAATTTTTTAATTGGATCAATTAATTTTTTAATTGACCTTCAATTAATTTTTAATTGATACTATCATTTCTGTGATTGAAGACATTTCAATTAAAAAATTAATTGGATCAATTAATTTCGTGATTGAATCAGAAAATTTTTTGTGTGTGTTTTTTCGATCAGAAATTAGACAGAGTGGCAATATATACAGTGTTGCCAGTATTTTCCGAGCTCTTGTCTCCAAAATGGATCGCTTTTATCCCCAAAAATCCACAATTTAATTTAAAATTCCCCATAAAAATCCCCAAGAAATTGTTGGCAAGTTTTTTGAAAATAAAGTAAACGAATAGACTCTGCTGTAGAAAATCCGTACAAAATTAAAAAAAAAAAAAAACATTTTAAACAAAATAAAAATGTGCAATTGAATGAAGATTTCAAAACACAAAACCAGGAGACGGGTGCTCAAAATATCATCCGATACCACCCTCCATCAGAGTTAATTATTGGTATAAAGAGTCATCGAGTCACCTTATGCAAATCCTCGCTCGAGAAATAAAAATGGGAGTTCGGTCAACATATAGTCAAGAAATAAAATTGACTTATCGATCAAAATGCGTTGCTGTCCCGATATGAACTCTACTCTGTATGTGCGGGATATGGGATACATGTTCAAAATCAGTGATGTACGCATATGAGTCCTTACGAAATAATTTCACAATAGTAAAACATTTCTTAGGAAAAAGAGTAAATTGTAAAGAAGCTCTTGGGCCACCGAAATAAATTCCGTTGAATAAAGAGGAGGAAAGTTTTTTTTTTATTTTTTTGAGAATCTCTGTACTTCTTTAAGCCTTTTTTTTTAAGCATGTAAAGAATTTCATATAAACCATAGTTCTTACTGTGATAATTACTCGTATACTGAACAAATATCGAAAATTCCCCACAAAAATCCCCAAATTTGTGGAAATTCCCCACCAAATCCCCGAGTCCCCAACTCAAAAATTTTGTCCCCATCCACGAAAAAATATCCCCGATTTGGGGAAAAATCCCCAATACTGCCAACACTGACTATATATATTTAACGCTCAATGTGTTCCGGTAACAATAAATTAACAATGGTATTTTAATCTTAATCTCAAGTAAATACAATAATTCATACTTTCCCATCCCTGACCCATATGAGAAGTTGCAGCAGAACTAGAGATACCCGCCTGTGGCTGGTATGAGTATCAGTGTCAGTTTTTTTTTTGTATTTCTGGTAGTTGCACTAATTTATAACAAATTTCTTTAGTTTTCTGGCTGCATGAGGGTGTAAAAAATTACAAAAATGGTTCGCACAGACGAGGGAAGTTTCGATGATTGAATGAATGAGTGGCCGGTTGGTTGTCTGCTGTCTGGACAGACACTGGAGGGTAATTCATGTTAGTGTTTCAGGTCTTTTTCATGTTTTGCATCAACATGTTTAACAAATAAAAAATGCATTGATTTTTTATTCAGTACCTCTTACCGATTAAAACTTCTCACCCACCCATCCTTATTGTACAGGGGTGTAATTTATTGGCTCAATAGTTAGAGACAATGTGCCACGATAATAATTTTCTGGTGGGTGAAGAGGTTTTTTGTTTCTTTTTTCACATGGCTTTTGTTATAGTTTTTTGATTACAAAATTTACTTGATATCTGCATTTCTGTCATGTTTTACGTGTTTATGGAAATAGTCATTGGAGATTTAATCAAAATTAATCAAAATAATGCGGGCATTGACTTGCAGCTGTAATGAAATAATATTGATTTTTTTCTAAAGAACTTTAAGGCAACAAGTAAACTTATTTTCAGACACGCACAAAAATACCAAATGAGAAATCTAAAAAATGTATCTAAGCTGTTTTTTGGTGTTATTTATCGCTGGAATAGTTTCTGGGTTTTAGGTAAATTAGTTTTCATTCCGAGTACAGAAATATGCAGACAACTAATATGACCAGCGGGAAATTGGATAAAAGCTAACACATATTAATCCTATAACAATTTTCAATTATAATAATTTAATTTTCGAAGTTGAATTACACCGACTTCTCATAATTTTCCAAACGAAATTTGTCAATGCAAAACTGGACCAACTTTAAATGTCCCAAAAATTTAGTCTTTCTCGTCCACAAAGCCGCACTATTAGGAAACTAGCCATTATCATTGATGTCAGTACAGGCTACTTACGACTTAAGAACATTAATAAATTAAGTAAATGCATGAGATTAATATGGTTCTTGGTGTCTTCGTAACCTTTGCAGCAAATGGGTAGGTCATCCCATCTCATACTAGTACTGCTCACATAGGAACAGATTCTAATATGCACACAAAAAAATTTCACGAAAATTTTTCCAATTAAAATTTTAATTGGAAAAATCAATTAAAAATTTAATTGATTTAACAAATTTTTTAATTGAAACAAAAATCAATCACAAAAATAATAGTAAAAATAATAGTATCAATTAATTTTTTAATTGGATCAATTAACTTTTTAATTGACCTTCAATAAATTTTTTAATTGATACTATCATTTCTGTGATTAAAGACATTTCAATTAAAAATTAATTGGATCAATTAATTTCGTGATTGAATCAGAAAAAAATTTTTTGTGTGTGCGAGATAAAATATTAGATGAAAATTGAACTTCTCAGCCCACACTTTGTCAGGGCTGAGAAGTTCCTTTTGCAAGTTTAGGAACACCGAGTCCAAGGATGTTATTCTATCTCGATATTAATGCTTCAATTAGGTGTTCATATTTTGTTGTTAAAAATTTGATTATAGAGGTACTAATAGGAAATTGTAATTTTACATTGAAAAAAATATAATTGCTAATATAGTTATGGAAACATATGGAATCCATTGAGATAATTAAAGATTTTATAATAATGCATATATCTAATTAACTTATGTGCATTTCACAACCTTATCGGTTATACCTCTTGGCAATTCATCTTCAAACGCTTCAATTCCGAAAATGTCTTAATTGCTGATCATTTATTTTAAGACAACTATGGTAATTCTTCTAGAAATCAATATTTACTAATGATAATCTTCTAAAGTTCAAATACATCAATGGCCTTATTAGACAATTGAATGAATATAAAATCTTTGTAGGTATTTGATGCAAACACTCCAAGCCCACTTGAAGCCATTAATTGGCACTTGAAGAAGATTACTCAAAGTCAGCAGCAACACCTTAAACATAACATCCGAAACAAAGTTCCTCTTCAATTTCACCCATCAGCATTAGTGCGTATTCACATTTTCAGCTAAGTGCTCCCTAAACTCATAAATCTTGATGCTTAAGAGGTTGAGTTTTTTTTGCATTTGGCCAAAACTTTTATGTACACGACAATGAGGAGATCCGGCCCCTCCCATTATCGCTCCCCTTGTCTTTCCGTCATCATTAGAATCCAAATGAAATTTATTACAAATATTTCCCATCAATTAAATGCCAGCAAAGAAATTCTTTTGCAAACAACAAATGCGCATATTTTTGTAGTCCGTCCCCTATTAAGGGGTATTTGAGAGATTGGCGATTGGCATGACAAGGGAGGGCTATGGATAGGGTATGTGAACTGTAATCCACACTCATCTCATGAAATTAAGTATTATTTGATGTTATTCGGTTTGTGCTTCCGCATAGATGCTGTAGAAGCCATCCTCTTATGCCGTTGTCAATGGCAGATATTCACACATTCAACAACACAAACACACCCTAAACGACGTAAATATGTTGCTTAAGGTTCCTTCGTCAGAAGCCTTAGTGTCATGTTCGAGGATCCTAAACTCTGGCGTCTACTGTGTTTTGTGATGCTGCTGTAGGTTTGATATCAAATCCCTACAAAAACAAATACAGGACTGTAATTGATGGATACGCATGCATATTGGTATCGAACGCCTTTGCCTATAGGACACATTAAGTGATGGAGACAACCAACAGCAGTATTTAATGTAGCCAAAGGCAAAACACCAAAAAACAATATTGGTATCCGTTGCCGCCTTTGTTGAACTCAATTCGTCCCTATGGGGACGACCTTTGCATTAGCATAGTCTTCTACGAAACGTTTCCAGTTGAAATTTTTGTGGCTTTCACTTGAAAGTCTTCAACATCTGTTCTGTTCTCTTTTGGATGGGAATCATGTGGATTCCCTACTTGAATTGGCTGGCTTCTGATTCTGTTCATATCTTGTGTGCTTGTTGTCTTATTAGTTATTAGCGGAGTGGCGAAGCTATGGCGGAACCATTAGTAACACCAATATTGTAGTATCTACAGAAAAAAGGAGAAATACCTAAATTTGGAAAACCATGTGTTTCTGGTTTTAATAACCACTTGATACGGTAGGCAATGCCACTCGAGAGGTGTCTTAAAGGCAATTTGGCAATTTGGGATTCATGAAACATTAGGAAATTTTGAGTTATTACAAAATCGGAGTGGTTTTCAATAGGGAGGTAGAGCACTGAAATGAAAAAAAAATTAAATAAATAAATATCACAATGATAATGTTAAAATCGATGTCTGAATCAAGATATACTCTGAATCAGGCAATGATGCTCTACTCTTATGAATGAAAACTGAAGAGATAATATATATATTATATCTTCTTAGAAGAGTCAGCATATTGTTCCATTTTTGCAAATTTGTCTAATCGAAAACTTTACTTTGAACATTTAGTTCTATAGTCTGATAGCTTATCTGAAACTATGGTATTTGAAATTTTTCTTATCAGTAAATTTTGACATACAAGTCAGCCATGGTTGTATCCATCGATAATGGTCATATTGTGAATATGTCGATTATCCGAAAAATTATTGCGGTCTTTATTGAACTCAAGGAGACGACCTTTGCATTATCGTTGCCTTCTATGAAAGCCAATATTTGATATTTTTATATTCTAAGTTAATATCTGTCAAGCACTGATCTACATCGATATTTTTGTAAATGAGTTTTAGGAAGATGGTTAGCTTGAAAAGGGATCATACCTTCCCTACCGTTGGAGCCCAGCCATGGTTCCATCTGACCCTCGCGGCCTCTCCTTTGTTCTATCTAAAGCCCAAGAATGTTTCCACAGCCCTCACTACCCGAGTTATACTAAGTCCTTTGGGTCAGTTCCAAAATTTCTACGCTGCACTACCTCTCCATCGATGGTAACCGTTAGGATGGATATGTTAGAATTGGCTTTATTACTCTTTTGTCCACGCTTATCTGTGTCATCTTTGACTTCAAGCCATATTAATATATTATGTTAGCATAATATAATAAACTTATATATTATTGTCTTACTACAATTTAGTAACTATATTTCTAAAATTATAATTATTTTGCCTTGTCTTAAAGAGACGTTCCACAAGATTTCTAACTATAAAATATTTTATTTAGCTTTGGATTTTATTTAGCATAGACGCATAAACTTTCCTTTCCTCCATGACTTTTTATGACCAATTTCGGGCAAACCTTTTTTTAATTCATCTCACCTTATGTCAACAGACATTAATGTTTAAATGCAGGTAACATGACACATACACTAACCACAAAAACACAAGCACAACATGAAAAGTTCAAAACTGAAATAAGAATCGAGACAAATCTCCGGTACTTAAAAAACCCCCCAGAAAGACCTGAATAATTGGACCTGCATGTCATGTTGATAATTAATCTTTAAACAGAAGTTTAACTAACTGGTCGACGACATTATTTTACATTTTATAGAAACAACTAACCAAGAGAAAAGTTTTCCCCTTGACGATTGTTCCAACACTTGTTTGGATGATTATTTTGAAATCAACAAATGATTTTCATATAAGAAGCAAATAAACACAGATCACGTCTCAAATCAATTTATCAATAAAAGAAAAACAACTAGCCGAGACAAGACACAGAGGCTCAAAACCATAAACCTTTATTTTGTTGAAATGCTGAAGAAGAATATCCAACAGTAAAGAGACAACGAAACAAATAACCAATGAACCTTATTTTAGATTTGTATACAAGTCATTGTCGTTTTTACAGAAATAAAAAATGAAATAAAAACTACAACGATAAACGTGATCAGGTACAGGTAGTTAAGTTTTTTTCCTAGGCTTTTCTAGCTGCTTCAACGTAAAAAAAAGGTAGCAGGTATAGATTTGAAATACAATTTAAACAAAAATTATATAGGAAAGGTGATGTTCGCCATACAAATCTTGGAAATTTTACATATTTAAATTGAAGCTCACATATTTTTAAACTTTTACATTTCTTGTAGTCTTTAGTTTGAAATTTCAAGCCACTCCTTGCTTTCTGTGAATTTATTAACTATTTTAAGATAAAAAGGGTCTATCTGTGCAACCTTTGCATAATAACCACTTAAGCAAATAACGAAGCCATATCCCGCTGATTTTAAGGTTAAATATGAAATGATCTTAAATATTTCCTTGATTCTAAAGCGTTGATAATGACATTTCAACAACGAGACAAAATTCCATAGAAACCCTGGCAACTTTGAATATTGACTTCAAGCCACACACTATATGGTTATTGGCATAACCACCATATTTTTTAGTTTTAATTCAAATTAACAGCAAATTCCAATATTTCGTTTGGCTAGATAACCAGTTTCTTAAAAAATTTGCATAAATAAAAACAAAATAATGTTATTATGTTTTATAACGAAATGTATTTAAAACGTTTGAATAAAATACATAATCGATAAAACTTTCTAAAGCCAAAGAGAAGCCAGAATAGTTTAGTTTCTGTTAATAATAGACAAAAAACACACATTTCCATTATAATTTGTAAATATCAAAATCAGAACCGTATCAGGAAATATCTAAGCAGAAATAGTTAGAAGAAACAAACATTTTTTGAATATGAAACAGGTATATAAATGTAACAAAATGTTTTACCCAGTTAATTAATTAACGATAAACAAACCAGATCATTAATTTTAAATTAATATAATTAAATATTATATGATATGAATATCTTAGGAGGAAAACGTCGTATCAACAGCGTAATAAGTATCAATATTTGACTTCTGAAGATATTTCCCGACTCCTCATTGAATTATGTATACCATATAAATTAAGAGTAGATGAATTTCTTCTTACAAGAGTATGGATGATAACTGAATGATAAATAATTTGATAGAGAAATAAACTGTAGAAAAAAAACCATTTCCCTCATTTACATTTGAGAATAAACAATTTTTAAATATGGAACCAGAATACGGTCACCTTGCTTTTAGATGTTATACTAGTCTCACGTTTGAAGAATGGTCCATTGGAAAACGACTAGTACATTTTAAGTACAACGTTGAAAGGCGATTAAATGATATTCGTCAACAGAAAATGATGGGCAATATTATTAAAATATCATTAGTTTTTGTTATGTTTATCAATAATAATAAAGTCCATACAAAATATTTAAGCCAATCAACCTATATTGTTTAAGGTACTTATATAACACTTTCTTTTTCTTTCTTTTTCTTTCTTAAAAGATACTTCAAAAAGTGAATCAACCGAATACTTTATGGGAATATAAACTCAGACAATCCGAATTTATGTAACTTAGCAGTTTAAATACCTCGAACAAGTTTAAGTGCTTATTTCCTCTTAATAGTTGACCCTTTTCATGAATAAATTTTGACAGTTTTATTTGAAGTTGGCATGGAAATAATTACAGTAGCAAACACAAAAGCCACAAAATTTCTAAGCTTGAGTAGTTAGTGGGGTTGAAGATGTGTTTTTTTTTTTTTTTTGAGAAAAACATAACATGACTTCGAAGACCCCAAATGCAACACCTAAGATACCCAAAACGTTCCCCTAACCAAAAAGCGACATGAAGCAACAATAATGCATTCGTGTACTCGTAAAACAAAAGAAAAACTCTTATGTGTCTTTCAGTTTTCCTTGGACTATGGCACGTTTGTTGCTTTAAAGCAAATGATACTGCAGTTTCATGTTTACCAAGGAAGGGAGGTATTCTGGTTCTTTAGAGATTTCAAACACAAAGTCATGGAAAATTTGTTCTTTAACTCGGTCATTAGTTCGTGTCGAAGCGATGAAGAGATAAATGACCTGCAATTGCTGTAGAGTTCATGAAATTGCCTTTTGGTGTTAGACAAATAAATGACGAACAAGATGAAATAAATTTTCCTTGCGGCCACCAAGTGGCCATTAAAACAAAAAAGAAATGGAGAATATTACAACAAAAAAATAAAACTGTCTCAATATATATACAAGTATTCATGACTGCAATAGAATAGCATTGGGCACATGCGCATCACAAGTTTTTTGTTAGCATTAGATCACCTTTCTCTGTTACAGCTTTCCTTGAGTGATTTTTACATACGTCGCAATTGGCAATTGTTTTGGAATGCACCCCTCTATCAAAGCACAATCATTTATAAAAATTCAATGAATTTTAATGAGCCAAGTTAGTAGCGTAAATGCCATATTAAAGTGTAAAAAGTATATAAACAAATCTTTTGAAAGTTGTCTCAAGCTAATCATACGTGTATTTATTTAAGTAGCAACACACGAATAGAAAGAGGATTGTTATTAGGTTAGGCCTATACATGATGATTTCGTAGAATTATTGCAATATTAGTATTGAATATCATTAAGTTAGAATATCAATTAAACGTCTAGAGGTTCTTTCCCCCCTATAGAAGGGGACTTTCCCATTTTGATATTCCAACTCTAATGATGATCTTGTTTCTTGTATTGGATAACATTATGAAAAAGTGATGGAGTTTTGTTTACTACGTTTCGATGCCGTTTGTTTAAATTATGTTAAAAGCTGATAGAGCTGTTTTGCATTTTTTCGCATTTATGTTGGTTTCTTTTACGTTCGAATTTACACACTTTGATGTGTTTGAAAACCCACCACTATCCGCAATGCCGCCGCATTGTCTCACTGCGGTTTAACTATGCAAATGATATAAAGTAAAAGTAAATATTTGATTTTGAAAACACTTTGCATTTTTACCAAACATCAAGTCAAGTGGGATACAAAAGAGTATAACACACCTAACGAATAAAAATAAATATAAATATAAAACATAAGGTTGATTCGATTTTTTTGTCAACAAAGTTCCAAAAAGAATTTTTTAGTTTTAAATTCCGAATAATAGATTTTTGAAATGATGGATGAAATATCATTGGGAACCGAATTAGTGAGCATGTTATAGAAGTAAATTATACTTTCAAGAAAGTCAAAGAGTTAATATTTGCAATCTTAATAGGTTGTTGTGGATTTTTTTAAAAACGTCAAATCTATTTTTTATTTTGAACAAAATCGATTAATTGACTTTCGATGTTGACCAAAACAGGCAATGAGTTTTTATCGCCGTAATTATTAAATAGAAATGAAAAATCCGACTTAGAGAGTATGTTTAAATGAATTTGTTTTATAACTTCTTATTAAAGAGAAGTATATTGCCAAAATTTAAATCTATATGTTTTAGGGTTAAGAAAATATCGCCAAACAAAAATTTCCAAATATTGGAACATACCCCAATATCTTCTATTATATTTTTGTATGCAAAAATTTTATTTTCTAAATTTTGATAGTTGACATTTGGAAAGCCTTTTTTCCAAATACAATAGAGTCTACTTTTTGAAATGAAAATTTTTAAATACATTAGAACTCCTTAGAAAAAATACTTCATTTTATCTGTTTTAAGTTTGTACTTTTTGTCCTTGATTTATTTGATTCTAAATTTCTAAAATCAATACTTTGTTTTAACATATAAGATGGGACCTTTTGCTTTTGAGCAATTACGAATATCAAGAGAAATGTGTATATCCAGTATTTCATTTCAACAATTTTTTTCGATTGAAATTTCTCCAAAAAAAGTATTCGTTCCAATCAGCGTAACGACGGTAGTAATCCCTAATCATTTTATTTAATTTTGTAAGCTGCCTTTATCTCTGGTACGTTTCAGTGGTATTTCAGAGAGGCCAAAGTCATCTATCTACCTGCATGTTTTATTTCACCTTGAGAATAAGTTAATTATTCCAGAGGAACTCAAAGAGGAGGGTTATTAAATTTTCACCTTTTTCTAAAAAGAAACTAAATTTCAAGTTTACAGGAAGAGGAGTTACCATTTAGTTGATTTCATGGAATACCGCGGGAATTCGAAAATATGGAAATGTTTCTTTTTTACAGGGAGGACTTAAGAAAATTTTGAACAACGTTGGGGGGTATAAAATAAAAAACGTTAATTAGAACAGAAATTTTGTACTAATGATGCTTACAATATTTCCCATTATATGATTAAATCTTCTGGATAATTTTGCTACTACTTAAAGTCTCACACTTTCCACTGTACGAGAAATTTGCAGTGTAGGGACTTTCCAACCTCTTTTATGGTGTGTCTTTTCTTTGGTATTCGGGAGAGTTTGGAATGTCAGATGATAGCAGGTAATCACTCCATATGTTTTCCCTGTCATGTCACCTGAAAAAATAATTATCATCATATAATCGATATTCTTCTTCTTTCCACGTTTTTTTTTTTTTGTTTGTTTGTTGATTTCACCAGACATCCTATCAACTATTTACTTCATCATAGTAAGGAGTAAATGTCCCAATCACCTGCTGGGGCTTTGCCATGATGTGTAACACGAAAAGACAGATGTTTCCAATAATAAAGATCCATTATTATTAGAGCAGGCGTGTTGTTCAACATTAACGACAATGAGAAGAATAGCAGCCGGTATCTCTATTTAATGGAAGCAATTATTATTTAGTACGGACGTTGTACTACCTAAAGATAAGAAATTCTGGTTATGCGACACGCGTATCTGTCGGTGATTAAGCGCATCAAAGGAGTTGTCATTATGCATTCTTGGCTATTACAAAACACCTTTTAAAGGTGTAAAACCATAAAATTGTGTAAACATCCAAGGACTAGGACAGAACTGACGTCAAACTGTGATGCGATTACTTGTAAATGACTCTTTCTGGTTGGCAATCTGTTGAAGTCTCCAATTTTCCTAAGAATCCTTTATTCCTAACAGCTCTGTTTGTTGCACTGTATATGAATGCTATTTAATTTTAGTTTTTGTTCCCAAAATAAAAGCAATTTTCCTCAATGAATACGGGGTGCTGGGTATACAGCAGCTGCTGTTATCGTTGAATTGAATTCTTCATCCTTCTTCCTTTATTTACGCTGCCTAGCCTGAGTAATTACTCATGCAGATGCCAAATACTTTTGTTTTACGAAAAACTGTGTTTGTCGTTTAACTGGCTGCAGATGAGAATGACTGGCACCCTAATTCCATATTTTGTTTATATAGCACACTACAAAGTACCAACAACAAACCACCCAGGAGGAATATGGGAATAAATGAATTTGACATTTTAGGGAATAATTTTGGAGTGCATATATACTCGGCGAGAAGACGCAATGCAGTATGGAGTTGCAAAACTCCTTACAACCAACCTTAATTATAGAGCTAGGAGCTGGCATCAACGACAACTATGTCTGATGAATATGCATTAGGATTTCTTCAAAGGAAGTAGGAACGAGGCACAATAAGGACTTGGGTGTTGTTCTAAAATTGCCATGTAAATTGTTGCAGCTATATTCCTTATCACATTCCAGCAAAGTTACCAGCCGCTTGTTATGGTTGAAGACAAAAAGGACTCTATCCGAAGTGAGGCGTATTTAGAACAGCACAGATATATTGCTGGAGTAAACTTCCTTTTATATTGCTTGTCCCATGATGTTGCCATTACAGTCCTTTAAAGATAAGGACTGCAACTGTTGCACTTTACAATTATGGCTTGTGGCACGAGACAAAAGCATTGAACTCCAGAGAACAGCGGCCACATACAACGCCCTTTTTCCGTAGTAAGAATAGAAAGACATAGGAATGAATGTTAATGAAAGGCTTAAGGGTGAATGCAAAGGCGACGAAAGAAAAACTAAAGCAACAGATTACCTAGGCAGTAATCGTGATTGTTGGTGATAATGGGAAATCTTAACAGGGGACAAATGAAACATTTTAAATTTGCATTGACTTAAGGATTTCGAGCTATTTGGATATTGTTAGCACATAGCCAAGTTTTAGCATATGGCCAAAATAAAACTTTAATTTAAAAGCATATAAAATTATTCAGAAACTATGGTGAATCGTAGGACTTGATAATTACGATGAGTATCATTTTGCATAACTCTCTCTAATTAGAAGGTAGGTTTGTTCTGAGAGTGCCTGTAATTGTCCATCAAATGTTTCCTTAAATATAAATTCAGACCGATATAAGCTCTACATGGGAGCCACCGTGGTGCAATGGTTAGCATGCCCGCCTTGCATACACAAGGTCGTGGGTTCGATTCCTGCTTCGACCGAACACCAAAAAGTTTTTCAGCGGTGGATTATCCCACCTCAGTAATGCTGGTGACATTTCTGAGGGTTTCAAAAGCTTCACTAAGTGGTTTCACTGCAATGTGGAACGCCGTTCGGACTCGCCTATAAAAAGGAGGTCCCTTGTCATTGAGCTTAACATGGAATCAGGCAGCACTCAGTGATAAGAGAGAAGTTCACCAATGTGGTATCACAATGGACTGAATAGTCTAAGTGAGCCCGATAAATCGGGCTGCCACCTAACCTAACCTCTACATATAATACTCAAATTCCACATGTAAATAGCGTAATAAGTCACGAGAATACATAAAGCGTATCAAAACCTAAAATAAATTTATGATTTCATACTTTGATGAAACTTACATTTTAATTATACAATTTCCATTTCTTCGATCAACTTTTAAGTTAAGTTCTATGAGAGCTTTTCAAACCGAAAATGCAATTATACAAATTACAGCACTTCTACGAAAATAATTAAGAGAAACTTGTTGAAATTTGCCTAGTGTCACAATTATCAAATGTCAATTGCTTTTTTGAATCCTTCCAGTCCTTTGAGTGCCCATTTCAATAGCGTTTTTCGTCTTTCTTCATACTGACATCTATTTCATTTTAATTTGTATGCTTCTTGTTGTTATTATATCTGGGGGGTTTCTTATTCGTTCTTCTACATTTTGCCTGTATAATTTTAATATGACTTTATTTTCAATTAAAAACTTTCAATTGAAGGCACTTAAAAAACACTCGACATAAGCAACAAATCAGAACCCTTTCATTGTTGCTGCAACACCAATATTAGCTAGAGAGAATGAATAACAAGAAGAGTTGCAGCAGCCGTAACAAAGGCGGCAAAAACAACAACAACACCAAAACAAAATGTGGTTGCAAGTGCTGCATTTTAAATTAAACATAAGTCCCATAAGTTTGCAACAGGCCCATAACAATTGATACAAACCCAGTCATCTGAGGAACATGGCCACAAAAACCAAATGATAGAGGCTCACAGTCTAGAGGCCTCTATATCATGAACATAATCGCAAAAACAGAATGATAAAAGTTTAGATATAAATGGAATCTCTTATCAATTTTATGAATATAAAGATAATTTATCTTTAAAACATGAAGATATTCTAAACAACCTTCTCAGGGAGTGAGCACAGAAAACCTGCATTGTTTTATATATCGTTAAGACCTTTCCATTGACCTTGCCAGCCAAACCACTTATACTTATTTAATTTTTGTAAGTAATTTAATTTATAATTGTACGAGTTTATTCATTTATGTTCAGAAATTTACTAGGGCCTTTCATACCTTCATTACATACATGTACTGCAGTATTGTGGTTGTCTTAAACTTATGCATACATGATGTGCATAAAATTATTAACTCTCTTCAGAAAATAAAGCAATAAAATCTAATTCAAAGAATTGAATTAATAAAGAACAAACAAAGCATACCGAACTACCAATATAAGAGAATGGACTAGTGGCAAACGCAAGACAAAATTTAAACTACTACAGGAAAAATGAAAAACGATTTTGTAAACTTGTCGACCGTGCAGGGATGAATAAAGTTAATAAGTTTGTATGAAGAAATTTTTGGAAAGTGTGAAAATGAAACGTTTGAAACAAGCTTCAGAAGAAAAGTATTCTATAAAAGCCAGTAAAAGAGTTACAGCATCATTACATTCGTAAGATAAACAAGTATATACGGCCGTAAGTTCGGCCAGGCCGAATCTTATGTACCCTCCACCATGGATTGCGTAGAAACTTCTACGAAAGACTGTCATCCACAAATTTCAACTCACTCGGATGAAATTTGCTCCTCCAAGAGGCTCCAAAACCAAATCTCGGGATCGGTTTATATGGGGGCTATAAATGATTATGGACTGATATGGACCACTTTTGGCATGATTGTTAAATATCATATACTACCACCACGTACCAAATTTCAACCAGATCGGATGAATTTTGCTTCTCCAAAAGGCACCGGAGGTCAAATCTGGCGATCGGTTTATATGGGAGCTATATATAATTATGGACTGATAGGAACCAATTCCTGCATGGTTGTTGGATACCATATACTAACAACACGTACCAAATTTCAACCGAATAGGAAGAATTTTGCTCTTCCAAGATGCTCCGGAGGTCAAATCTGGGGATCGGTTTATATGGGGGCTATATATAATTATGGACCTATGTGGACCAATTTTTGCATGGTTGTTAGAGACCATATACTAACACCATGTACCAAATTTCAGCCGGATCGGATGAAATTTGCTTCTCTTAGAGGCCTCGCAAGCCAAATTTGGGGGTCCGTTTATATGGGGGCTATACGTAAAAGTGGACCGATATAGCCCATTTGCAATACCATCCGACCTACATCAATAACAACTACTTGTGCCAAGTTTCAAGTCGATAGCTTGTTTCGTTCGGAAGTTAGCGTGATTTCAACAGACGGACGGACGGACGGACATGCTCAGATCGACTGAGAATTTCACCACGACCCAGAATATATATACTTTATGGGGCCTTAGATCAATATTTCGATGTGTTACAAACGGAATGACAAAGTTAATATACCCCCATCCTATGGTGGAGGGTATAATAAATATGTTCATTCCATAGATAGTGTGAATCTTGAGAATCTTCAGAATTTATGTTTTTTTTTTTCTCTAAAAACTATATGGCTTGCTAGAATTTCGATTCCAAATTTTATGGGCTTGACTTTGGATTTATAAATAGTTAAGGAAATTTCATCTTTTGCGTACCTTAATTTAATTCCACTAATTATGGCCGTAGCAATTGATTGTTTCCTTTTAATTGCAACTTAGACCCTCAAGCGAAAAGTGAATTTGAAAAGAAACACGTTCTCCTATTGAGGCTGTTTACTAAACTCCATATGAATTATTGAAAAAAAAAACTATAAATCTAACCATATAATTGGCGGCAATTTTAGAATTCTTTATTTGAAATTCATTCATACATTCATTCGCAAAAAATGTGTGTTGTTCATTTCCACAGCACTCAGTAACTGCTTTAAAAATAAACATTTCAAAAGCAATTAATAATAAGAATACAAAAATCCGGTTGACAGGGATTTTTTATCTGTTGTCGATGATAGGTCATTTTTTACGTAGTATTGACCACATTATTCGGCGTCTTTATGTTTCAATTTTGATTATGGCAAAATTCAATGTCAAAACTTGCAAAACCAGTTCAAAGCATTAGTATTTTTCAAACAACAAATCCTATTATCTCGATTAACGTTTATTATCGAATTATGATATTAAATGGAAATCTGGACAATATGAATTTAATTTTTGCTAATGTATATTAAGTTGTTTAAAAGCATGCAAAATTTACCAAAAAAGAATATGCCGGATTTATATTGAAATAAGAGTTACTTGGTTGATAAATCAATTTAGTTTAATTGTATCTTTTCAATGGATTTAGAAGACAAAGTTTTCATAAAACAAATTCTATGGCATTGACCCGCACTGGAATAAATCTGATATATTTTTGACATAGTTTTATGGCCTTAGGAACATAAAAGATTTTCTATAGCCAAAAAAAAAACAATGAGACAAAACAAACCTTTTTAGAAATAAATGCCTTTGGTGCCCAGCAAAATGGCGTATATTGAATGGACACATCAATAATTATTGGTAAATAAAGTGTAATAAAATTATGGTTCAGTTGAAGTGAAGTTCTTAATTTTCTTAATTTTTGCAGTGTAAATTAATTTTTTTTCTGTTCATTTAAAGTTTCTTCATGAATTTGAATACTTTATGCATTGCATTAAACCAAATAAGTTACGTCTTCATTATTCTTATGGTGTCATCACTTACTTTTTAAGATGACAATACAAATTGTTTTTATAATCGTTTAAAGAATAAATTAAGGCAATATTTTGGCAAAATATATAGTTGTTGGTTTGTTGATGTCATCTTCTAATAATTAAATTCATTAAGAATTAATTTATGAAAAAGAATTTTAAATGTGTCTTGCATATATTAACCCTAACAATTAAAATGTGCAACTTTTTTCAGCTATTGTTACGCTCTACTGGAAGTTGATATAACAATAAAAATGGTTAATGACCCCTAAATAAATAAAAAATACACTTAAACAAAAGCAATTAAATTGTACGCATTTTATTGAACGTCATCAAAGTTCTAAACTATGTTTGGAATAACACTATAGCAAATGCATATATTGTTCTTCAAAAACAATATAGTTACCTAATTTTAAATAACTTTTCCTATGCCCCATCCGCATTCATCTAATAACTAAATATCTTTTTAATTGGATTATATTAGTTTTAATTAAAAAAACTATTGCCATTGTATAAGTAATGTAAACAAAATGCTTTTAGCTAATTTTCTATTACTAGGAATAAAATTTGCTGATAGTTTATAAACATTTTGTGGCATTAAAGTGTATAAATTGAAAACGCATAAAATATGATGTACTGCTCGTTATCTATATTGAAGATATATGGACAACGGTTTCCTGAGCGATATACAAAATGAGAACAGTTTTGAACAAAAGCCCACAAAACAAAGGATATTGATTTTTTCAATTGCAGTCAATAATATGATATCATATACCATAAATGTACGAAATAAGTTCATGAGTATCCATAACAAATTATTACCGCATGAACAGTAATGTTAATGAATAATCAAATCATTCAAACTCATTCAAAATTATGCAAATATATATGTTATTAATTATAAATTAATTTAATACATACACCCTCAAAAAAAATCGCTTCTCTAACATATGTTCCAAACATATTTTGCAGGAAGCACATATATTATTGGATACTGCCGAAACATTAATATGTTCGTTTTATGTGAGCATATTATATGTTTGGAAGCATTTTGAGTCCAAAAATAGTTTATGCTTGGAAGAATTCCCCAAAGAAGATTGTGCTCATTCCCTCACGTAATTTTCACTTCCACGAAATTTTTGAGTTCTTCGCATCTTTTTCTGTAATACAAATATGCTGTTTTTTTTTTCAAATGTCTATTCTCTTGGTTCCGAATATTCATTCTAATATTCAAATTAAATAATATTTAGACTTAAGCGGTTTCCCAGAAATTGCTCTCATTTCATTCGCTCGCTCTGTTATGTTGATATCTTTTTATTCAACCCTCCCGGTTTCCATCTCTATTTCTTTCTCTATACTAACTCTCTGTCGCTCTCTGAATAAAGTATCCCAACATATATATGTTTACTCGAAATTTGTAAATTTATATATGTTTACATTCACACATATTATTTTTATGAAATATTCATGCCTCAAACATAATATATTCTAACATATTAACAAATGTGTCCCAAACATTTTGTGTTAATTTAGGAACATTACATGTTTGTACTTAAATGTATTGTGTTTAAAAATTGTGCCCGAAACACATTTTGCCACAACCTATAATTAACTCATGATAATTATAGGATTCTTTAAATCAGTATTATCTTCTAATAATTAGAATAAACCCCAAATTATTTTGGAATTTTAGAATTTTTTATTATATTTTCAAACCCGACTAGCAATATTTAATTGCATTTATTTGTAAAAGCTGTTGTATACAACACGAAATTTATCATTATTAACATTCTAATTAATACTATCTTGAGGCAGTAAGGAACAATTATTTAGATAAATCAAAGTCTTCACAGACTTTAAATAAAATATTCATAACACTACAAAGCATAGGGCGTTTGAAGAACACAATCATTGGCGCCAAAGGGATGACTACTCAGATAGAAACTAAGAGATCCAAACAAAGTACATGTCTTAAAGAACCTTGGCTTAAATGTTTCCTATTAGAATCGTACCAATACAATATTGTATACAATATTTACAACGGCAAATGCCTACTGTGTGTATTTTATTTTTTCGTTATTTACATTTTACATGAAGCAAACAATAAAAATTAAATTTGATTTAATTTTTTTTTATTTGTGACGAGTTTAGGCTTGGCTCCGTGGCATAGAAAATTTGTAGTCGTAATTGTTATGGTGTAGTTGACTAAAGCTGCCATTGCTTCTGTCAATTTTATCTTCAACTTTTAGCATCAAAATCGACAGTTGTTCCATGTGGGATGGATGGAGTGGCTGGGGCAAATGCTGCACTGGTGCCTTTGTTTAAGACCATACAATAATCCACAAGAGTAACAATTAATTTTTGTTACATTTGCACAAAGAAACATTTGTGTTCGATGAATGATGGTTGGCCAATTTCAAGCAAACAAAACAACAACAAAAAAACAATTATTAACACAGAAAGGGGAAATTGTTAATTATCGTTAAATGAAGTTGTTCGAGACTTGTGCGCATGCGAACAAACCTCCCAATAGACAAGCATTACAATTAAAAATGACAATTAAGTAATATTGGCATCGGCCAGGGCAACAATCATACAAATACCCCCTGAAACTTGAATATGTAAATAATTCATAAAAATTTCAAACGCTTAACGTCAATCGCTCTATGAAATATGTAATCGTCTTGGACAATTGGACATGTGAGCAAATATGTTGAAGAAATTGCCTGTCATCAGGTTTCTTTGTGGCCAATCCATCTATCCACCAGTCGGCATTACCAATGGGGTGGGCCTTATGAACACGTTTTATTAACATAGACTTAGAGTTATCCGCCCAGCACAGGAGGTGGAATGACAGACAATGCGAGGTCTTTAAAGTTCAGTGAATATAAAACTTCATATAAAATATTGCGAAATGGGAACGAATCTCTATTGTTGGTGTGCCTTTTAGTTGCATTTTTTTTAATTTGTTATTGGTTTACAAAAAATTGCTAACTTTATTGTAGGTGTTTAATACCTTTAGGGGATTATTGGACAAACAAAAAATAAACGACTAGTCTCAAAATAATGTTAAAAACCATACAGTAGATTTTAAAAGTAAACACCATAAAAATAAATTCTGACATACAACATTGGAAACAATATCTTTCTTAAATATGTATGAAAGTGCCTTAGGGTCGTAAACAATAGTTCGAATCCAAATCTTGTAAGGGATTCGGACATTTTCTACGTTTTATGCAGATCTAGAATTTTTTGTTACCAATTTCTGACAGTCGAAAACTGACTGATAACTGTTAGAATTTTACATAAAAGATCACATTAAAGCATTATTCTTGCGTGTATCCAGTTACCAGTAATTATAATAATAATAGGCGTGTTTCCATCCAAGACTAGGTACTCAAATACACAAATGTGCAGCATTTACATCAGTTTTAGCAATCTAAAAATGTGCAGTCTTTTGAACACTTTGGACTAAATATATATTGGGTACAAAAGAGATGTCGAGTTTAGATGCTTTACACATTGGACTACATACCATCTTAAAAACTATCCAATATCTCAAGCCCTGTTTGTACACATTTTTACACTTACTGTATATTTTTGAAAACAAAAAAATGTTAATTGAAATCAGTCTCATGTGTGTCTAGCACAGCAGGTTGTCTACTTGACTTTAATATTTATACCACAATTATTTCGAACACGCAATTTGTTTTTTTTTTCGTATGGCGATAGTGGGAAGTTTCATGAAACAAAATGAAATTCAGAAGGCTCATAACTCAAAAGAAACCATATTTAATTTAGGCGAGTTTATGATTATGAGTTATTTTGTCAATTATTATACCTTCATATCCGTTGGATTTACAGAAAAACCACAAATTACTTTGTAACAAAGCATATGTTCCCAACGTAATTATCGTCCAAAAATAAATAAATCTGTAACAAGATCCTCCTTTTTCCTGTACATCCTGGTTCTTCCTTTATCTGTGTATTAAAATTGTTTCTTTTTCAAAATGTTTTTTTCAAAAAATCCATTTACAAGGACCATGGTATGGAGTCTATACAATTCTCATAAATCTTTGAACAGAAATTTACGCTCCAAGTCATGTGTCATTTTGACAGCTTGAGTTGTGGTTGTTGTTGTAGCTGAAATTGTCGCCCATGATTATTCTGGAGTAGCTAAGTAGAACCATAAGCTTGAGTCTGACTGTATTTCTTTGTGTTTATTTTTTCATGTTATAAATTAAAGTAATTTCTTGGTGATGTTTGCTAATGATAAGACAGTAGAAATACAATATACATTGAACGATGGACGGGAGGATGGAGGGACGACTCAACAGGGCAGACCATAGCATCAACGCTATTGACTCTAAAATGGGGTTTCACATATATGATTATGTCCATATGTGAATATCATCTACACCATCATCATGAGAGTGTGTTGGACAAGCTAGAGGCAACATTAGATCATGAGGATGAAGTGGAAAATGAATAAAGTGTCCCAGCCATAATAATATATGTGTTCAAAGATTAGATGATTTATGTAGATAGAAACCGAACATAGGTCTTTCTTTTCCCATTATTATTATTACTAAAATAAATTATAATACAGCCAAAGTAAAATAGTTTTTAGGAATTTTGAATTTAAACTTTTAGAAAAAATAAAATTTAAATTTGTGTAGGAAATTTAAAAAGTCAACGTTGAAGTCCTTTTAAGTTTTCGTTGTGTTAGAGTTCATACATTATAGATTGCAATACTTCTTTTTTCGAACCTAGCAAAAAGATAGAGCATTTTCCCTTATGGCTGATATGACATATGAAATTCTTATTTGCTTAAAAAATAATTTTTTTTGCCATCTAGCGAAACTCAACGAAATTTCAAAAACACCACTATTTACAATTTCACAAAAATTGTCATCTATGCCCTAGAATATACATACTTATATTTCTTTATCTCTCATTATTCTCTCAAAGTTCCTTCACATATTAAAGTTCTATTGACTGGCTCCATGATTTTGGCGTTAATTAACTTTAATAATTGACGAATAAATAGTCCACAGACTGTTTGTATCAAATTTCAAAGATAGTTCGTCGTAAGCAACATAAAATTGTCCATCATCACTTCATTTATAAATTAAAAGCAATATTAGTTTTGTCAGCCCTTCTTGAAGCGAAAAAAATATTTCCGTTGAAAAATTCTGCTCCTCGGCACATTCAATAATTTACAAACTCTCAAAAACAGCCAATGAAAAGCAAACAAAGCACTTACATTCAGTCAGTCAGATAGTCAGTAAACCAACCAGTCAGCCTTCCAACCCAAAGTAAAGAAGCATTTCATGTTGATTTCTCTAGGCGAATGACTCATTCTGCAAAACAAGGAGGGAGTTCAGTCAAACGAAACATGCTAGCATGGAGTCAAGGAATAGAACGACATCCAGAAATCCGCATACAATTCACAGGCGCTCCATGGACAAAGACCGACCGATCGTTCCACCAACTATGGACGCTACTAACCTCCACACACCAACTGTCTGTTAAACCAAAAATTATGGCAAACATAAAAATCTATATGAACATTTAAATAATCAAACGCAGAACGAAAAAAAAAGAACTTTACCAACAGCAGCAGAAAACATTGCACCAAGCAATACATTTTCCACCAAAATCAACAACAGCAGCAGCAACATCGTAAACACTTTGCCTGTGGCTTATGTTGCTGCTAATTTTTTTTTTTGCTCGCTGTATTTTCTGTAGTTTTTCCATTTCATTTTCAGAATGAAATTCAAAATGCGTACAAGGATTGCATGAATATATGTATGTATAATACGTAATAATCGAAGGGATGTTTAATAGGCGTGATATTTTGAGGCCTATGAAACGATGTGATACCTCACAAATTGTGGAGAAGTGGTTAGAACCATGACAGCGCATAGTTTTATTGTGTCTTAAGATAAGACGAAATAAATAAATATGTGAGGTCTTGTCGTGTACTTCTCCCAAAAAAGACACATAATGTTCCAATAAAACAGCAGTTGGTAAAGATTTGGAGTACTCGAGCCACTACACTCAAAAAACTGAACCCTATATGGCACTAAAGCCAATTTAATACTATTTTAGTTGATGGCATTATTATGTTTTGAGAAAGTTTTCTTGACTTTAATTATTTTTTGTTTATGTTATGAGCTTAAAAAGGGGAAAATTATATACAAAATGAAGCAGAAGATGAAGATTTACTAAATTCGTCATCAGAATTTTTTAAAATTTGTAAATTGTACAACAACTTCGCCCATCGTGAACTTCGTGTGGTACTAAAGACATTTTTGCAATTTTCACTGAAAAAAAAAAACAGTGAAACCACCAGAAGGAAAAACTTTGGTTAATTTTAGAAAATTTTAACTAAACAGTATTACAAACGCTGGCGACAAATTCAAGAAAATTCATTACACAATTAAATAATTATTATTATTATAATTATGTCTAAAAATTTTTCTTAAATTCGTCAAAAACTTTTTACTGATTTTTGTGAAATCCGCGTGACATCTACGTTTGTAATAAAGATTAGTTAAAATTTTCTGAAATTGAGCAAAATTTTACTTCCTGATGGGTTCCATTGTTGTGAGTGTAGAGAAAACCCCTCAACGAAAAAAAGTACGACTGCTCTATTTGCCAGCTGTTTAATGTGCTTTTCTCATTCCTATTCCCTGTCCAGAGAATGAAGCCGCCGAGTCGCGCCGCTGATTTCAGTCGCCGCCGACCATTTTGTGCCAGTCGACGCCGCCGCCGGATATGTCGACTCATCTCGACTCAAATTTAGCCGCCAATTAATCAAAAATATCGATTTAAATCAGAAAAATGTATTAGCAACTGTCGTATTTTTTGCCAAAATTTTGAACCTTCCACCCACAATCTATCGATTTCAAGCTGCTATAATAGTTACGCAAAAATTTAGCTCAGAAATTTTAACGAAATGTAAATTTGAATGTAAGATTGGTTGTACAACTAATCTCATTACCATTCGAATAACTTCAATTTGATTTTATAATGAATAATTGTACGCCGCCGAATTGACAAATTTATATAGGCTTAGCCGTCAAGCCGCCGCCGCCGACAAAAATGGGTCGGCTTCATTCTCTGTCCCTGTCTCTTCTTCTATACGAAATGCTTCTAGAAGAAACAATAAAAAAGTGATGATCTCAATTAGTATTGTCTCATATTGGGGTAACACGAAACTATTATTATAAACTTTTAAGGAGCTTTTTTGAAAGCTATTATAATAGCGACTAAGGGCCCTCCTGAGCATTTCTCGCAAAATTACCCCACTGAGAGAATACATAAAAGTGAAAAAAAAAAAATATTTACGATTATTTATGTGTACGGATGAATGCATAGATGAATGTATAAATACATTAAAGTACATACGACGCTTACCATTCGTCCATAACGAAAAAGAAAGCTGAAGAATAGAATTTAAACTTATCGTTTTGCAAAAATATCATATCCATGGATAATAGCACTGTTAAACTTTGTTGCATTGATATATCATATCGAAAGTTACATTACAACATGTCACATTAAAAAACAAATTACGTATAAATTGCAATCTCGCAATACATTTACAGTAAAATAAATTAACGTGTATATGTATTGCTGAATAAAACAATAGTAAATAGAATATGACATTTTTATATTAGGAAGACTTTAAACAAAGTGCTTGCGACACCAGCATCAGTAGCTCTGTGTCTTTCTTTGTTTATAACAATGATTCGAAACATTTCCTGGAGAATGTCTCCAGCTTGCTACTTGTTTAGTTAAAACTGTAATGGACCGAGCAAATGTTCATTTTTTCAGTTATGTTGCCTCTGACATATGCCAGCAGTTCATTTTGAGTAATTTAACCACTTAATGCAAGACAGCATGGCGTGACTGGCAAATCAAAATGATTTGATTGTAGTTATGTGTGGTCCGTACGAAACGTAAATGCTTCTTAAAATCAAATTCAAACTTTAGTGTATTCACCACAGTGAGTAAGGTTGCCTAATCAATTTGAAATAATTTTTCAAGCAATGTCACCGCAAATGTTACGTTATGTTGTATTTCTAATTGTATAAAATCATGGCCCACTTTAAAGAATACTGCTTGTTTTCGATACTTCTTCTAGGACATAGATGATAGCCTAAAAATAGGGTACGATTTATATTCAAGAGTTTGCATCCTTAAGTTATAGTAAAAAGCTAACGTAAACTTTAAACCTACTTTTACCACACAAATTCATTCAATAAACTGCCAGTAAATTATTATTAATATGAACATAAAAGTGTTACTTACAATTGTTTGCTTTTTGAAGTCGATTAGTAGTCATTCACTATTGAGACAATCAATCGATTTACAGGATATACAACTTTGATTTCTGTGATGAAAAGTTGATCCATCGAAAAATTATTTTCGAAGTTTGCACCCCTTGGATAATTATGTACCTATCTGAAAGGTTTTTTATTACTACCTTGTATTAAAAGAAAAACATATTACAAAACATCACATGAATCTTATGATTTTACCACGTTGTATTGTTTGCGCATAAATTCTCTCAATAACAGAAGTGTGAAATAAATGATTAATCATTTCCTCAATTTGTATCCGACATACCCCAACCGCGGCCAGATGCAATATTTAATAATAATTCCTGATGAACGACGAAACACGCATGACCACCAATCGCAACTATCGTTTATGTGTCCAATGGACATTGGACGATTTTGCCAGCTGGTGGTAGATTGTATTAAATTTCCAACACTCGATAAAAATCAGAAATTTCTTTTTCTTTATATATATGTGACGATCATAGAAGCGATTAATCATAATTAAAAATAAACTTTTTTAAAACTGAAGCTGCGAAAGAAAATTGAAAAATTGAAATTAAATAAAACACAAGAAAAATGTGATTACAAAGAGAAGAACGGGAATGAGATATATTCAGAGGAAGGTGACCACGACAACTACGCTTATGTCGACCAAGATAACGAGTACGACGACGATCATTTATATTTGCTAACTCCAACTACCGAGGCTATAGTAGTAAAGGCTCAAATGTCAGCCACAACAACTACCAGGCCTTCACCAGCCACTACACCATTGTATGATGGCTATGCCACCATAAGAGGCAGAGGTTTGACCAGATCACTATCGATACGAGCCAAAGAATTGGAGGCAGCTCAGCAACAAGAGGACAATGAAGAAGTTGTCCATAGACAAGTCACAACACCCATTGTGGGTGAACGCAAGAGAACGCTCTCACTACGCAGTGATTTTGGTCAACAATCGTCACCATATAGAGGCAGTTTAATGGACAAGACAACCAATGGTAGCGGTAGTATGTCCAAAAGCTTATATCAGCCAGCGGGAAGCGGTGAAGAAATTTATGTTTCTCGAGGACTGGCTAAACCAGTAAAAACTCCCACAATTACGGACATAGAACCCATGTATGCAACGGCAAATTCCACATTTCGTCCTTTATCCGACGCCAGTTCCTCGTCGGGTGGTAACGCGTCCATGTCTGGATGCCGAGACAGTGTAGTGGGTTCTTCCGGATCAGGCAGTATAAATGTTGATTACCAAAGTTTGAAGAAAAATTCAAGATTTTCCCTGGATTCCCTCCATTCTAGCAGTGTTGCAAAAACTCCTGATTACACAACGGCCGATGAAGATCAAATATTTTTGTATACCGCGCCAGAATCTCCCAAACGTAGACTGGATAGTGGTATAAGAAACTCTTATGATGAATCGTCAGATCGCGGCTATTCACCTTTCAAGCGGCAATCATTTGAAATGCAAGAATATCCTGTGATACGTACACCTTCAGAGCATTCCCATTCCTCAAACTCTCCAAGCAAACAGCGACGGATATCCAACTCATCAATACAATACAAACGGGTTCAATCAATGGGTGAATATTCTCGTAGACCAACAACTCTGATGACATCCTCTTTTCAAAGAAGCGAGAGTGAAAGTCCTACTTATGGTGTCAATACTAAAAGTCCTATCTCACCCATCCATTGTAGCCACAAACCTCCACCCACGCCAGTTAGAAGGGAGAGTTTATATGCCAAACCAAAGATTTATGCATCGCCTACCAAAAGTCCTTGTCGAAGCCCCTCCTTAGTGCCCTTAGAAACCAAACCAAAAATATCATGTTACCAGCTGCCGTCACCACCTCAACGAAGTACAAGTGCCGAAATTTTAGAAAGATCCTATACAAGTCAAAGTTTGGCCACATTGGATCAAGATGAAATTTTGGCTGTGCCAACAGCTATGCCAGTGTTACAAAATCCCGTTGACCGACGCTATCATACATTGGGTCATATGAGAGTTCAAAGTCTGGGTAGCAGTCTTCATCGAGCGCCAGATTCACCTATGGGTTCCCTAATGAATATGATGTCTGGAACATACTACAATGGTAGCCACCCTCACAATTTGTACAGTAATTTACATCCCAATAAATCGGCAGGGAATATCTATGCCTCGGCAGAGGCTGCTGTTGAAGATCTAAATAAATTAGCTCCGGAATATATGGATCCATTGGATTTCAAAATAGGTTGCCAAACCACTTTGCGAAGTAAACCTATTATACCCTGGTATGAGTTGGCGATACGAAAAGACTTAAAAAGGCAATCGTGTCCACCAATTAGCCGAAGTATGCATACTAACGGAACACAAACACTAACATCAGCAAGGAGTACCGATAATAAGGTTAATATAATTTTTTCTTTTTAATTCTTCATACTTTTATCATGAAAATTCTATGAAATTGAATAATGGAAATTAGTAAGAAATATTTTACATACCTTTAATAATATCTGCAAATAAAGTAGAGAGATTATTAGATCGTATTTTGTTTTGTAGCAACAAACAAAAAATTGAACTTATACTAAAATTGTTTACTGTGACAATTTGTATAAATGTCCTTAAAGCATACAAAATGGAAGTTTTAAATATACGACATCAACGCGGAAAATAGCAAAATATAATCATACATTTACCCTTGTGCTTATGAGATATAGTTTTTCCTCCCTACTTAAATAAGATATTAAATATATCTTGATCTGTTTAACCCTTTACAAAGCAATTCGTTCAATTTGTTCAGGAATCCTTAAACAAGTTGCAAAGTTTTAATTGCGTTCAATGAAATTCTCACGGTTAGTTTTCATTTCCCAAATTGGTTTAAAATAAAACTTTTTCCTCTCCTTATATAGGGAAAATCTAAACGAAACGTGATTTTTTGTGTTTTCCAATTTAAATCGTAAAATTTCTCGCACATATATATATGTGAAAAAAGACAAAAACACAAAATCCCAAACCCAAAAAGGTTATAACAATACTCAATACACAACGCACGGATAGCTGTAGCCGTCATGATGCAGCTCAAAATAAAAACAATCGTCATTGTAGAAGCGAACAATAAAGTAAAGGCCAAGTTAGAAACATTTAATGCTTAAATACAACATTTTCTGTCAGTCGAACATAATAATTTATGGCAACTTCATTGCAGCTGAAAGTTTTGCCAAATACCAAATACTGACATTGATTGGAGGATAGATGTTGCTACATTACTTTAGCACTTTTCATTAAACGCAACCAATTTGGCCATTTGACGTCGGGATGCATTTGGAGGTGACAGTAGTTAATGCACACAGAGAAGAAATATGATCATCCCAAACATGTTTTCAGAACAAAATGTTAGTTTTGAACGGTGAACATGCAACATTTTCATCGCATGCTTACCAAAATCAGTAACAGTCCAAAAATAAAATTTTGTTGTTTGCGGTGATCATATTCCTTCCCTGGGTGTGAATCAAATGCCAAAATTGGGGAAGAGTCAAGGTTATAAGGAGAGAGAAGTCTTATGTCAACAAAACAAGTATATGAGTTCAACTACACCCTCATAAAAAATCGCTTCTGTAACATATACTCCCAAACATATTTTGCTTCAAGCATATACATTTTTGGGTATTGCCCAAACATTTATATGTTTGATCTCTTCCAATATATAATATGTTTGAAAGCATATTGGTCTAAACAATATATGTTTGGGTAGTCTAAGTTCCAAACATTTTGTATTTTTGCATCCAAATTCAATAATGTTGTCTTCCAAAAAACAATATGTTATTTTGTGAACATATAATATGTTTGGAAGCATTTTGCACCCAAAAATATTATATGCTTAAAAAAATTTTCCCAAACAATATTGTGCGCAAAATTTTATTTATTTATTTATATATTTACAATCATAATGAATTATGAAAATAAACAGGTAATATAGATGCTAACAACATAGGTTTTCGACCTGAATGCTCAAAATTTTGTTTCTGCCTAATTGTATATTCCCCCACATCTTTCTCACTTCCACGAGATTTTTTAGTTCTTAGCACCTTTTTCTGTAATACAAACATTGTAGAAGAAATTATTCAATTTTTTTATTTTAATTTTACCTTTTGCCGGACGGGGATTCGAACAGCGGACCACACAGTTTGTAAGGATCAAAGAAGTAGCTGATCAATTGCCCAAGGAAAAATAAAATGTTAATTTTGTAATAACAAGCAACAACCACCAACTTAATTCAATATCGCTCCCTGTTAAATAGCGCTCCAAGCTACTAAACACATATATGTTTATAGACTATTTCTAAATTAATATATGTTTGCATCCAAGCATATTATATTTACAAACATTTTATGTCCCAAACATAATATGTTCTAACATATTAACATATATGTCCCAAACATGTTATGCTAGTTTATGAACATTATATGTTTGCACTCAAAAATATTGTGTTTAAAAATTTGTGTTCCAAACATATAATGTTTATAGCCAAACATATGAAAAACAGTCTTTTTCATCCGTGCAGCGAAAATTATAAAAACTTACGGTAGCATTACTTGTTAGTATACAAATTCATATTATCCCTAACACTTGCTCTGGGTTAGAGAATAATTGGATGTGCATTTTTTACTGGGCACTCATACTCATATTTTCTCAAGTGAGCAAGAAAACATGACAGATGAAGATTGACTTTTGAGTAACATAGCGAGTGGGTTGTGTTCAGATAGATGTGATATATTTCTTTGTTTAATTACAAAAACATTTTTATAATATCATTGAAAGCTGCATTCCTGGTTTGAAACATGCAATTGAAATATTTTTACATCCGTTTGCTTGTCTTACCTTATAAATGACGGTGCTAGGAGCCTTTGTTCTTTGCTATGATATTTAGAGGATAGTGTCTGGCAATCGCCACAAAATACACGATTATGAAGACAACGGTCACTGAGCCTGTGTTTCACTCATAAAATGTTACAACAAATCTTATACAAATATTTGAAGTACTTGATATGCATGACTGCACTTGTCTCTTCGTGTTCGTTGGTATTTGTAGTGGTCTTGTATATCGATTGTTCAAGAATGATTGGTGTTATTGTGGCTGGCATTGTTCATTAATCGAATTTTGATTTAATCAACCAAATGAGTGTTGTATTGAATTTGTTCAAATACATTGAACAATTTCATCGGCGACATGACAGATTATAATTTGTTGGAGAACATAACGGAATTTGACATCTCACGAAATCATAGTTTGTAAAATAAAAAGAGGAATAGATCAAATAAACGACCTTCATAAAATATGACATCTCAGTAACGTAATTTTGGTATTCATAGAACAGAGAAAGAGATATACACTCACTTTGTTTTCCAGAAATGTTTTCTTTATATCTCAAAGATAATTTTGAGAGAAATCAGATATTTTGATTTATTAATTTTCCCCGTTTCATTTGTTATTTAGCTACCAATTATTCAAAGTTTAAAAATTATGTTTAAGTTGTAAAGTTGTGATGTGAAACTGAAGTCCTAAAATGTAATTATTAAATTATTATGTAAAATGAATTTATTCAAACAACAAAAAATAGTATTTCATGGACATCCAATAGTCTGGCAAATCTGATGCCTTCAACGAGAAGCATTGTAAATATATGAACTATTTACCTATGTGCATTAACTGCTGCTTTAGAATAGCATCATCTATATCGGTTCTTTGGGTTGTTCATTCAAAAACCTTTTTGTAGCTAGTTTAAAGAAGAATGAAATGGCGTCGAACAGCTTCGTGGCTTCTTTATGACAGTTCTTCGCACCATTTCGCATCTAAATGCTTTCCCATAAATATTCATTATGCATATCATTATAGTTATCATTTTCTCTAATGCCAATACCAATTCACAACACGTTTTCAGCTATGTTATAATTCCCATTAAATTTAATGAGTTCTCATAACATTAGCCAGTGAAATGAACAGAGCCAAACAGCTCCAACAGCCTCGTTCTACTTTGAGCACTGGAAGTAAGTTTACAGACTCTCTGACGATTAACGCAACCACGTAACTCTTCTAACAAGATAAAAAAAACAAAAACAATCAAAGCACTGGAAAATTATTATTGTTATTATGATTTTTTTGTTTGTTTGTTTCTAAGATATCTTAAAAAGGCAAAGCGCCAATGGACAAAAATGGGATGCATAATAGTTAGTTTATATATAATCCAAATAAGATGGTAGGCCAGACAAGTTAGTAGACCCCTTCTCTGTGATTAATTGCCATGTAATGACTTCTAACAATACTGAAAACTACTGCAAGCCAAAAAGTCACAATTTTATGAATTTTCAATTGGATTGTGGCTTATCTCTCTCCATCTGTTAAGATTTCAATTCTTTTGCTATTCAGGTTATTTATTCATGCGAAATTTTCGCATAAATCTTAAATTCAGGTGTCTTTGTTTGTCTCTGTTTGCAACTTGAATTTAAACATTTAACGGATGACAGACATTCCCTCATAAGTGGCATTATCTGTGGTCCATCTTAATAAAGCTGCAGCTTAAATGAAGGCCGTGTAATAGAGCGGCTGTAATGAAAAAGACTTAACAAAAATTCAATCTGTGAATATTAATTCGACAACATTTTTGAAATCAGTGGGTTGATAATGGTATTAAATAAATTCAACTTATTGACGTTTTTTCACAATTGTCTTTTTCAAAATATTAAAAATAAGTATATTATTTATGACCCATAGATCTTCATGATAATAATAATAAAGCTTAAGATTATTGTATTTTTACATAGAGAAACGGCTACTGTTCATTTTGAACGAATGGTTAATGATCTGTAAAATATTTGATAAATTGAACCAGTTCATAATAATGTAAAAGGCAACAAGTAAATAGAGTAGAAACACCGGCCGGTTCGAACCTCATGGACAATTCAGCATGCATATCATATAATAAATTCTACTTGATAGAAAGAACGTCTGTCCGTTAAAGCATTTTTTAATGGACAGACAGCAGTCCTGTTTGAAATTAGCCTCAGTTTGTTAATGACGGATGTTGTGAAGTGTTGAAAGTTAACTTTATATACAGAAACAAAAAAATGCTTCTATATGAGACATAGACCAATTAAGAATAAAAAAGTTGAATACTTTTCTAATCGACTTATCATGATAGCCAAAATTACTAATATCTTAACCCTCTAATGCCCAAGCCCACCTTTAGGCGGCCTTCACTTAATAAGGAAGCTTTTAGTAAAACACTCCTTAAGACAACAAAAATGGGCAAAATAAAAAGAAAACTTATTTGAAACTATTCAAGAGGCTTTGCAACATATGCTGAATTTTACGGTATAAATTTTTCTTGCTTAGTTCTCTTGCTTTTGTGTCGTTAAAATTGAAAATTTAATCAGCTGGCAAAAAAAATTGGGGCATTAGAGGGTTAACGCCATTCCAAGACAGACAAAAAGACGCTAAAAATTTTGTCCGAATTTGGGAAATCGATTTTTAGGTGTGTGTTGATTCAGGAGATGAGTCGATCAGTACATACTGTGCCAGGTTAAGGACGGTAGTCAGATTCTCAAGCAGATCAAAAATTGTATACCCTGACAACAAATTTGTTTATGGTTTAGAATCTTGTGTTCCATCAAGAGTTTACAAAAAAAAAATAAATGCAGACCGTTGCAAAAGACAACATTTCATGTTACAGGACGGCCAAACCTGGCGCCGCAGTATAACCACCAAATATTTTTAGCTCATTGAGTACCTTCCGATATCCGTATCCATATATTTCGAAACTGCTCATGGCGAAAAGTTTGACACTCACTTTGGTCAAATTTATGCCTAGTGTGACCGTACCCATAGATTTTCCAATCTCAAGAACCAATTATTTTTGAGTGGTCTCTCAATAAATATTATTCGCTAATTGATAAATATTCTAGTCCTACTTTTTCACTTCATAATTGTCAACTTATCTAAGCTAATCACCTAGATATATTGACAGCAACCAAAGAACTGAAATATCTCTATTTTCATTGTATCATCCGCATGAAATCTCAATAAAGTTGAAAATATTTTTTTTCTTCCTTGTGATGTTGAAGTTTCTTTATGTCTATATGATTTCCTGGGGGATTTTTTTGTGTTTCATATACATTGCAGCAGACACTGGAGTTGATTTTTATCTTTGACACAACAGCAAACAAGAGTACAAGGCTTTTGTTGATTGTATTTGGATGTTTGAATCCATTTATTTGCCACCGCCTCTTTTTTCTTGAATAGCAACCAAAAAGTGGACTTGGATTTAGGCTAGTGGCACCAGCATTGAGCACTCTCCATAGCCTGGAAATCTAAAACAAGTTTCGTTTGATTTCAATACAAGAATGGAAACGCCACATATATTGGAAAGGCCAACCCTTTCAACCATTGCTCAACCAGCATTACCATTATGCGATGAAACAACAAAGCCAAGGTTAAAAGAAAGATCCAAAGAATATCAACATCAAACTAAAAAGTGCAGTAGCTTTGTTTTTCTTCTTTTTACGAATTTATTATTGTGATACCGATGCTGGTTGTGTTTCGATGATGCACTTTTGGCTGATGGTGTGCTTATTTGACTGTTTTTTTTTCTTGGTACGATTGGTAAATTTCCTAGCAAGATTGAATGAATGAATGGTTTTCTGTTCGAAAAGCTGTCATGGCTTCTATTCTTCTTTGTTATTCTCTCACCATTTCAGGAAACCAGTTTGGTCTTATGTGTTATTTTTCTTTTTAAGGAATTGTATGTTGTTTTTTTTTTAAATATATTAAATTCTGGTCTTTGATTTTGGAGTTTGGTACCCCACAACCATTATAATCTAGAGTTGGAACAGGTGTTGCGTTCATTGTCTTACCTGGCCACAAGTGTGGGAATATTTCGGGGATCCAAGTGAGGAAAACACGATAAGAATTTTAATGAAAAGCCCTATTTTGGGAATGGAGTATTAAGAAAAAATTTCAAATTTATTCGTTACCAAATTATGTTACAAATGCAGCGTTGACATACAAGGAATTGTAATATCAGGTAATTTGTTTGGCGCTCTGGGGAAATACAACACAGGGGTTTCAATTTATGTTGACAGTTTCAAATGCGATTATTTGTTCGGCTGCACAATGGGGCAACGAACTCATAAATTATGTAAAGAAATTGTATGTTATGTGGCATGAAAGTAGTTAGAATACAAGAATATAGAGGAATATTTACTTGGACTTAGATGAATATTTTATTTGAATATTTTGAATAACAATTTGTTGTACAAATGCGATCGATGTTTCGATTTAAAAAAATATGAAGACAAAGATTTTTTGACATTAAAATACTGGTTCGACTTTTCGTAACATAGAATACCTTGAAATAAAGATTTTTTACGTGATTAACATGTATATCATCCTGCCTATAAACGGACGAAAAAGACTGTTTTTCATATGTGTGGGTGTAAAAATTATATGTTTGGAACTCAAATTTTTTAACACAATATTTTTAAGTGCAAACATATAGCGTTCATAAACTAAAATAACATGTTTGGGACATATATGTTAATATTTTAAAACATATTATGTTTGGGACATAAAATGTTTGTAAATATAATATGCTTAGATGCAAACATATATTAATTTGGAAATAGCCTATAAACATATATGTGTGTAGAAAGAGAGGGCTAGAGAGTATGCTGCAAGTAAAATAATGGAAGTAACCAATTGGCGCCTTAAAAATATATCCACCCAAAAAAAATTTCATTAATTTTTTTTACAGCCAGTGTATGACCTGACGTGAAACATAATATGTTTGAACAATACAAACAATATTTTGTTTGGACCAATCCTGAAAATATATATGCTTGAAGCGAAATGTGTTTGGGGTATATGTTACAGAAGCTTTTTTTTTTTTGAGGGTGTATATATTCATGTGACAGTTAGGAACTTAACGGATGGAAATTTTTCAGTTAAATTTATTCTTAAAAAAAAATACATCAACAATTTATTATCTGAAAATAGCCGTATGAGGCAAAAATACTTTTCAATTAAATTGTTTAGCTGGAGATTTTTCTTTAATAAATCTGAAACAATTCTTCAATAAGGACATAGTTATTCAATGAAGAAAATTTAGGATATGTAAATAAATTTCATACAAAATATTCACATATGACCCTAACAAAATGTTAGTTACAGCTATCTTACTTCACCAAATATATTCTTTAATGTCTGCTCCATAATGTCTCTATATTACAAAAAAACAATTTTGACTTTTATATCCCTACATACTCCTACATAATACACATTTTATCTTTATGAAATATGATATATATGAAATATGGTTCCTTATATCATTGGTCCATGACTCTTGATTTATCTTAAGAAATCATTTTAAAGTATTTCATTTACTTAATTGGCATGAAATACAATGTATAACGTTAACGACTAATGTTAAGTATTCAGTACTGAATAAATTGTCAATCATTCGTAACATTTGCCAAAATATATGGCTCAATTGGTGTGGGGAAAATTACAAATACCAACCACTTTAGTTATTTTAACCAATCTTTTAAAAAGAGTATTAGCAATGTTTAATAATTTCTATATTTATCTTCTCTTTCTTTACAGGTAAGTTAAAAACAACAAGTAAACTATTAAAAATCCAATGCTTTTCATGGGTAAGCTCTTCGTATTGAAATATTCCCATAGGCGGAAAAAGAAATCTCCTACATATTCCAGGTTAAAAGTTCAACATGGCTTTGAAAGTGATTTTGCCACAAGAAGTCATTCGTTAGTAGTTGTTGGTTTTTCTCTTTTTTTCTACAGAAAGAAAACCCTATTATCCATTGGAAAAGGTTAATGTGAACCTCATTGATCATAATAATAATTGAGTAGTGACGAAGACGAAATGATGATGTGAAAAAATCAAGTTTTTCCAGTGCAAACAAATCAACAGTTTGCATTACTAAGTCAAAGTTAAGCCTTCACTTTGGCATTTTTATCAGCGCTTGAAGATCAAAAGATTTGTGCGGATATCGATGGTTAATGCAACTGAACATTTGGTATTAGTCTTGAAAATTGACCATGTGAGCCATCACCACATGAGCACTAAGCTATTGCTTGATGGATATGGAAACAATCGGAAAAATGAAATATGTATGATGACAATATGAGAATTTATAATACCCTACTGAAACAATATTAAGAAGAAAATCAACCAATTTATAAATGAAGTTATTTCTGTAACAACAACTAAACCTCTTTGGGGAAATATATAGCAGCACAAAGTGTGATGAAATGATGAATTCTTAACGGTTAGAGCTAGCTATGCAATGATTTCAATTCCTAGGTGATCAAGAGCCCTATTTACTGGCTACAAAAGGCTGATGTTGACAACCAATAAAAGCTAGTATAAATGGCTAATATATGCTCTATGACAAGTTCTTGATTTTTGCTTTTGCTTTAGATCCCATTTTAGCATCATATTTAAAGCTTTATTCGGAGTCTTGCCTGTACACAATCGTTGCATCGCTTGTCATATATTCAAATTTATTTGCTCTCAATAATTCATAAAAATGGGAATTTCATTGCGGAACAAAGTACGGTATCAAAATTTAACAAATACAAAGATGGTAAAATCGCGTTTTGACTCCGATTCTAATTTTAACCTTACATATTCCACATGTTCCATATCCATGGTATAGGGTGCAGAAACCACTAAAGCAGCGCCTTTCAATTGAGTCTGCAAACAAACAAGACTGCGTGACGCTAAATACATATATTTTTTTCTTATTTAGTCAAGCCAAAGAAAGCAAGCAAAAACACAACTCTCAATCACTGAGCGCAGACAAACGAGATTTTCCATATCCACACCATAACCAGACGCATGCTCAAAAGAATACATCAACTAACAGCAGGCTGTTATAGCAGCAGATCGTGCTTGAAGACATCATTTGGACCGGCTATTTAAGATTTTAAATACAATTTTCATTACAGCTCTCATGGGGAGGAAGTTTAAATGATGCTTAGTTTTATGTTTAATGGCGTTGATCCGTTGATGGGAGAGATCTCGCCCAAAATGAAATTTATTCAAAACGATAAAAGCGTGACTTGGCTTAAGAAATTCAAACTTGCTTGTTTCATAGAATAGCAGATAGGGGGAGGAGAGAAACATTGTATATGAATAAAAAATTAAGATGAAGCAAAAAAAAATCAATTTCATAAACAAAGAAGTTTTTGTTATTTGATTTCTCAATACTCTTGGCTATAGAAAATATACATCCACTATTTACTATCGTCTAGGAGGTGGATGATATCATTTTGCGCAGTAATGGCAGCGGCAAGTGGTGACATAATAGAATTTCAATTAATTCTCAATGAAAAGAAACAAAAAAAAACGCTTTCGATTGCAGGCTTACAGATTCCATTCCAACTAAACCGCAGAGATATTCCAATAATAGAATGGGAATTTCAATTAATTTCGATGTTATATTCTCTCTTCGTCGAGATGTCAAAATGATTGCTTATCAAATCAATGTCAAAAATTATGACCTTTATTTTGAAAAGTTTTAAGATTTTTCATCGCCAGCAATTTACGACTGCGTTACAACTCAATTATTCAGTCGAATGGAAATGCAATGGAGTCCAGAGACAAATTCAGTGAGATGGAAGAATGATGAAATATTTTATTCTTTGATTAATTTACTCATAAATGTTCACTTAAAAACTAGCATCACGATTTGCGTTAGATTGATGTCAGTTCTTAGGAATCTCCTAGCCTTTGTTCGCTAGTATTTGGAGGGGAAAGAGGGTAAACAAGTTTATTTTGTTTTAAAGCCGGAGGCAAACAATTGTTAACAAACCGGTGATAATAACAAATTTCATTAAAAAGAAACAAAATCAAGCGTATGAAATCATGAGGGTGAAAAGGCTAAGCTTTATTTAATAGTACAAACAGTGCATGACGGATGACGGTGTCGAAGATAGTAATTTGATTTCGTACATAAACTCACTTACTGCATACTTTTAGGATTTTGACGGAAAAATAAAAAGACAGCTTCAAAATCTGAAATTCATTGGAATTTCTATATAAATATTATAAATTATTTTATGTAATATTCTCAGTCATTAATTCCATTATAAGTTCGTGGAATTGTTAAGCATTAACGCTACAGTGTTAGTAGCAATCTAAAAAATATTGCGATTTCAAGCAAAAAACAAAACAATTATTAATTTTCACACCTGCTCTTGAGACTCTAATTTTGCTTACTTCAGCATTAAAAATACGCTTGAATGAAGAAGGCACGAAAATGGACAAAACTAACCATGAACTTAACATTATACGCAAAGAGAACGCTCGAAAAATTATGTATGAAGAAAAGCTAATTTTAAAATTTGAAATTTTTACAGCTAAACAACGGTTGGAGATTCAAGTGGAGTTTTATTTTCTTTTTAAATTTTTACTTTTGACCCAGCTCTAACTTTTATAGTTCGAGTCAATGTTACCAGTATTGGGGATTTTTCCCCAAATTGGGGATATTTTTTCGTGAATGGGGACGAAATTTCTGAGTAGGGGACTTGGGGACTTGTTGGGGAATTTACATAAATTAGGAGATTTTTGTGGGGATTTTTTTTCGAGAAATCGATTTAATCTTTTTTAAAATTTTTTTTTCTATAGAACATTTTCTATAGAAATAAAATTTTTAGAAAATTTTCTATAGAAATAAAAATTTGTTAAAACAGATTAGAAAAGATTAAACCCCACAAAAATCCCGAAATTTATGATTTTATTTCTATAGAAAATCTTGTCAAAATTGTATTCCTATGTGGAAATTTTTGTCAACATTTTATTTCTATAGAAAATTTTGTCAAAATTTTATTTCTATAGAAAATTTTGTCAAAATTTTATTTCTATAGAAAATTTTGTCAAAATTTTATTTCTATAGAAAACTCTGTCAAAATTGTATTTCTATAGAAAATTTTCTCAAAATTTTATTTCTATAGAAAATTTTCTCAAAATTTTATTTCTATGGAAAATTTTTTAAAATTTTATTTCTATAGAAAATTTTGTCAAAATATTATTTCTATGTAGAAAATGTTCTCAAAATTTTATTTCTATATAGAAAATTTTGTCAGAAGTTTATTTCTATAGAAAATTTATGAAATAGCTCTTTGCAAAATCTACCAAAACATCAAAAATTCTACCAAACAATAAAAAATCTACCATTTCTGGTAGAATTCTACCAACTTTGACAACGTGTTACCACCCAATTTTACCACTTGAATATTTAGAGGTAAATTTTCGTTCATAAATACAAGGTGACCTAACTCCCATTTTCATATCTCCAGCATTTGGAAGATGATCATCAGTCTCTTGGTGTTGTGGTTCGAAATCTTGATCTTATTGCAGCTTGCTGGATTTGACAAAATTGTAATTTTTAAAGTATTACTGATTTTCTACAAACCTTTTGCTTTATTTGTTTTTTTTTCAAAAAAAAAAAAAAAAATACTTGTCAAAAAGGTATTGGGGATTTTTGTGAGGAATGTAAGTTTAAATTGGGGATTTTTGGGGATGAAAACATCACAATTTGGTTCGAGTGTTATTTGCGGCCAATGAGTGACTTCTAAATCAAAAGAATTTTTTGGATGAGGCAGCACTTCGTATATTAACCACCCCAATATAAGCACATACTCACACAAAAAAATCTGATACAATCACGAAATTGATTGATCCAATTTAAAAATTTGTTGACTCAATTAAATTTTTAATTGAATATTTTTAAAAACTCAATTAAGACTTTAATTGCAAAAGTTTTCCTGATTTTTTTGTGCTTAACACTGACAAATTATTGTCGAAGATACAATGATTTCTGGTCCTTAAAATACGAAACGTCCTTATCCTTAGAGTTAAACGATTCGACCTTAAAATGGGTATCTTTGATCCAATTTAAAAATTTGTTGACTCAATTAAATTTTTAATTGAATATTTTTAAAAACTCAATTAAGACTTTAATTGCAAAAGTTTTCCTGATTTTTTTTGTGCTTAACACTGACAAATTATTGTCGAAGATACAATGATTTCTGGTCCTTAAAATACGAAACGTCCTTATCCTTAGAGTTAAACGATTCGACCTTAAAATGGGTATCTTTACATACTCGTAAAAGAAAATTCTTTTGAATTGAGATTTGATTTGATATTATAGAAATCGTCATTAAATTCGATGAATTAAAAATAAGAGACGTCTACTAAGACTATGTTTTAGATACTAGATATGCTGCCAGTAGAGGTTGCTGGTGAGGAATGTAGTAGTTCCGAAACGGCAGTCCATCCAACCATCTTGCAGTCTAAAAGGTTTTGTCCACATAAATTTGACAAGCATACTTTTTCTATCTTGTGGTTTAAGCTGAAACCCAAAGAATAATAATTATTTAACCCTTTCGACCCCGAATTTTTATAGGTATCGCTAAAATTTTTTTTTTACATTTAATCATGTTGAAGTCATTTAAGAAGCGTCTAGCCAAAATTTCGGGTCGCCATGCCCATTCGTTTAGGCGGTAGAGAATGTTGCCTGTGGGCAACTTTGGGCAATTGTGACTACAAAATAGTTTGTTTTGTAATGATAGACATATTACGTTTTATTGGATTTTTGTTAAGTTTTTTGTTATTTTACAGTAAACAGATACTTAGATGCGCGCGTGAGTGGAATTTCAATCACGCTCAAACACATTCACGAAGAAATATTTGTACTCACGCACGCCATGTGGGTAGGAATTCACGGTCACGAAATGAAAAGTCATACTCGCGCACGATCACACATGAACAACGTTTATGTCTCACGCTTTCGCACGATTCACGACAATTTTCGTAATTCACGACAAATCTCGCGAGTCACGAATATTTTCGGAACACCACAATTTTCGTGGCTCAATAAAATTCTGGTAATTAACGAAATTTCTCGTGACTCACGCTATTGAAATCTTAAGCGTGATTAAATAAGTAAGAGTGATTAAAATCGGTGAGCTTCAATTTAACCGTGAACGTGAATTTGTTCGTGATTGTGACTTTTTGTGTCTGTTTTATTGTGAGTGTGAATTTTATCGTGAACATGAATTTTATTGTTAACGTGAATTTTATCTTGAGCGTGAGTTGGATCGTGAAAGTAAATTTTTATCGGGAGCGTGATTTCGGAGAAAGTTTACTCACTCACAATCACGAACACAATTTGATTTTTACTCAAGCTCACGCGCCACACATTTTTCTTTAATCCCGTTCACGCATATTCACGAGATTTCGTTTAAATTTCATTTACGGCTTCGCGTGAATCACGAAAATGTTTTGTTTTTTTTTTTTTGTTTTTAACCCATTTCAATTTAACTGGCGGTGTAAAAACCAAAGTATTATAAAGCGTCAATATTCGTGCTAATCCACTAGTATGTTGCCAAGAGGTGGCTTCCTCCCTTTTTACGATTCCTTCCAAATTCCCCACTGCACTGCAGATATGTTTTCCACATCATCGCCGCATTTCTCGTCACTGCGACATCCCAATTGAAGTTCAAAATTTTTTCAAAATCATTGTTTTTCAAACTTTTTTTCTCCAGGTCTTATGTTCAAAAATATGTAATTTTACTACCACAATTGCCCAAAGTTGCCCACAGACAACTTTTCAATTTTAAAAATTTCTCATCTGTTGTTTTTTTGCAATTCTAAGATTTGACTTCCAGAAATATTTTATTTGACTTGTACTACAATAGATTTAATAAAAACTTTCAACATTTTAGTTGTAATTTTTGAAAAACGTCACATGTATAAAAACCTCTTTTTAAATTCGCAAATATTTTTTTCTTGAGGTACGTGCGTATTAATGAAAATTTTTTTGCTAATTGACAACCAAATTAGCTGATTTTTCATTCAACTTGAAGAAAACACTTGTAGCTTTCGATACCGTTACAGTTTTATGAACAAAAACAAAAACAACGCTGACAGTGAGTCTCAAAACATAAAAAGTTGCCCACAGGCAACTTTAGGGTCGAAAGGGTTAAAAGGAAACCAGCAATAACAACCAACAAACGAAACTACATGAACAATCATCTTGCAGTCTAATAATCCCCTTTTTGTAGTACATATAATCCTATACTTTTTTAAATTCAAATTTCAATTATATTCCAAATTTTTCTTTGGGCGTATTTAATTACACAAAGCAATGTAGCCAATCAAAAATAAAACAAACAAAACGAAAGGCAACGGCAAACATTTTCAATTTATACAATAGTATTTTCCAAAAGTACTAAACCATGTAAAAGAAGTACTTTTCTCTAAGTTATCTGAAACGAAGAGTGAAGAACAATTTAAGCTAATTTTTTTTTCATTTACAAATGACTACAAAATGTTGATATAGGCGGGAGATGATGAGATTGACTTGGAGGCTGGATAATTGTCTATCAATAACCTTGAACTTTATTTTAGAGTAAATTGTTGGCAAATACAAATACGGTGGGGGTTTTAATTAAGAGGCTTTTCAATGGAAACTGAAAGTTAAGCAAAACTACTGAAAATAAGAGTCTGCCTGAATGGCAAGGCAATAAAAATGTGCTGAGGCAACAATTAATCGCACTTTGGCAATTTGTAGGTTACTTGAATACTACACGGAGAAACAGTTGATGTTAGTCATAAAGAAAAACGTTAAAGTTTACCATTTAGAATTTTAGAAAATTTTCGACAGAGCTTGTTTTAATTCTATCTACAAAATGTGCCTGTAGAAGTTATTTCTAGGACTGTTGTTTTGTCAGAATCAAGGCTTACATATACATATTGCCGCATTACCTTACTGTAATACGATTTTGTTATAATATTCTCACAATGCAGAGTTTTCTTTTAGTGCACGAGATACAAAAACTGGCCGCCTTTGAGCTTTTGAGTTGTCCGATAATTATTTTATTAACTTTTCATTTCAAACTTAACTAAATGAAATATACGGCTTTTTAATTATAACAATTATTTACAATAAAGCGATACCATAATTAAATGGTGTTCAATTTAGAGCAAGCAAGCAAGCAACCAGCCCCCTGTTGTGAGTCAGCGATTAAAACCAAATGAATAGAACCCAAACTCTGAAACAGCCATTTATCAACTAGTGTTCCCAAATCTGCATCCAATTGATAAGGTCTTCTTGTTATTTACAAGTTTTGGAATAAAAAATAAAGAAAAACAAAAACCAAAATGATTATTTTTTGTGTTAAGGTCAAGTGCTGTACCACTCTATCATCATTACATGTTCTACAAGACACAACGTCAATCATTAGGCCTTAGTATTTAGTCTTTATCATTATACAGCTGGCCGGAGCTACTAACCCCCATGCAGTGACCACGAATTGAAATCATATCAAATCGAATTGGATTGAATTGAATTGAAAAGAAATAAGACCGTAACACAAACACCCAGCAACACCCAGTACTCAGCAGCAAGTGTTCACTACTAGTCATTGGGATTGATTTCATGCGTAATTTATCTTATCTTGTGAAAATTTTGTTGCGTTTTGTTTTCGAAACTGGAACTTGATTTATTATTCCGTATGCGGTGCGTAGAGCTTCAGTCATCGGTGGCTGCCTGCTGGGCCTATTTCAAATGTTGGCCAGATATTAGTAAGTGAATGCTAATGACGACGACAGGCATCCATTAGTTGATTTATAACTGTCAAAAGTGATCGTCATCGTCATAACCGGCGTTGGCCAAAGAAAGCCAAGTTCAACAACAAAGAAAAGTTCGTTCCACAGCATCAGCTTGTCAGCTTATAATTACATGGAACATGAAGGAAATGATATTCGACAAGGGCTTTGTGTTTTTTATTGTTTTTTCATTTAATCTGCTAAAGCCATTTTTCACAACTAAAACTGTAGCCATGTTCAAGATGTCCATTCGGAAACACTTGAGTGGTATACTTGACATAAGTTATGGTTTTAAATGCTCCACTGTAACATACAAATCAAAGAGGTCAGTGGGCGTTGCAATGCAAGAACATACAGAGCAATGCAAGAGGCAACTTAACCCTGCAACATTTAAGGGTTGTCATACCAAATAAAATTTTTGTGACCGTATAAACCATAGCCCAATTATAAAAAGTATAACAAAGCAAAGTTGAAATGGAAATGGAAACTAAGATTTTGACCTTCGATTAACGATTTTGAGTTTGATTCGGAGTAAAAGATGCGTTTTCAACATAGTAGGTTTCGTGGAATTTTGAATTTTTATTACAGTATTACCCTAAAACCTCATTCACATTACACTTCCAAAATCCACTTTAACTAGATTTCAACTGTCGTTTGCCTTATAAATAAGGGATTTCAAATCCACTTTTAATAGATTTCGAGACTAATGTGTATGAGGTATAACAAAGAAGTTTGTCTTTAATTTCAAATAAATTTTGTGTAGGTTAGGTTAGGTTAGCTATAGTGGCAGCCCGATTTTTCAAGCTCACTTAGACTAAACAATCCATTATGATACCACAGTGGTGAACTTCTCTCTTATCACTGAGCGCTGCCCGATTCTATGTTAAGCTCAATGAAAAGGGACCTCCTTTTTATAGCCGAGTTCGAACGACATTGCAGTGAAATCAATTAGAAAAGCTTTGAAACACTCCGAAATGTCACCAGCATTACTGAGGTGGGATAATCCGCTGAAAAACATTTTGGTGTTTGGTCGAAACTGGGATCGAACCCACGACCCTGTGTATGCAAGGCGGGCATACTAACCATTGTACCAAAATATCTCCATAATGTTTCCAATTACACACAAAAACATTTTTTTCTGATTCAATCACGAAATTAATTGATCCAATTAATTTTTTAATTGAAATGTCTTCAATCACAGAAATGATAGTATCAATTAAAAAATTAATTGAACTTCAATTAAAAAATTAATTGATACTATTAATTTTTGTGATTGATTTTTGTTTCAATTAAAAAATTTGTTGATTCAATTAAATTTTTAATTGAATATTTTTTAAAACTCAATTAAAATTTTAATTGGAAAAATTTTCGTGAAATCTTTTCTCTGTATAACGTTTATAGAAGCTGAATCAAAAAATTAATTGATACAATTAACTTTTTAATCAAACTAACAAAAGTGTTTGAAAGTAGTTACGTTTTTACTTAAAAATTAATTGAGTTTAGCAAACAACATCGATTAAATGTTTAATTGAATTAATTCAAAATATAATCGAAATTTTCTACTGAAATCAATTAATTCTTTAATCAAGTATTTTTTGATGCCCAATTAAAACTGTGATTGATACTATCATTTTCATGATTGACAACAGTTCAATTAAAAAAAATTCTGCGTTATATACATTTTCATGTTACAGTGGGTACTATGATAGCTGTTCGTGCCGAAACCTAGATTTTTGAACGTTTACTTGTTTGAATAAATTAATTGCAACTGACAAAATGTAAAGCAATCAATGCATTGTAACTTTTGCATCAGAGTTTTGACAAAGACTTAATATTCTACATGTAAGTTTTGGTTGAAAAATCTAACTTAGTACGCAGCTTTATATGTTAGAACGGCATATCACATTATATGTGAAGCTCTGAACAAAGTTACGGCCTCGAGAGATAAACAGCCCCTGAAAAATATTTTAGGGGTCGGAAAATGGAATTGAACCCCATGTACACAAGCAGACCATTGCTTACGCTGGTTCTTAACTTCAAGCTTATTTCTCGTCTCTGTTCATGAGTGAGATGAAAATTGAATCGAACTATATTTGTTTAGAAGTGGTCGAATTCCATGGGATATTTTCGGTGTAGAAAGTCGTTAATTATATCAGGGAAAATGTTTACGCTTGTCGTATTCAGATAATTTTTGAAGTTTATATTATATAGAGCGCTTAAAATGTAACGTTTAGCGAAGTTTTTAACCAGACTGGAGCTGTTTAATTTAGATATAGAATCGTCCTAACTCTTCTTCAGTTTTTAATTGATATTCATATTTGGCACAAGATAACAAAATTAAAAAAAATCCATAAAATTTGAGTTATTCTTCACGATCAGAATGATTTAATTTCAATTATTTCACCAAAATGTTAGTGGAATTTTGTTATTCGTAAGGAGCGGAAATAAATCCAATCTCTCGGAATCACCATCAGTTTCAATGAAAGATCTGAAATATGTGATGTCTTGAAACGAAATCCGAGAAGGGTTCTACACACCCAAAGCTTCAAAGATAATCAAGCTTAGCATGCTGTCACTCAGCTTCGGGATACAATAAAATATTTTGTGGAGTTACTGAGGAGGGACTTAAGAAAATTTTATGGGTTTGAGACTTTCATTATCCCAAAAAAGACACCGTATGTGGAAACCCTACAGTTTCATCATTTACAAATTCTCTGTATGCCTCTGCGGATGACAAGTGCAACAGAAGTCACAATAACATATGTCAGCTTTTGGTCGGAATGTTTAAACAAAATACCCACAACAAGTAAACAAGGATCTCAGCTTACGGAGCAGGAGCGGTGGTTACACGGTCAACAATGGTTGCAACATAATTTTCGGTGGCTTGCAAATAAACTATAAAACTTGGGATTATGGCGGTAGTGGTGTTGATATGCACGAATAATGTTTGTCCACTCCAAACATAGGCCATGTGCAAGGCGTGCCAATTCGTCTGTCCGTGTCGGTAACCCGTAGTACAGGAAATTATGGAAATACTTTAAATTGTTTATTAGGTCACTCTAAATATGGCTGTTCTAGTAGTTGAGGGCTCAGCGAGCTTTTTTGCAATAGTTTTTATTGTTCAACGCCATCGTTTGTAGTTGGTTGCTGATAAAGAATTGTCGAGTTCTATTGCCTTTGTCAGATAACATATCGCATTAAATTACCACTTGCAGATATAATGACTTTGCGATAAACCTTTTGATTGTGCTCCATTAAATGGAAGTGTAACGAAGAAAACAAAAGAAATAGTTTCAATTTGGAAAACTTCATTAGAATCCCATGGTAAAATGTTCATTTATTTTAGAAATCTTTACTCTGCTTTCATGAGATTTAAATGCCATTGAACTTGAACACAAAACCGTTAACCGCTGCCAATGAAGCTCGCAAGATTGCATTACAATAGAGTAGATCTGATGTTTATAGCTTTGGCTTGCTTCTCCATGGGACATAAACTAGAGAATGAAAGCATTGTATACACCTTGTACTTATCCATAGTCGAAGTTGTTGCAAACTACAAACTATAGATGGACAGCAATTGCAACTTCAATGCTTACGCCAGCATCTATCCACCTTCCATGGCAGAGAACAATTCTCTATTGTTGGAGTGGTAAAAATCTGTGGCAAACACAACGGCAATACAAAGACCCAAAGCTACCGAGAAGACGCCTTGCGAGATGTGTCAAAATGAAAATATGGACGCTACCAACACAGCATTGCAGTTGGGTCCGTGTTCATGTTCATTTTCCATTTGTAGGGTGTCATGATGACTACTTGTTATTATTGTTGTTGGCTGCCATTACTATTCCACACAATGCCAAGAAGCACTTTGGCAATGTTGCAACATTAGAACTGGAAGAGGAAGAAAATGCAATTTCCAAGAGTTTTTTGTTTGGTTCTCCAAGAAGCCCCCAGTCTCACATCAGTGGCTCGTATCTGATTTTCTATAATTCCCCATTTTTCGTTGATGTGGCCGTTGTCGTTTGATTTTTTGCTTTCGAATGAAAAAAATCCCTTTTTTGCTGGAGTACATAAGTACTCTACTCCTTTCCCTAGTTTATGATGCAGCAGTCAACAAAAAGGGGTGCTTGGTGAAGCTGAAACTGCTACACGCTTCATTATAATTATACCCTGATGTCTGCTCGAAAGCATGAAGTAGTTTACGGGCGTGTAATGGTGGTATTGTTTTCAAAACATAACGAAATGTTATTGTCTTATAGGGGGAGTCGTCTATGTTACACCGCTATTGGCCATTACGATGCGGGGAGAGACACTGAATTCAAATAGCGAAGGTTTCAAGTCGCAATATCAGATGCCAACTCTGCCTCCAGAATTTGATTGTTGGCTGCGTGTATTAGTGCCACAGTCTGTCTTCGTTGCGTGTAACCAGTTCTACTACAACTTTTGAATGCTAACATGTTTTGTTTGCCTCCATCTAGAATTATTGAGAACATAGAAAACCTCTGATTGGTAATTGACAATTGACAACTTCGCCAGTAGAAGAAACTGCTCACGTTTAACCATAAAAAAAAACAATGAAAGATTTTTAGAAGCAGTCCAAGATGAAAGCATTTCATGATAATTAACACAAAACAAATGACAAAACTCTGGAACAATGATCCGTCAGTCTGAAGTATCTACCATTTTTCATATTCCATATGTAAGAGCTGATTAATATCGACTTATGTGAAGCTAAATCGTCCGTCCATATGTAAGGGAATGAGATAGAGAAACAATAGATTACTCCTCTGCCATCGATGACTAATGATGGCAGCAGCAACGCAGTTACGGCATACATTACGATATTTAATAGAATAGAAGAGGATTATTTATCTTCGACGTTTTCTCTTCCCTTTGCTTCATATTAATTCTATGTTAGTGTTTGGGAATATTTGGATATAAGATATCGCGAGGCAGCGATTTTTATAAAAATTTCATCTATGAGATCTGTTTGCTTAGCAAAACATTAATCTTAATTCCCAATAAAATATTTTTCGGGAATAAAAAAATAAATATTATTATGAGAAAAAGTAATGTTTACACAAAATCTTAAATAGTGGAGTTATACCCGAGACCGATGTTAAGTTAAAATATGTACCTTATATAGGAATACTAATGAAATTGAGAGCTGCTATGTGGAAGCGCTTTCGGTCAATATTTTGTAAAATCTTACAGCGCCGAGCGATATCCCTTAATACTAATGCGAAGTGATCAAATAAGTTTATGAATATAGGATTTTGAAAGATTAACGGTTCAGGAGCGTTCTAGAATATTTTTATTAAGTCAAAAAATTTAATGAATATTCAAATAACTTGGAGTAGACCCAATTTAGATAAACTATGCCCCATGTTCCGAAATTCGGAATGGCAAGAATTTACTTCTCTTACAACGAAAAAATAGAGATACTCGCAGACTTAAATCCAATTCTAATTTGATATTGTCAATTTTTTAAATTTATTAGTTTTAAAATTAAGAAAATATCGCCAAATGAAAATTTTAGGATTTGCAATTCCAAATATCGGAACATGGGTGTATATGTTATGTTACATATTGTTGCGAGCTTATAGTACGAGTTCAATATGTCGATCGTGAAATAAACAAGCGAAGTACTAACGAAATGAACTTAGGGCAGATTCCTCCCAGAAATAAGAATTCCACCACACACACAAAAAATTTTTTCTCTGATTCAATCACCAAATTAATTGATCCAATTAATTTTTTAATTGAAATGTCTTCAATCACGAAAATGATAGTATCAATCAAAGTTTTAATTGGGCATAGAAAAAATTCTTGATTAAAAAATTAATTGGTTTTTTCAGCAAAATTCAATTAATTTTTTAATTGATTCAATTAAAAATTTAATTGATGTTGATTGCAAAACGCAATTAATTTATTAATTAAAAAAGGTAACTATTTTTAATTACTTAGTTAGATTGGCTTAGAGTTTTTATTTGGATTAACAAATGATTGTTTGAAATACATTTTTAATTAAAAAAGTAAAAAAAATCAGCACTTTTTTTAACTGAATTAGTCTTCCGAATTTGATTAAAAAGTTAATTGTATCAATTAATTTTTTAATTAAACATTTTAAAAATTTCAATCATTGACTTAATTAACTTAATGTTTCTATCATGATTAACAAGTTAATTGTATCAATTAATTTATTAATTGAAAAAATTTTCAACTTCAATTAACTTTTTAATTGGAAATATTTTGGTGATATTTTTTCTGTGCATATTGCGATACCCACACGGACGAAAAAGACTGATTTTTCATATGCGAATATGAGTTTAAAAATAATATGTTTAGACACAAATTGTTTAACACAATATTTTTAAGTGCAAGCATATAATGTTCATAAACTAGTATAAGGATTCCCTTTTTTTATTAAAACTTCCGTTTTATGCAGTTGTCAGTAACAGAATGACATTTTTTTTATTTGCAATAAATTGTAAAATGATTTTCTTGGCTTGTTTTTCCAAAAATAATATTTAAAGTATTTTTATTATACAAAGTGCCAACACTAGCATAACATGTTTGGGACATGTATGTTAATATTTTAGAACATATTATGTGTGGGATATGCTTAGATGCAAACATATATTAATTTAAAAATAGCCTATAAACATATATGTGTTTAGAAAAAGAGACCTAGAGAGTATGCTGCAAGTAAAATAATAGAAGTAACCAATTGGAGCCTTAAAAATATATCCGCACAAAGATAATGTCATTAAAATTTTTTTCTACCAGTGTATGCCCTAAGGTGAAACCTAAGGTGAAAATGTGTTTGCGGTATATGTTACAGAAGGGATTTTTTTGAGGGTACAGTCTTTTGTTTGTGTATATAGGACATTTGTATATGATGTAGCACTGGCCCTCTGTATGATCCCGAAATGGATAAAATACAATGATCTAGGAAATTGGCAGTGACCAACCTAGCACAGGACTGGTACCGATGCTCCAGTTTATGACTATTTTTAAATTTTCACATAATTTATTAATTCCTATACTCTACTTATATTAAAATCTTATTGAATCTATAAAATTACTAAAATAAAGTTATTAGAATAATTTGGTGTTCCACTTTTTCCAAAAGTGTTTCCTTTCTGGTGCGATCCGGTTGCTCTAAATGAAACAGGTTCTTAAGAGGAAGTTAGGAAGGGTAATAAAATCATCTTGTCAATTCAACGAAGAGGAGGCATACTCTATGAACAAAATGAATTTTCTACAAATCTAGTTGGACTTGTACATTCATTAACAATATTCATCCCAGGAAACTTACATTAGTCCTCTCGTTAATAATTTTAAAACAATTTTTCAAACTTTTATCTATAGTTTTAAATTGCTAAACATGGAATTTCCTTTCACACAAATAATGATTAATGTAGAAAAGTGATAATAGAGTGCCAAGTTCATTATAAGTTGGACATAATCAAATTGTTTAGAGGTAAGGGCAATGGCGTGTCATTGATATTTTGTCTTTTTATTTCCTACCACAATGACCAAAAATGATGTGATACTAAACCCTAAACTAGTTCTATAGATTACATAAACTTTGTGATCCTTTTAGACATGATAGGGTCATTCAATATACCCGTTCCCACAGAATTGTTCATAGAATTTGAGTGTTCGTTTTTTTTTTGTCAGCTTTAGTTCAGATGGGAAGTCGTGCTACACACATTTTGTCATTTACTGTCAGCATCACGTAGAAAATTCAACATAAAATTTGATTACGGCGACACCGGAATATTACCCCCTCACCAAACTGGCAATGACTAGGTTCCCAAACTTCTGTACACGGTTGAATACAATGGAATTGAATGAATCCTTGCACTGGTGTGGAGCACGATACGGAAAAAGAATGACAAATAGGAAACTACTATAACCACCATCTATTCACAGGCATTTAGAGCTTTAAATTGGAGTTTAATTTTACCACAAAAAATATTGGCCAACATTGCCATACCAAGCACCAACCGAGATTTAAGTTTATGTTGGTAAAAGTTTGAGTTAAGTAAAGATTTAATGTAGTTGCATGAAAGTCAACTCGCATTGCATAAGCACTATTGGATGATGTCTACAACGTGAGTTAAGTTTCAATAAAATATGCTGGAGAGTGTATGTAGTCAACTAAAGTTTGTATATACATACTTAGCCATTAAGCAGAAACAGCAGGTGCTGCATATTTAATTAGAGAGGGGCTATGAAGAAATAACCCAGAATGGTATAGGGTGTTCGCGGAATAACTGCAATGAGACAGGAAAGCACCAAGACCTTGGCATTCTCCGCACATTGAGTGAGTCGCAAGTGAACACGGATGAACGACAACAAACTCGTTGCGGCATAATTGCTTTTAAACGGCCTGTGGAAAGGCGTACATTTTTGCGACTAATAAAACTTCTCTTCTCTTGCCATGAGTCCTTAATCTTCAATGTGGCCATACATAAGCAAACAGTTTGTGGGAAAAATAAATGACTCAATTTTCTAATTTGTTAGTAGGAGCATCCTGGCCTCTGCCAAATACCCACAATTAGATGTGATGCCAGCCACAACGTGGTATGGAACACTTTAATCACCAAACACAAATCGACGTAATGAGTTTTCCAATAGACACGTTATAAAATCAATTTGGTTAATACCGCATGACAGGAGATCTGAGAAAACTCTTAAGACTTATGAGATAGCGCACCATAGCCGAAATGTGCTCGTGTAGTTTAATAACGACAACAACAAACATTTAATTTAATTTATTTTCTTAAACCAATTCACTTCACTTACCCTAATTCCCCCCTCTTTTTTTCTTACAGGCTCATGTGGTAAATGCATTTGAGCAATCGCTTTCCAACATGACATCACGTCTTCAGCACCTGACAGCCACTGCAGAACGTAAGGATGGCGAATTAACGGATATGCGCCAGACCATAGAACTTTTGCGTAAACAGTCAATACAGGCAGGTCTCACTACTGCTCATATGCAAAGTATGGGAGTCCAAACGCAAAGCCAGTCACAGAATGATTTGCTCAGCCAGAAACCACCACCACTGCCACCTTCGGTTCCTGGCCAACATATGTCGAGGGCTGGACAACATCACCTGCAACAGCAGTCGGGAACAAATGGCTCTACGGGAGCCATGCAAAGACATCATAGTTCAGATTCAATGTGTTCGGTTAATTCCATTGGTTCTTCGTGTTCGACGCAGGATAAGAAGCAAAAGAAAAAAGGCTGGCTGCGCAGTTCCTTTACGAAAGCCTTCTCACGTAATGCCAAAATTTCCAAAACTAGTCGCCATGTAGGTCACAATCAAGGCCAGCACAACAGTAATTTGTCTATCAATCCTAGCGAAAATGGCAGTCATGCTATGGGCCTCAATAAAACTAACGGGCATACACATGGAGAGCCACCGGGACTTTCGGCTTTGGCGACACAGCCCGCCCCTCCTTTGCCGACCTCACCAACCAAATCAAGTCCAGCCAAGACTGTAACGCTCATAGACAATGCCAAGCCCATAGATGCCATAGATCATGAGGATACCAACCATGTGGTCGAGGACCTGAAAAAACAACTCAGGGAAAAGGATTTGGTCTTAACGGACATTCGACTTGAGGCTCTTAGCTCTGCTTCCCAATTGGAGAGTCTTAAAGACACCGTCAATAAAATGAGGGCAGAGATGATGTCACTCAAACAGAATAACGAGCGGCTACAGAAGATGGTTACCAGCAGGTCCCTAGCTGGCTCGGAAGCTTCCTTAGGTAATGCGGTTAGTCCAAATGGCTCCATTGGTGAATCCAGACGATACTCTTTAGCTGACACTAACTCCCGGCCACCTATGGAATTACCCAAAAGATTAGAAGAAGAGGTGGAAGAGGAGAATATACCACCGGCTCCGGCACCCGAACCACCACCACCTCCATTATCTCCAACCACCCACATTGATTTGACTCCACCTCCCCCCGCTCTTGAAGCCATATCCAGTCCAACTCATTTGCCCACCACTGCCGAGGAGTTGCCAGATGTGAGCGATGGCAAGAAGATTGCCATAGCCTGTTACCTGGGTCAGCCCGAATCGTTTACCAAATATTGTGAAGAAATGATGGAAGTCGATGATTTCTATGCCAATAGCTCAATGATAGGCAGCAATCTGGATGAAAACGGTGAACGCAAAACATTCCCCACAGCCAGCCCTAACGAGTTTGTTATTGCTTACACATACATTTCGGGCAAGACGTCATGGCAAAATCTGGATTACATTGTGAGAAAGACATTCAAGGACTATGTGTCGCGCATAGATCCGGGTACGAATTTGGGATTGAACACCGATTCCATTACATCCTATCATCTGGGTGAAGCTAAGCGGGGTCCTGAAATGGGATTCCCAGAATTGTTACCCTGTGGCTATATTGTGGGAAACGTTAGGACTCTGTACATATGTCTACAAGGTGTAGGAAGCTTGGCGTTCGACAGTCTAATTCCACGTAGTATTGTCCACCGTTATATAAGTTTGTTGACCGAACATCGGAGGTTGATACTATGTGGGCCTAGCGGTACGGGTAAATCCTATTTAGCCCGACGATTAGCCGAATTTTTAGTGGCACGTTCGGGTAGGGGTAATCCTTCCGAAGCTATAGCCACATTCAAGTAAGTTGTATTCATGTATTCATTTTCATTAGAGATATAATTTGCTTTGGTTCTATTGCAGTGTGGATCACAAATCCTCAAAGGAGCTAAGACAGTATTTGGGACATGTGGCCGAACAGGCCGCCATAGCAAATGGAGCTTCAGAATTGCCTTCAGTGATAATATTAGACAATCTACATCATGCTTCAGCTTTGGGAGATGTATTCTCTTGTTTGTTGAGTGCAGGTCCAGCAGCAAAATTGCCATGCATTATTGGTACAATGTCTCAGGCTACGTGCAATACCACCAATTTACAACTACACCATAACTTCAGATGGGTAAGTGGATTGTCTAGTAGTGTAGGGGCTGTCTAAAGTCAACTCTTATCGTTCTAGGTTTTAACAGCCAATCACATGGAACCGGTTAAAGGATTTTTGGGACGCTTTTTGCGCCGACGTTTATTCCAAATGGAACTACAGACCCAACACTCCCAGCCAGATTTGGCCTCCGTTTTGGCCTGGTTACCCACAGTTTGGCAACATATAAATCGCTTTTTGGAAGCTCATAGTTCCAGTGATGTAACCATTGGACCACGATTGTTCTTGGCCTGTCCTCTAGATCTAAAGGAGTCACAAGTTTGGTTTACAGATATTTGGAATTATCATTTGTCGCCATATTTAATAGAGGCTGTAAGGGAAGGTGTGCAATTATATGGCCGCCGAGGAGGAGCATGGAATGATCCATCGGCATTTATACGCAATTCATATCCCTGGCCATATGGACCTGACTCTGTGCCACCACTAAGGCAAATAAATGCCGAAGATGTAGGTTTAGAGGGTGTGGCAGCTAGTAGTGGAGACAATCAAGACCCATTGGTGGGTTATAGAAAATTTAATGTATTCATTGAAATAAATCTAATTTTTCTTGGTGTTTGTTAATTTTTAGTTAAACATGCTAATGCGGTTACAAGAAGCTGCCAATTATTCGGAAAATCAAGACCAAGAATCCGACTGCGCCAGTTTGGACTCAAATATAACACCAGATAGTTCGGCAGGAGCTGAATGAGATCAGGCCAATGATGTGTCCGATCGAGACCATCATCCCCTGTGGCAATGAATCAACATGCAAACGCAAAATGGTTTTCTTTGATATGCATGGCTATAAATCCGCTAGCAACAAGACATAGGCAATAATAGCTAAAGTATGCAGAAATTATATACAGCTTTTTTCCAAAGTTTATATACATACAACTGATTTATATAATCCTCCTCTTAACAATGACTCCAATGACGTAACATTTATATATGTCATATTTACAACAACAAAAATACTTTTTTATAAAACTAAAATATCTAAAACTATCCATGTAAATCTGTATCTTTTAAAAGACCCCTTTTGTATATTTTATATAAGGAAGACCCAAGAATTCAAAGACTTTTTAGGGAATCCCCAAATCCAGCGAAAAAAAGGAAAATTAAAAGAGCAGCTGACATAATTGTAAGAAATTTTTTTCAAACTCTGTAAATGCCAAATTCTGCGTCAGTGATTTTCAAACTCCAATAACTCTTTAAATCTAACAGCACAAAACAAAGTAAGAATAGATTGGAAAATGAACAGATGGATATTGAAGCACTTGCACTACTTTCTGCAAATTAACAAAAAAAAAAAAACTCAAGCACAAAAGAAAGCAGTTGCCCAAGTCATTATACAATGGAAGAAAAGCGGACAGTACAACACAAAACGGTATTGGTATAATTCAAAATTGCACTTTTTAGCCGCACTTGTTAAAAATGCAAATTTTTTATAAATCACCATCCCCCTCTATCCCATTAATATTGCACCAACCTAAACAATTAAAATCATTAGTCAAATCAAAAGATTATTAAAGTGTTTGGAGTTTGAAAATCTTCTTAAGGCGCTGGATGACTTGAAAAAAAAACGAAAAACAAAAACTCAATCATGCATTGGAAAAATAATTTTAACATAAAATGTTACTATGTACGTTCAATATAAATTGTCGCTAATAAAGAATAATCTACTTTTATATTTAGAGATGGAGCATGATGGAACGGGTAGAATATCAGGTCTCCAATCGAACATGTGTAAATTGTAAATAATACTTCATATTAAGCCAAATTATTATATATAACTAACAAGAAATTAACAAAACTAACCAGAAGTCATTAAGTCCAAATTATAAAATAAAATTCTATACACACAGCCATAAAATAATAGCGAATAATAATACTCCCCTCTCCATAGTATCCCATAAATTATTGACCTTTTATATATTGTATTACACCAATTATTACAATCCAAAAATAATAATAAAACAAAAATCATATACAAATTAATCCAACCACCAGATTCAACAGAAAAATCAATAAATATAGCAAAATTTCTGTTTGTGTAACTTAAATGAATAAAATAATTATTAAAGCTTGTTATAGTTTTTAGTTGACTTTGTTTTCTCCATATTTTAATATTTTGAATGCAGTTTGTTTAATTTTTGGTATATAGTAAGAGAATGATGATAATAGCTTAAATCAATAAAAACAAACAAAACTATTATTCAAAGATATTAAAAACTAAGTTCATATTTTAGATGCAAAAGAAATAAATGAAGCAAGAAAGTGAAAGGAGCATAATGAAATGTAAAATCAAAATAATTTATAATTTAAAATTATTAAAATAAAACATGAAATGAATGCTATAAAATTATGAAAGGAAAATAAAACATTTTTCAAACATTATACCTTTTTTTTAATTTTTATTGGGTAGCGAAAACGACAAATGGGGATTTTTTTAATGTTTCGAAATTTATTCCGATAAAACTTGTAACAGAGTAAGCAATCGAAGTATTGTCTATCACTGGTAACATACGGATATCGCGCCGAAAAAACGACTCAAGCCACGAATTAACCCAATTTTTCGTTTCCTCATAATTCAATAATAATCATGTGCAGCAGCAGAGAATGAAGCCGACCCATTTTGGTCGGCGGCGGCTACCACTAAATTTTTGCCTACGGCGGAGGCGGCTTGACGGCTAAGCCGATAAAAAATTGTCTGTTCGGCGGCGCAAAATTATCTATTATAAAATCAATTTGAAGTTTTCCGAATTGTAATGAGATTAGTTGTACAACCAATCTTACAATCTAATTTACATTTCATTCAAATTTTTGTAAAACTATTATAGCAACTTGATACTAATGATTGAAAGTGCAAAGTTCAAAATTTTGGCAAAAACTCTAACAAATATTATTAAATTTTTCTGATATAAATCAATATTTTAGATTAATTGGCGGCTAAATTTGACGGCGGCGTCGACTGCTAAAAACGGGTCGGCGACGGCTAAAATCGGCGGCGCGACTCGGCGGCTTCATTCTCTGTGCAGCAGAGACGAATAAAATCTAAATTCGGTTGTACAACTAGTCTCGTAGGGGGTCGGATTCCATTAATTTGATTTTGATGTTTTGGTTTCACTTTCCAAATCGTCTTTCGACATTTCTACGCTTCTCCTCCTTATAAGCTTCGGAGAATAATCGAAGCGACTCAGCTGTCCTCTTCAAATTGAAGAAGTATATCGAAACTTGCCGCAAATGTGGGCAAGAACCAGAAAATGAAGCCGACCCATTTTTGTCGGCGGCTGTTGACATTAAATGATTGACTCCGGCGACGGAGGCTTGACGGCTAAGTCGATATAAATTTATCCACTCGGCGGCGGACAATCATCCATTATAAAATCAATTTGAATGGTAATGAGATTAGTAGAACAACCAAGCTTACAATCAAATTTACATTTCATTAAAATTTTCTGAGCTAAATTTTTGTGAAACTATTATAGCAGCTTCAAATTGATTGATTGCAGGTGGAAGATTCAAAATGTTGGCAAACAATATGACAATTAATAATATAGTTTTCTGAGGTAAATCGATATTTTTGATTCGGCGGCGGCGTCAACTGGCAAAAAATGGTCGGCGGCGACTGAAATCAGGGGCGCGACCCGGCGGCTTCATTCTCTGCCAAGAACTTGACATATTGAGAACCAAAAACCAGCTATCAATCCGTCGCCGCTAGGAGCAAAAAATTAGCTGCAGCTGACAAAAATAACGTTTTTCGAACATATATATTCGATATGATGAATATTTTTTTCTTTCCGATTTCGAATGGAGTGTTACAATAATTCACTTAGAGAAACTTGGAAACGCTCAGATAGATATATCAACATCATTACTGAGGATGTAATGAAGGCGCCGATTTTTGTCCCCTCCGCCGATAATATCGCCCATCTCGACACATTCTTTAAAGTCCTAAAAATTTTAAAATGTTTCCCAATATCTTTCCAAATAATTTAATATTTTTCCCAAATCAATTCAATACTATGATTCTATACACCTAGACTTCGCTTAGCGTCGTTTCGTTTTGCGTTGTTTCGAAGTTGCGTCGTTGCTGAATTGGTACAAGTTTTCACTTTGCGTCGTTAGATTCTCGAAGTTGCGTTGTTATCGTTCTTATCTGTCTCCAATCTTTGCATAGTTTGCCATAGAAACTCATAACTCACTTTGCGTCGTGTTTTTTGGAACGTATCTGCGGCGCGAGATATAGTTGTAATAATTTAGCAAAAATCATACACAAGAGATATCAATTAAATTTAATTTTGATTTTAAGATTGTACGATTAATCACATCGGTTCATACACAGATAATGAAGCCGCCAATTTCAGTAGCCGGCTACCATTTTTTGCCAGTCGACACTGCCGCCGAATATGTCGACTCAAAATTAATCAACTATGTATATCGATTTAAACCAGAATGTATTAGCAATTGTCGTATTTACTAACAAATGTGTAAAACTTTTGCTCAGAAAAAAAGAATGAAGCCGACCCTTTTTTGTCGACTGCGGCTGAAACTAAATGTATGCCTCCGGCGTCGGCGGATTGACGGCTAAGCCGATATAAATTTGTCCATTCGACGGCGGCCAATTATCCATTATAAAATCAATTTGAAGTTATTCGAACGGTACGAGATCAGTTGTACAACCAATCTTACAATCAAATTTAAATTGCATTCAAATGTTCTGAGCTAAATTTTTGCAAAATTATTATAGCATCGTGAAATTGATTGATTGTGGGTGGAAGGTTCAAAATGTTGGAAAAAATACGACAATTATTATTATTTTATTTTATTCTTCTGATTTAAATCGATATTTTTGATTAATTGGCGGCTAAATTTGAGTCGAGATGAGTCGACATAGTCGGTAAGATTGGTTGTACAACTAATCTCATTATCATTGGAATAACTTCAAATAGATTGTCCACCGCCGAATGTATAAATCTATATCGGCTTAGCCGTCAAGCCGTCACTGCCGGACGCAAACATTGTGACTGGACATATCGGCTCTGCAGATATTAGTAGCTTCACTCATCATTTGCTGATTGTTAATTCGTTTGCAACTCCTACTACGTCAGATACACTAACTTAACGAATACACAAGAACGGTTGTGATTTTGTTGACAGTCATATGAGGGTACAACTCTGTTGATAGCTTTGACATATGTTACCACTTCTGCCGTGACAACCCTGTGGTAGTAGATTTTTTTCTTTAACGATTGCAGGCTAGTGAAAAGTGAGTCAAGTTTCCCAAAATTTGTGGAAAAGTAATAACATTTTTCTTATTTTGTGAAGAAATATTTTAATTGAGGAATTCTAATTTTAAATTGTTTTTTGGATTCATTAAATTCCAATAGATTAGTATCTTTTTTTAATGAACTATTTAAGCAGAAAAAGTATAGCGTTGGTGGTTGTGTAACCTTAGGTTGAATGCCAATACAAAGACTAAAACGTGAAAAAATCAATTGAACAGCTATTATCTCTGCAATACAGAAATTAAAAAACAAAATTCATTTGCATATTCCAAAAAGTTGTTTGAAGTATTTTTGTTGCAAAATTTTCTACAAGTATATTAGAATATTGTATTACATAACCTCTACCCGGTCATTACGTTGCCAAACATTCTGTACTGCCCGAAAAGGATAGAATCTTATAACAATACATGCTAATAGTTTTCATTTATTTGTTTCCAGATTTCGATCACATACCTTTACAATGGCTCTACGCGTTCTTAACATGGCTTTGCGCCGTCAATTGGCTGCCCAATTGCCCCGTACATCTCAAGTAGGCAGCGTAGCCTCTGTCCACACCTTGGACAAAATTGGCAAACGCGAAATTGTTGGCTACGGCTGGAACGGCACCGCCTGCTATGTTGACCGTGTCGACTACCCCATGCCCCCAGTTCGCTTCCGTGAGCCAACCAACGAAATCAACAACTTGCGTGAAAAGGAGAAGCAAGATTGGAAGAAATTGAGCATGGAAGAAAAGAAGGCTCTTTACCGTGCCAGTTTCTGCCAAACTTTTGCCGAATTGAAGGCTCCAAGCGGTGAATGGAAAATGCATTTGGGCATGGGTTTGTTGTTCGCAAGTGCTGCCATCTGGGTTTGCATTTTGATGAACTTGTTCGGTAAGACTAGAACATTTTTATCATCAGCCCATCCAGAGATTTATGAACATTTTATTTGTTACAGTCTACGATGAATTGCCTAATACCTTCGATGAAGAGCACCAAAAGGCCCAATTGAAACGTATGCTCGATTTGGAAATCAATCCAGTCACTGGCCTCTCCTCCAAATGGGATTACCAAAACAAGAGATGGAAGAACTAAGCGTATTACCAACTGTGGTGAAAATAGTAATTTCTTTTATAAATTTAAGCCGACTCCAAAGTCAATGTTTGGCCCATTTGTTATTGTAACTTGAAGAGATAGTAGTAGAAAAGGGCTAGGCTTCAAATTATAGTCAACTTAAAAATCAGTTTACGTTAAGAAAAACAAAAAGGATGAAAGAAAAATAAAGTCTGCAATAATGGTGTGCTAAAACAATATAGACAACTTTTTTCATTGTCAAGAAAAACAAAATCGATAATAATGATGTTGATAGCTCAAAGGATTTATAAATCAATTTATCGTTGCTGTGGAAAAGCATTCCGGGGTGTTAGTACTTAATTATTAGTATATCTATTGTATACTAATCCTATGCATTATTCACCTCTAATGGAGTAATTGACTCAGTGACATTATTTGATCATGAAGGAATGTTCTTCCCACAGAATCGTCCACACATTCGTGTCAACCAAACGAATAAGGCAACCTGCTGCAACATATGTACTTTCCACTTTGATGTAAGAGCAGCTCATCAACTGTGGTATTACAATAGACTGAATATTCTCAGTGGAGCGAAGATATTTGTTGGTAAGATCTGTCGTTCAATACACCACAAAAATATTGATATGTTTGATGTGTTGTTCGCAGAGTATAGATCTATCAGAATGAAAATTTTGAATTTTATGCTCTTTAAATTTTATGAAATTTTGATGAATAGTCAAGACCAAAATTATACACTTTCGAAATTTTTAGAATGGACAAAGTCGTTCAAAAAAGTCGAATTTTCCGAAAATTTACATTCGACTGTTCCTCTTAATCCATGGTTGAATTTTGAATTACTCTCTACAGATTTTTCAATATAAATAGGAAAAACACAAAAGTTCATACAAATAAAAGAAACCTTTAAAACATTCGGTTCCAACTGCAGAATTATACCCAATGCATAATTATGGGAATTGTTGTAGTCAGTAAAATTATAAAATAATATTAAAATTCGGTTACAGTGGCATTGAAGAACACCAAAAGTAAATTTCGTGTTTTCTCTATATTATATTTAAATCGATTCAATGATGGGGAGCTGTATCACATGGTAACCACATCGTGAGGCCCTCAATATATTGACGAATAATTTTAACTCGAACACTACAGGAAAAAGCGCTCTATTTTGATAAACACTATGTTTTGGCACTCAACAGATTCCAGAATTCGATCACATACCTTTACCGCCAGTTGGCTGCGTGATAAGGGGAAGCATGATTGGAAGAAATTGAGTCTGGAAGAGGAGATATCCTACGAAACTTGATAAATACCCTATTGTGTCGCTCAAGGGACAAGTCAGGAGATTCGCTTCCGAGTGTCTACCCCAAAGAAGCATTGGGGATGGAAAGACATTGGCCAGCAAATTCAAACTGGTTAAAGAAACTAATAAGTTACAATGGTGCCATTGTTATGCCTACATGCCATAATAGGCTACGTGATATAAGGGATATGAAGTATGCGTCTGCCGTTATAACCCAACAGTGGTACGTATGTTATTTGTTTATTGTATTGTAGGATTGTAAGAATAAAACATTTCTACATTTATCCTCTAGACTTATAGCACAATATAAGCATAATAAATGGATTAAAGAAATAGGATTCATGGTGATATACAAAAGGCAATAAAGTCCTTGAAACAATTCTAAATAAACTAACTGAAAAAAGCTATGCTTACCTTATCCTAAGTAGTATATTTATTTTATTTCCCGATACACGCAATAGTTTCTTACATTGTCATGTCTAGCACTTTATGCGACGACGATTTCCTTATTCACGTATATCTCACAATTTAATGCAATTATTCAACACATCAAAGTTTTGCGCGCTTTTGAAGGTAGTTAATTTAAGTCGCGTTGTTCAACAAATAATAAATTAGTGTCGATTAAGGAAGGCAAAACACCATTAAGGAAGGTAGCACTATCAAAAATTCCAGATTTGTTGTCACTAGTTAAGCACAAGAAAAATTATTTATTTGACGAAATCGATAGGAAGCCAACGTTTTAACGGTATTTACCAGTGATGGAAATTTGAACGTTGAATACAAAAATGTTGTCTCTGATGGATGCATATGTAGCTGGGTTCACGAACTTTTTCCGTAGCCAGTAAAGAGAAGTACTAAGTTAATTGTACCATTTTTTGTTCTGTTTTTTTTGTACTTGCAATTTTGATTTCCTTTTGTTAAATGTTCGGTTTTCGCAGCGAAATCCCATACGTAAAACTACCGAAATATTTTTCCATTTGTAGCACTTTGTTTTTTTTTTCGAGTCGAAAGACTGACGTAATGCCCCTGCCAGCATTTCAAAGTTCAATTTCATCCTCATCGCTACCACAGACTCGTAAATGACACTACAACAATCGCCAACTATGATGGGGGAAACGTATCAAAAAGTACAAAATGTACATGAAAGTGTTTTGACATCACTATTGTTAGAAGTGCCATTTTATATTTTGTGAAACGCCAAGCGCAACTAGCGTATTATAATTTATTTAAATAAAAAGGAAAATGAACCCAATAAACACAAACGTTTGAAAAATACTAAAATTCAATAATTTTTCAAACATTTTTTCAAAGGATTAGGGTAATATTCAAGTTGAGAAATTGTTGAGAAAATCGCGTTCTCAACAAAAAACAGACATTACCCTCAACAGTAAAATTCAACACAATAGCAATAATTTCTCAATTGTAATCCTCAAATTGAAATGCATCGCTACTCAATAATTTCTCAAACAGTTTTCAATGTGAGAAAAATAAAATATTACCATTGTTGCGAATACTTTCAAACCACAATTTGTATGAAAGTCAATCCTAGTTCTAACTGAAAGTCAATACTAAATTTCTAGGGATTTTGTAAATTTTATTATTTTTTTCGTTAACAAATATAATAATCTTAAAAATAACAATAATATATAAAAATAATAATATAATACCAATCAAAATGTAATTATCTTATTAAACGTATTAATAAATAAAACTATGAATACAACTTTAAATATCTTAAACATTTTTACATGTATAATTCCATTTCCTCCATAATGTTGGTGTCATTAATATGCTGGCAATTTGAAATAATTACTATCGAGGAACTTGCTGGCTTGTGTGTTAGAATAGATTCCAGCAAGAGGAAATCACAAAATATCAAACTGATGACGGGATGTAAATTGATGTAATGCACATTTTCATCCAGAAGTTCTTGATATAGGAATTGTTGCACTTTGGTTTAATTGATTGCACTTTGTAAGTTTTCTGAAAACTTTTCTTTGTTGTTCCCTTCATCGGCCAACATCTTCCAAGAATATACCATTCAATGATTTTAGTTTTCTGCAAAACAATCGAGTTTTGTGATTTCCATTATGTTTTCATTTCACTTTTTATTTTGACTTACCAATTTGTATTTCTTCCAACTGACCACGTCCCTGCCAACATTTTTTGAATTTGGGGGCGCTTCTGAGAATCCCCAGTACGTCGAAAACAATCATATACGATATCAAAAACTCGTCGGAAAAGCGCCGTCACTATTGAGAAGTTGTACCACGCCAAGTTACTACAAAAAGGTTTCGCATGAGTGCAATTATTAGGTGCCTTTATAGATCAATTTAGAACGACGCCAATAAGAGACCCTCCAAACAATCAGAAAAAGCACATTTTAAGATAGTGGTAAAAGAATCATTGTGGTCGAGTAAAACACGTTTGTTTAGATATTTATTAATTTGATTAATCATTTACAAATTCTTAAAAATATAACATTTATACCACTATCACATCACATTTAACATAATTTTTTGCATTAATGATGATGTAGAGTTACAAGTAGCGAGTTACATGTTGCAGCGTCTATCAGCCAGTGTTTTTATTCGATGGAGGCAGCGTGTCTATAAAATATTTGAAAAACAATCACTTTACTCCATTTGGAAAATCAAAAATTGTTTACCAATATACCTTTCACAATTTTAAGCGTAAAATCTATGTTTTCAGAACTTTATTTTCGTTTTTATTTAAATAAAATATAACAAGCTGGTTGCGCTTGGCGTTTCACAAAAAATAAAATGGCTTTTGTAAAAGTAGTGATGGCAAAATACATGTATGAAGTACATTTTGTACTTTATGATATGCTGCCCCCCATCACAGTAGGATGGTTGTAGTGACATTTACGAGTCTGTGGTAGCGATGAAGATGAAATGGAACTTTGAAATGCTGGCAGGGGTACTTCGTGATTTCCTCAAGAACGTTGGTGTTACAAAATTGTTATTAAAATACTGGCAATTTTCAGGAACTTGATGACCAGATAATTGGAATAAATTTCCAGCAATTTCAATTCACAAAATAACAAATTAAACCGATGATGCACATTTTCATCCAGAAGTTCTTGATATAGGAATTGTTGCACTTTGTTTTAATTGGTTGCACTTTGTAAGTTTTCTGAAAACTTTTCTTTGTTGTTTCCTTCATCGGTTTTTCATCGGCCAACATCTTCCAAAAATATACCATTCAATGATTTTAGTTTTCTGCAAAACAATCGAGTTTTGTGATTTCCATTATGTTTTCATTTCACTTTTTATTTTGACTTACCAATTTGTATTTCTTCCAACTGACCACGTACTTCGTGATTTCCTCAAGAACGTTGGTGTTACAAAATTGTTGTTATTAAAATACTGGCAATTTTCAGGAACTTGATGTCCAGATAATTGGAATAAATTTCCAGCAATTTCAATTCACAAAATAACAAATTAAACCGATGATGCGATATAAATTAAACTATATCACATCGATAGTTTAATTTATACCGCATCATCGGTTTAATTTGTTATTTTGTGAATTGCGAATTATCATCCAGTAGTTGTTGATATGGAAAAGCATAAATACCAAGTTTTTTTGGTTGCACTTTGATTTATGGAAACTTTCTCTTCTCGATAAGCCACTACCATTTTTCATCGGCCAGCCTCTTAATGTGTCCAAGAATCAGCATCCAAATATTTTAGTTGTCTACAAAGAGATTTGAGTTTAGTGACTTCCTTAAAGTTTTCATTTCGTGTTTTAGTTTTACTTACCAATTATTATAAGCAATTTCAATTGATTATTAAAAAATTTCCACATTTTTGTATTTCTTCCACGAACTTTGTTGTCCAAAGTAGTATTGAAAACCATGTGGTTTTTTCGTTGCATTTCAGGGTAGTGTTTTGTCAAAGTTTTCTCCAATTATCTTCAACACATTTTCAAAGTTTTCGTCAACATTTTGCCAAATTGGTTGTAATTCGCAAACAATTTGAAGATGAATTGAAGATGAGCTTTTTCAAGTCAAGTTGAATTTATGTTGAAAATGATATTTACCCTCAAACTGAAGAGGTGTTGCATTTGAAAAACGCTCATCATGTGTTTATTGGGAAGTGTTGAAAACATTGTTACTACACTCATACAAAAAAGTCTGCTAAAAACAGCAGTCGATGCCTGCTGTTATATTTTTGTACTTCAGGGTGTAATGAACAACAATTTATAAAATTTTTAGGTTATAAAATTTTCGCCAAAGCCTATTTAAGAACCAAAAGTAGTTTTTGGTATATTTTTGCACTGTAATATACTTACAAGCTCCTACCCTGCCAACATTTTTTGAATTTGGGGGCGCTTCTGAGAATCCCCAGTACGTTGAAAACAATCATATACGATATCAAAAACTCGTCGGAAAAGCGCCGTCACTATTGAGAAGTTGTACCACGCCAAGTTACTACAAAAAGGTTTCGCATGAGTGCAATTATTAGGTGCCTTTATAGATCAATTTAGAACGACGCCAATAAGAGACCCTCCAAACAATCAGAAAAAGCACATTTTTAGATAGTGGTAAAAGAATCATTGTGGTCGAGTAAAACACGTTTGTTTAGATATTTATTAATTTGATTAATCATTTACAAATTCTTAAAAATATAACATTTATACCACTATCACATCACATTTAACATAATTTTTTGCATTAATGATGATGTAGAGTTACAAGTAGCGAGTTACATGTTGCAGCGGCTATCAGCCAGTGTTTTTATTCGATGGAGGCAGCGTGTCTGTAAAATATTTGAAAAACAATCACTTTATTCCATTTGGAAAATCAAAAATTGTTCACCAATATACCTTTCACAATTTTAAGCGTAAAATCTATGTTTTCAGAACTTTATTTTCGTTTTTATTTAAATAAAATATAACAAGCTGGTTGCGCTTGGCGTTTCACAAAAAATAAAATGGCTTTTGTAAAAGTAGTGATGGCAAAATACATGTATGAAGTACATTTTGTACTTTATGATATGCTGCCCCCCATCACAGTAGGATGGTTGTAGTGACATTTACGAGTCTGTGGTAGCGATGAAGATGAAATGGAACTTTGAAATGCTGGCAGGGTAAGTTGACATTTTTGTTTTAGCCAAAATAAAACATGTTTTAGTGTAATCGAGCTTCAAAAATAGCAGGAAATGTTTGCTATTTCAGCAAACAATGACTGCTGTCCCTTTTTCAGCAGACTTTCTGCTGTTTTAGCAGACTTTTCTGCTGTCCCTACTAAGAAATTTCTTTGGGTGTATGCTTAAAATTGTGAAAGGTATATTGGTGAACAATTTGCGAATTTCCATATAGAGTAAAGTTATAGTTTTTCAGATATATATATAGTTATAGTTTTTCAGACTCGTAAGTGAAACTTCAAGAATCGCCGACTGTGATAGTATTTTGCTATCACTATTCGCAAGAAAGTATTTTGCCATCACTATTGTTACAAGATGAGGATGAAATGGAACTTTGAAATGCTGGCATTATTATACTCTGCCCATAGGAGAAAGTCTCAAACCCTAACTATACCACAATTTTCAAGGGTCGATATCTCGAAAACTACACTCTTCCGAACAAAATTTTATATATTATTTTCTTGTTAATTGTACTATTTTTACCAAAACCTCAAAAAATAAAATTGCTGGCAGGGACAGTACTAAAAGACAACGGGACTAAAGGTGTGTATATTCCGGGCCGACTTTTCACGCTTACTTTTCTTTAATAACCCATTTTAAACAACATAATCTTTATAAAAAGGTGCTTTGGGCTATTCCCCATCAAGTTATGTTAAAATTTGCATCAAATAAGTAAGTTTTATTATTTTTGTAATGATTTATTTTTGATTTGAGCGCCTAAACTCGAACGTAGTACTCACCTTTACGTGTTTGAATGAATTAATATTATGTTTCATTTCATTAACTGTAATGATATATCCATTATGGCTGTCCAAAATAGATAACAAGTAATTTTACAGCAAAAGTACTCGAACAGACCTATTGTCGACAGCTACCAACGCTGGTACAAACCGTTACGCGCTACATTTTGTCCCATCTCTCTTGTAGCGGATAAGTAAACACAGCAAAGTTATGCACGAATTGGCCTTATAGAGCTTTAGTTGCATTGGTTTTTATAAATTTTAGTTTATTTAATGTTTAAAACTTTTCTTGAAATTGTATTGTTTATGATTTATTTGAAATATAAAGCGAAGTTCGTGAAGTGAAGATACAAAGTGTGATTAAGAATTGTGGTTTTTAAGGTAAGTAAACAATCAAGTATTATCTTTATTTTTTAGGGAAAGCGGTCCTGTGGTGTACATGCCAATTGCCACACTATATGGATCTATCAAGTATTATCTTATTATATTCACGCGTATGAAGGAACTTTTTCATATCAATGAGTTTTCGATTCTCAAAGCCGAGTGGCAGAGGAATCATGGTTAGAGACAGTCTCAAAATTGATTAATGGCACAACAACGGTTCTGAAAATCGGACGGTACATATACGTGTATATGTAATACGAAACTATATAGACTTTTTCCGATTTTCCTCAAATTGAACAGTATCTGTTCCCTTGTACCAAATTGGCGAGCTGTATCATTCTAATCACAAATAGACAGGCAGAATAACATCTGGGGCTAGAAAGATTATAAAGGCTCTTCTTCGTCAATCGGTATATGCAATGTGAGGTCGAAGGCAAACATTTATGCATGTGTTTTATAGAATCAAATGAAGTGTCCAAAATACTTTACAGTCAAATATCTCTAAATTAGTTTTAAAATACAATGCTTATAATATAAGGCTAGTGTAAACCTTTGAAATTATCGAATTTTGTATAGAAAGAAAATCGAATCGAATTGTTTTGTTCTCCAACATATACTGGTCTTCTTAGCAAGAGTACTTGAAGCTTTGAATAGGCAAACAAATATTTTAAATAGCATAACATTGGGTAGTCTTTCTAAAAATAAAGGGATTTCACTTTTTTTCGATGTCGGCGGTAAGTAAGAACCATCAAATGTTTTCCGAGACATTTTGTGGTGGCTGATACGAAATTTCTAAAAAAACAAGAATCAAAATTTTACGGAAGGACTGTAAATGCAGTCCTGTGTCTTCTAACAAAGATATTAGCAAGTATTTTGCAGAGATAGCAACAATTCTCCGCCCTTTTTTAAGCTGAAACAGTTACAAAATTAAACGATGGGCTAGTTAAAACAATATATTAAAAAATAAATCTTATATTTTACCAAAAAATTTGAATGTTTATTAAATTAAGACAACAGCGAACAAAATTTGGTGATCGCTTTTAGGAGATTTTGAGATATTAGAGTGCAGAAATACACAAACACTACACTATTTTTGGCTCTTAAGCATGCTTTGGGTAACATTTTAACCCCTAAACATATTGCGAATTATTGAAGTACAAAAACATAACAGCAGATACCGACTGATATTTTTAGAAGACATTTCTATAAGAGTAGTGTTTCGAATTTATAAAATAAGGGACTATCCTTTAAATTTTCTTACAATTTTTAATTAACATTTAATTAAAAAAAATATGATGTGCACTGTGCGTGCACATCATATTTTTTTGTATTTTTCTACATTTTCTTCTTTGAAAGCAAAAACGAAATTTCGGAGACTTTTCAGCAAAGTTACAATCGCAAAGCAACTTTGGCTTACTTTAAAAATAGTAACAACCCACAAACAAATTTACCGCTCTATAGCCATATACAACGCACCCTATATGTACACAGTGGACTGAAGGGTCTATGTAAGCTTGAAATAAATCGGGCTACCACTTTAACATAACCTAACCCTATATGTTACAAGTTATCCTTGTTATGCATCATAATAGAAAAAAATAAAACACTTTATAAAATTAAATCTAAAATCCTAGGAAAATTAACAAAATGCCACCCATTATTTAACTTGGCAAATTAGTTCAATTGAATGGTATAATGAAATACATTGATTCTCATCTAAACAAGTGAAGAACGGTGTAGAAATAATTTGGATAATTTAACTGGCATTTTCTTTTTGAAAGTTCTTTATTGAAGGAAACAAAAAGATATCCATCTTCTTTCTCAACCAATGCAAATTTTTCCATTTTTCAAATGAATCGACTAGCCAAATTGTAATTTTAAATTTGTCCATTCGTATTTGTTACGATGTATTGGGGGAGGGGTAGGTGTGCATAAAGTTTTAAGTATTTTATTTTATATTGTTTATTTAAGTTATTTTGAAAATTATAACCTATGCTAGAGTAAGTCTCATATTTAAAGTAAACTTTTTCCATTCTTCACTTGCAAATACTCTTAAATCTTTATGCGGTGAACAAATGTCTTGCACTACCACAATCAATCAATCATACGTAGTAATACCCAATTTAAACTTCAACCTTTTTGCACATATCGCCATAACTTTCCTTCACTTGCACCACAAGTGGGAATCTTCACCTTTTTTCACTGCTCCACTGCCCTCCTGCCTGCATGAAATTATGATGGATGGTGTTACACTCTCTCACTCTCTGATGTTTATGTGTAAGGAATGCACATACGCAGTACATACGTGCACATTACTTTATTCTTATTTTAATTTATCAAAATAGCTATGTAGGTTCTTTGTTCATAATAGGCATTTACATGTGGATGTATCGTTTTTCATCTCCTCGAAGAATTCAAAAAATTGACCAAATTTTTCCGTTTTCCTCATGAAATCCTTCTCCTCGACAAATTCATCGAACCATTTCAGTAGATTCTGGTCGCTTTCTTGCTCCTCCATGGTTAGATTGCTTTCGTATGCCAGGAATTCGTGGGCAAATCGATCGTAGAACTCCAGTGTGTAATGCTCGTATACATCTAGGGTGTCTATGCTGTGACTTTCCAATAATTTCTTAAACCTATTATCATCGGTGGAGAAGAGAAGATCTCTGGTCTCGGCTATTTTTTCGACCAAGTGTTCTGCCTTTGCACAATTCTGTTGATCTTGGGCATATATCTTAAATGCTTCCAAAAAGTTCTCGATGGAGTCTCTATAAACATCGTATAAGGGGGAGTAGGCCTCATTGTCATTTTCAATTAGTTCATCGAGATCTCGCAGCACATTTAAATGCCAGGGTTCCTGCAGCATCAGAAATATTCTTATGGCTTGTCTGTGTTTGGGCAGGGCGAACTCCAATAGTTTGGCCCGTTTCGATGGCTCCTTATATGCCGATGAAATCTGAAATTCACCCTATATCTTAGATCTGTTTGCGTTTGTAATGGAACATACCTTGAGTATTAGAGTGATGGCAAATAGAATTTTGAAAATATTCATTGTTGTATGTCGCTGTTTATTTTATTGTTGTTTTTGTTAGTTTAGTTTACTTTCGTCTATACTTTCTCGTTTAGCGAATACATTCGTACTGTTTGGATGATCTTTTGAGATGTTCTCCTGTTCTTCTTCGCCGCCACCTTGTGTGCAAGCACAGCTAGCTTTGCATCTCCGTTCAGGGTCTGACTGAGTAGGTGGCGAGAGTGAGTGAGTTGAAATTGATTCTCGTTCGAATGCGTTTTGTTGTTTGTTGTTGTCGTCAAAAGCGCGTCTTCTTTGGTGGTGAGAGAGTATTGTTGAATCTTATCATTGGAAAAGATCATTGAGCTACAGGCATGAATGCTTTGTTTATTGGTTTTGTATTGCATCTGAATGGATGCTTTCATAGCCACCCATCCATCCATCCATTTATACTCCAAAGGTGCAGGGGAACCGGGTAAGGCTTTGGGGTGTACGCAGTAGTTTTTTGTGTTGATTTTTTTTTGTCAGTCAAGCAGGAGGATCGTGTAGTGATTATGGAAATGCCTACATAGTATATATTGTTGCACCAATAATTTGCTTGAGAATAAATACGTAAATGATCTTGTGAAGGACACTGCGAAAACCATCTGGGTGTAAAGGATGGGAAAGGATATTGTCTAGTTAAGCCCTCAGTTTGAAAGTGGTGTGACAATAGGTCACTGGTAGGGTCATATTGTAATTTTCTGGTAACAACTATTGAGAGATCCATAAGTAAATAATCTGGGATTTTCAAACTTTGTGAGTTTTTTTTTTGTAATCAATTGTTTACGATAACCTTTGACAATAAATTTTGCACATGGGAATTCTTTCGTTCCCACAGAAAGTCTAAACACAGATCGTTTTAATTCTCTGTTAAGCGCTCAGTAATCAATAGCCATTGGATCGACTAAAATGCCAAACAAAACATTTGTACTGTTTTCAATATATGTGTTACTAATTGTTGTCTCGGTAAGTATAAATTTAATTTGATTTTTATGTAACAAGGAAGGAGTAATTATTGTTTTTGTTGTTTTTCATAGGTATCTCAGGCAAAAACCATTGACAACGAAGTCAACAAGATATCTACATATGAGGTTACATCAGCAACAAGTTCGTCATCTAAAGTACCAAATGAAAATAATGATGGTAATGCAAGTGAGGAGAATGAATATCAGTTGACACCTAAAGATCAGCTTTTGTACTTCACTCTAATTGCTTTCCGTGACATATCCATAGAATACGTTGATCTAGCGGCAAATATCAGTGAAAAACTTCTGAAAGACGTTGATTTAAAAGCTGGTACTAGTGCCACCCTAGATGAATTCCGAAAGAATATTTCCGACTTTTTGGATCAATATAAAAAGTATGAAGGCATCGAAGAACTTTTTAATTTAGTGGATTTGTATTCGAATACAACTACCCCCTATTTCGGAACGCCTAACGATAATGCTTCTGCCGATATGCTGAAAATTCAGAAAAAATTGAAAAGTTATGGCTCAGCTGATTTGGACGAGGAATTCGAGGATCGGTTTATGAAATTTTCCAATCAGTTTTGCGAGAAATTTGAAGAATTTAAATCAAAACTAAATGCCGAAGAACTTCAAAAGGAGAAGAAAATGTTTGAGTGGATGAACGAGTTTAAGCCCATTCAAAATGCCCAGGAGAAAATATTGTCATTTGAAACGTTCTTTCGTTTCTTTGAAGAATAATTTTTGTAAAATGTGTATTTCTTGTATGTAAGAAATTTGTTTTGTTAATTGCTATGAAATTCTTTTATTTTAATATTGGTAGTTGTCAACAATGACACTGATCTGACCCTTGAACTCGATCAAATCCACTTTTTATGCAACGTGACAAAAGGGTGACATATTAAGGTGGTGTATGTATTTACATGCCAATAGCATTGTGACATAGTGGGTTAGGGATTTTGATTATTCGTTGATATATATTGTCATACATATTAAAATGTGTCAAAAGTAAAGTTATAGCGTTTGGTGTAATTTAAAAATTGAAAATATTTGAAATTTTGAATTTTTCTGATTTTTATATCTCAATAACTACTCAATATACATATGTGATTTCCTATATAGGATTTTTTTGTTTTAAATTTTAAATAAAAATTGTGCCAAAGAGAACAAAAAACTATATGGTTTGCTTTAAAATTGTACAAACTTCTGAAAATAATGAATGAAATAGCAAATTAAAGTTTAACTTTAAATAAAATTGGAGGTTGGAAGGGGTTTCGTTGATAGTTTTACTTGAAGTAGATGACGCTGATGAGGAATGTCGGAATTGCTACATTCCAATTATGAAAATGTAATATTCTACACTAACCTTCCTGGAGTGTAACGAGAGGTACAATGAATTCAATTCCAAATTTCTTTTGGTAAGTGAAATGTACCAAATTTAAAGCAATTATTCCAAATTTTACAATTTGGGCCCAAAGCTTTGGTTCTTTGGCGCTGAATCCTTAAATTTCAGCCTGTCGTAAATTGCACCAAACCAACATATTGTAGGATATAGTTTTACAACAATGACCCTTGGCTAAGTTAACATTGACCGTTCGACATTTTCGAAATCAATTGCAAACTATAAATGGCTTTGTAATAGCTTTTGTATTTAGGATCCCCCATGATACTATGACTTAGAAATAACTTTAGATTGAAAACTATTATTCGGGCAATACGGTAAATAGTAGTATAATACTAAGGTAACAAAGTTACCTTAGAATAACACTACAACACATCTTTTAAATGTTAGCGTACACCCAAAGAAATTTGTTAGTAGGGACAGCAGAAAAGTCAGCTAAAACAGCAGAAAGTCTGCTGAAAAAAGGACAGCAGTCACTGTTTGCTGAAATAGCAAACATTTCCTGCTACTTTTTAAGCTCGACTACACTAAATCATGTTTTATTTTGGCTGAAACAAATAAAAATATCAACTTAGGAGCTATCCTAACATAATTAAAACAATATTTTATGAAAATCTACACTAATTGATTAAAAATCTGAATATTTATCGATTTGAGGCATAACCGCAAACAAAATGTTTGCTGATCGTATTTATGAGCTTTAAAGTATGTTACAGTGCAAAAATATACCAAAAATTACTTTTGGTTCTTAAATATGCTTTGGGGAAAAATTTATAACTTAAAAATTTTATAATTTATTGTTCATTAGGCCCTGAAGTACAAAAATATAACAACAGACATCGACTGCTGTTATTTGCAGACTTTTTTCTATGAGTGTAGTTATATTAAAATTGATTACATTTAACTTAAATTCTAATCAAGAGACTTTTAATACAGCTTACATGCATGTGGTATGATTTATTAATTTTTATTGAATTTTTACAATTAAGTGCGTATAAAATTGATTAATTTTTCTCAATAATTTGGCAGTATTTTCTTGAAGATAATATAAAATATTTCCCTTTTATTATTGCCTACTGCCGGAACAAGATGACTCCATATCTAACAAATTTCTGTAAATATCGGTATTATCTCGCTCTTGTCTTGACTGGAGAGTTTTGCGTACTCTTCTCCAAACTTTACTTTGTCAAAGTTCTCCATCCATTCTGCCGCTTGGTTTTGTAAATTTTCCAAACCATTTTCACTCAAGAGCTTTACAACTTCCTTAGCTTCCGTGGTGCCTTCATTCTGTTCACCATAGGGTGCTGTCACTTCAAGAAATGCCACCATCAATTCAACACTCTTTTGTGCACATATTCCTGACTTTGTATTGTATTCACTCAGTCTTGATAGATAGGCTTCAAATTCCTCCCTGTACTTCTCGTAAGAGTCCACAGTGGGCATAGCTTCGAGTACAGCATTGATCATGGGACCACTGTCATTGACCACACTTTTGGCAAATTGAATGAGCTCTTTCATGTTTTGTTCCACATAAGTATCTCGCTTGAATCTGGTGTAGGTTCCACCCAAGCAAACCTTTAAAGAATTTAAAAATAAACAAAGGTGTTGAGCTTATCTATCGCATGTACACTTTGATGAGAGGATATTGAGAAGAAAAATTTAACCTGAATTAATAGAGCGATGCTTATTAATTTCATGAAAAACGTTCTCATGTTTGCCCCGCTATATACCAGCTGATGCTGTGAATCAGACTGAACTGGCGTCTGCATCTGAAGAAGTGTCATTTGTTTGTAAGAAGCTTTTAAGAGAAGTATTTGTTGATTTGTGCATTGTTATATTGTTCTCATAGGAGAGATTTCATCAATTAAACATTACTTGGGGGACCATTCTATACAAAAACAGTTGAATATACATACAACACGGGGTGCGATTCCCATTACTATAAGAGGTAGATATTCCTATAACGCCAAGCCCAGGAGAAGATCCAAGAGAAAACCTATTTGTTGGTTAAAGAATTTCCCGATCACCGAGTGTTTTTGATTGACAGAATTTACATGGTAGAAATAAGTTTAAAGTTTACTTGCATATGGTGGCATTCCCATTACAGTTGCAAAACCCATTTAAACGAGATTTGTATAACTCAGTTTGTTTGCTTAATTTGAAGTATATAACATCACTGAGTAGTTAATTTTAGTAAGCGGCTACTGTTGATACCAGATTAGTCAGGGAGTGTCCGTAGGGAGTGTTCTTTGCTACAATACCAATGGCATAGATAGCATATGTTGAGTAACTGTTTACTGCAATCAAATCGGAAAGGAATAAGTTAAACCGAGTCCGACGGTATTATATTATCAGTTTTTAGCACCGCGAGCTACCTAAAAAAGGGGGATGCCATGGATGGAGACACTTCAGAAGTCAGATAAATGCGATACTAGTGCTATCACCAGGTCACCTAAAACTCCGATGGAAGAATAATGTTGGCATAAAAATCTCGAAAATTTTTATCATCTTGGTTCTTCTGGTCGCCAATGAGACCACCACTTTAGTAAACAAATATTTTTACTTTTAATTACTAATACTTCGTTAAATATATACCATTGTACCTACTCATTTTAAATAAAAGACGTTCTATTGCATCATTTGAGCAATTACAATTTTTTAAATATTATTATTTTTAATGAAATAGAAAAATTTGAAATCAACTAGAATTTTTATTTGCGTTGATATGAATATAAAGCAGTTCAAATTTAGCATTAAGTTAATAAGCTAACATAGGTATATGTATGTATTTGTGTATATATATATATTTATTGTATATAATAAATTTTTGGTAGAAAAGGTAATGGAACTTATTACATTAATTATATCTTACATTATTAACACGTGAACAAAATTCAATGTTATTATTTGTATTTTAATTTGTAATAATTTTATATTATAATATTTAATTGAATTCAGTTGCCTTCAATATTTTAATTATAATAATAATCACAATAAAATTATACATCTTAACTAAATTGAAGAGTTCATATAGAACTCTTATGCAAACATAAGGGTTCCGTTTGCAAATGTCTTATTATGTTTGTTTTGTTTTTCTTTTTTTATAATTTAATATATAATATATTCATCTTTTTCATTATAAGTTATTATATTTTCATTTCTAAACGTTTTTTTTAGAATTCTTTTAACGCTCTATCTCTTTTATGCTGTCGGTATTTACACTTATCCATATATATTTGGTTAAATATACAATATATATAAATTAGCAACTTGTTTTATTTATCTTTGTAGATTTATGGTAGGATATAAGTTATTTTCTATTAAATATATATTTTTACTTTTTGTCTCAAAAGATATTGTAACAAAATTATTTAGATTATAATTTGTTGTAAAATAATATTGGCATTGTTTTTATTAAATATTATAATAATTATAATAAAAATAATGTCGGCAGGGTAAGAATTAATAAGAGATTTTAAATTAAAATTCTTCTGTTAGTAATATAGCGTTGCAAATATTCTTATAGTTAAAAATGTTATTAATAGAGTAAATAGAATTTAAAATACATTGATGACAATGTATTTTGTGAGGTCAGTCGGAAAAAGGAATAATAACGTGAACACAAAAGTAATTTGAAGCGCTTACAATGATGGTGAGAATCGTAGTGACCTATATCTTCCCCTTAGCAATAGCTTCGATGAACCAATTTCGCCTATGTCGATACTTTCGTTTCCAAGGATTGGGCTCATACTTTATAACCTGCATCGGAGAGGGCGATTTCTTTCTTTCGCTAGTAGTCAATACACACATACTCAAAGAAGGAATATAATCACCTCAAAAATGCTTCAAGAGCACACGGACGAAAAGGACGGTTTTTCATATGTTTGGGTGTACAAATCATATGTTTGGAGCTCATATTTTTAACACAATATTTTTAAGTGCAAGCATATAATGTTCATAAACTAGCATAACATGTTTGGGACATATATGTTAATATGTTAGAATACATTATGTTTGGAACATAAAATGTTTCTAAATATAATATGCTTAGATGCAAACATATATTAATTTGGAAATATATGTGTTTAGAAATAGAGACCTAATAGAGAGTATGCTGCAAGTAAAATAATGGAAGTAACCTATCGGCGCCTTAAAAATATATCTACACAAAGAAAATTTCATTAAATTTTTTTACTGCCAATGTATATCCTAAGGTGAAACTTAATATGTTTGAACAATACAAACAATATTTTGTTTGGACCAATCCTGAAAATATATATGCTTGAAACAAAAAAAGAGCATAATCTTATTTTTTCAAGGGGATTATGGATCATGTTTGTCGCCAAAATATTCCGTTCTCGCCAAACATATACATTGCCGAAATCACAATTTCCGAGAAAATATCATAGTTGCCACAAACGTGTAACAGTTTCTCATGAAAAAGTAACATGGTGCTCCTGAAGCATGTTTGTTGTGATCAAATTCCTTCTGTGAGTGCACTTAAGATATAACTTCTCCCGAATTCTCACAAAAAAATCTAATTCCCCGCCATAGTGTGATATATTCGGTATTATTTAATTATTTATTATTTAATCACTTCAAAAGTCTACTGGTCACTTTTGATTGTCACCCACGATCATCAAGTCTGTTAGTGTCAGCAAATAACTCTTGTTAACTACTAGCAAAGTAATTGATAGATCGCTGTCAAATTGAGAGAAAAATTTCCTTTTTTAAATTGGTTTTTGCCAATTTTAATGACATGAACTAGATATAAGAAGCTTCATACAGACGAAGCGAACAATTTTACTAATTTCGAAATTAGTCCATTTTCAGATTAATTTCATCGTAAAGAACGTGCGGATAGAAGAAACTGAAAGGAGGTTTTCTAATACTCCAATGACAGCCACAATCGTTTTTTGATCCAAATGTGTAACTTCTTTATGACAATTTATAAAGTGTAGCATAAATAAAAAATGGTATAAAATATGAAAATCATAAATTTGTGTTTGTACACTGTAATGTTTAACATGAAAAATTATTTTGAGTTATTTAAATTCATACTAGGTACATAGTTTCTTTTTGTTTTTATTGAAAACCATAGAGATAGGTAGTCCTTGTGTAATTTCGTGGATTAAGATTTGAGTGTAAACTTTTGTAGAAAATATATTTTTGTTTTTATTTCTGCTATATAACCATATTACATTACATAGAGAGATAGAGGTACGGAAGAAAAGGTTTGGTTTCACATTGTTATGATTTTAAGACTTTGATTTTGTTAATTACATATATTTAATTTTTATCTTATTTATCTAGGATGATACTGAGGGCGATATAGATGGTAAGATTGTATGTAGGATGCGACTGTGCCTATCAAAGATGTTGACATGACAGTCTAGGGTGAGGTACTTAGATTGCTGTAAGACAACTTGTGTGTTTTTGAGTAAAATCTTATGAAATGAGGTTTCGATGAAAATCTATCTTAAATATTTCTCTTAAATATTTTTTTTCTGTATATCTTTTAAATTTATTAAGGTACTTTTGACAATTCATCCATTTACCAAGAACATTCCAAAAGTTACCACTATCAATGTGATAGGCGGGAACTTTTGCATGATATTTTTGGAAACATCAGTTAAAACTTTTGTTATAAATCATAAAATTTTAACAAAAACTCTATTACACTTTTTTTATTTATTACATTTTCAACTTGTTATTAATTTAATTATAATTCACATAATTAGTATATATTTACAATAGTCCCTATTATTACATAAAATATTTTTAGCTCCTTATAATAAAAGTCGTTGAAAATCAGATGAGCGATGTAAATTTGTAAATGATTGCAATTTTAGCTGGGACAGATAATGGAACAGAACGATAATGATAAATCAACAAACAATCAAAAATAATCTCATGGTTTTTGAGGACATATAACGCTTTAAGTGACAATTAAAGAAATGACATGGATTCTAATAGATTGATCCTACACACAAAGAATTTTTTTTCTGATTCAATCACGAAATTAATTGATCCAATTAATTTTTTAATTGAAATGTCTTCAATCACAGAAATGATAGTATCAATTAAAAAATTAATTAACAGTCAATTAAAAATTAATTGATCCAATTAAAAAATTAATTGGTACTATTAATTTGTGTGATTGATTTTTATTTCAATTAAAAAATTGTTGAATCAATTAAATTTTTTATTGAATATTTTTTAAAACTCAATTAAGATTTTAATTGGAAAAATTTTTGTGAAAATTTTTTCTGTGTAGATTAAAGATTTTGATAGCGACTTAGAGACAATTGGACGGTTTCTTTACAATTTGACTATACGCCAAGGTTTCTGCCCTTTTAATTAGGATGATGATTTACAAAATTTCCTATTTTGTATGGGATCTTTGCATGCAACATCTTCGAAGTATAAGACAATTTTTTTTGGAATATATTTTCTCTTTGACTCAGAGAGGGTCTCCCTTTTCTTTAACCGAACAAGATTTTAGACAAACGAAATTCACCTTTATAATTACGTATTTTCTTTGAGAGAAAATTGCATCGATTGTCCCTGATTTTTTTATTTGCTTTTAAATTACATTTTTTAGCTTCAAAAGAAAACTCTTCTTCCAATGCAAATCTTAGGTTAAATCAAAAATATCTTTTAAACAACATTAAGAAACTTTCTTTTAGTTGAAATTATTTAGAACATAAGTTTTTTCTTTAAAGTTAATAAATCGTTACTTGCACGGACCAAAAAGACTGTTTTTCATATGTTTGGGTGTAAAAATTATATGTTTGGAACTCAAAATTTTTAACCCAAAATTTTTAAATGCAAGCATATAATGTTCATAAACTAGCATAACATGTTTGGGACATATATGTTAACATATTATATTTGGGACATTAACTGTTTGTAAATATAATATACTTAGATGCCAAAATATATTAATTTAGAAATAGCCTATAAACATATATGTGTTTAGAAAGAGAGGCCTAGAGAGTATGCTGCAAGTAAAATAATGAAAGTAACCGGTAGACGCCTTAAAAATATATCCACACAAAGAAAATTTAATTAAATTTTTTTCTAGCAGTGTATGGCCTAAGGTGAAACATACTATGTTTGAACAATACAAACAATATTTTGTTTGGAGCAATGCTGAAAATATATATGCTTGAAACAAAATGTGTTTGGGGTATATGTTACAGAAGCGATTTTTTGAGGGCTGTTATCACGGCTGTCCTAAAGCAGCTCTAAGGCAGAGACCTTAAACTTCAACCACAAATCAGAAGTTGGTATTGCGACCAAGTACTATGGTAAAGAAACCGTGTCTTTGGCTCGATATTAATTTGTAAACGAAGGTAATCTCTTTTATTTTTGAGGCTATCGACTCTCAATCGGCAATAAAAAGCCGATTAATTACTTATAGAACGAAAGTGAATAACTTTTTTTGAAATTTTAAACTCATCAATTGCATATAAATTAAAAAGGACAAACAGTTGGGCTAGAGTTTTCGTGTATAATGACAGTTAAATATAATCAAAAATTTACTAATAATTTCAAAAAAATCAAATTTAATTTTTTTTGTTTGATTTTAGATATGAAACGGTAAAATATTTATTTTGGATAGAAAAATTTTATAATAATTATGAGAAATGTATGTGAATAACTTTGAGTTCTTTAAGAATGACTATGATAGTTTTATTATGAAAATAAGCAGTCATTTGTTTTAATAATAAAATACATCGATATGTAAATTTTGAAGCCTTTGTTGAAAGAAATTATTACTTAGTACATATAAATAGAAATAATTAGTTTTCAAATTATATACTTCATTATCTTTGTGATAATAAATCTTTATTTTTATTTCTACAACCCTTTCTTCATCCTTTTTAATGAGTCGCATTTGTTAAGGCTCATTGATCTCCAATTTAAGGGCTCTATTGTCATCTTGATGTACAAAACGGTTTTTCGTATGTTTTAGCGAAAGCTTTATTTTGATTATATAAGGCAATAAATGAAAATTTGAGAAATTTTTGTTCTTTAGAAATTTCACTTCATTTATAATTGTGTTAAAAATGTGCTGCATAATTGACAATTAAAAAAAAAAGAAGACAAAATAAACAAAACTTATGAAAATAAATAAAAAATATCAAGATCCACCTAAATCTATATAAACACCTAATAAGATCAAGATTACTAGAAACCAGAGTCACAGATGAGTATATTTGAAAAGATTGATAAAATAATCAATGGGGGCAAATGAAAAACTGTCACGAAAGTATCGTAATAATAATGTTTTAAATTTATATAAAACATAGGTAAGAAGTATGCGACTTTATATGAATTACATTTATTTATTTGTTTAATTTAATACGGTATAGATTTCTCTTTTATATGCTGTCTCCAATAATGTTCATTGAAATATTTTGCATACTTTCAGGCGGGAATGGAAATTGAACAGTGACCGTAAATTTTTTAATTTTGACCGAATCGTAAGAAAATTAGTTACATATTGGTCATACTATTGTGATTTGCAAATTATTGCTGGATATGAATCTTAGAAGATTTAAAATTTAAGCAAAGAAACATTAGGATCTTGTTTAATCTGACTTTATTATCTCAATCTTGTGAATGTTCGACAGAGATTAGTTTCAAATCAGTCAACGTCAATTCGATGTCTTCCCAACGTAGTATATTTCACATTAAATAAAATAAAGAATAATATGTAAAAAAAAACAACAATTGACAAAAAATATTTTTAAATTATAAGATTAACATTTATTTTGCTTTTGCATATTTTCTTTTTTAATAAAATAAGTATTTGACATTGGAAATAAATGATATTACAAAAATTTTGTTAAACAAAATATTAGTTAAAGTAAAATATATAAAATGTTTACAAATGAATTAATAAAACGAAAATCTTTTATTCTCTCACTTTTTTATCACAATTACGAATGAAAAATTTCTTTAATTGCTAGAAACTGCTACGACTACCACTGCCCGACCCAGAGCCAGCTGAGCCATTACCACTATTGTGGAGTGCCGCTTGGGGCACTAGAATACGTGGCAACGTTAGGGATCGCTTAGGACCTGCATGTTTAGCTACTGACATTACAGCCAATGCCAACGATACCTCTGAGGTGGGCTTCCGTTCCACACTGATTTGGGCAAAGTCATTAGTTTTCGAGGGTGTATTATTGATGGAAGATGGCGTAGTGGCACAAGCATTCTCATTGGGGGGCAATTGTCACGCATAGGATTGAGCTGTTTGCGGTATGACATTGGGCGTATACACGGATCCACCTAGGACAGGATCAACTTTTTCCACAAGATTTTTTAGGCGGCCCCTTAGCTCTTCCAAACTCTTGGATTTTGCTTTATTGATGCGTTTGTATTTAACATCCTTCGGTTTGGTTACCGATCGATGATTTGACATGACACGGTTGTAGTTTGTCATTGGACTTTGTGACTTGGGCGGTTCAGCGGCATTCAGTTCTTCGTCGTCTTTGCTCATGGATCGTTGTTGATCCTCCATCGATTTGGCATTTCTTTGCAATTGAGGCACACGCATAATTACGGCGGTGGTGAAGCCATCTTTGCTGGGGGAGGAGGGTGGTTGATCTGCTTTATCTTTGGTTGAATCGTCTGGAGCGGTAATGGTAACAGTTGTTAGAGGTATAGACCCACTTCCAGTAGAACCTGGAGGTGTGACTATATCAACAGTATCTAATTGCCCTTCCGTGGAACTGGAACTTAAAGCCTTCTCAGATCTTTGCTTGAATTTGTCCCTCTTCTCGGCCACATCGGACGTGGGCTCAGGATCTTCTTCTACAGAATAAACAGTCTCAAGAATTTCGGGTCTACGCAAGAAACAATTGTTGCGTCTTACAACGCCATATTTATTAAGGCTTGTCTCTATGGCATCTGATATAGATCTGGCAACGGTAATACCATCGCCTCCAGTTCCCCCCAGGGAACATGAACCACCACTACTACCTCCACTGGAGCCTTTCCTTCGTATACCACAACCCATTAAAGTCATATTTGTATCGGAGTCCATATCCTCAAGTACCACAGCAGAATCGGAATCATTCAGCGAATCCAGTTCGGTGGCGTAGCTAGCGTCGATGGTCTCTAAACCATGATCGACGAGGCGTGTGGAAAGAGTATCTATGATTTTTTGTTGTCTTTGTATCGTCATCTCGCGATGTTGTAAAAGACTGGAGATTTGTTTTTGCTTTCGTTTTAGTCGAGATTCGAGCAAGAGCAATTGCGAGGTTAGGGCATTCATTTGATCACTTTTTTCCTTTTGATAACGGTACTGTTGTTGGACCTAAATATATGATCAACTTTTTACTTAAAGAAACATGAATACTAGAATTTAGTTACCAACCTGTAGTGCATAGGCCTTTCTCCACTTCATTATATGCTCTGCTTGAAATCGAACTTTGGATCTAAGTTCCTCAATCATTGCCCGAGCCGTATGTAAATCCTTGGGATCCTGATTCATCATGTTCAGCCTAACATTATTGGTGTGAGTCGAGACAGGAATGGGCGGAGGCCATTGAAATTCTAGAGGGGGTTGAGCCACAATATCCGTTGGCAACGAACCTCTGGGAGCTCCAGTAACTTTAGGCTTCGGTGTTGTGGGTCCAGCCGATGAAGAAGATCCTTTTGGCAAAGGATTTGCTGAAGGTTGTTTTTGTACACTGCATGCCATTGTAATGGTTTTTGCAAATTGTGAAGCACGAGCTGCATACATTTAGAATCGTGTAGCTGCAAACCGGGGTTAAGGGTGTTTAGAAAGGGTTTCCCGCTTGTGATTGTGTCATTTAGCGAACTTGTCGATAACTTCTTGTGTTTTCCTTGTTACATTTGAAATCTACAATGAGAAGAAAGAAAAAATCGTAATTAAAATATAAATGTTATTCCAAATGGTCGCATCTGTTTAATTGCACAGAAGCTTTTATATTGTGTCCATTAAAAACAAAAAAACTTAATTAAAAATGTAGAGATTTTTAAACGAGCATTCTTTCCATTAGCCATCTGAATGCCATTAAATTCTCTGTGTTGTGGAGTATTTGTAGCATTGTCCATTCGTCCATAGATATAAAAATCATTGTTAATGTGAAGGAGATTTCACTATGTGGGAGAGAATATCGTATTATTCTGTTTAATACAGGAAAAAGTTGACATTTTCCCATTGCTTGTTTTTAGAGAAAATATTTTTATTCAAAAGACACCTAAACGAATGAGTGATGTTAATTAATTTATTTACATAAAAAAATGTTGTATGATGAACCAATTTATGGGATTTATATTATAGAATATTTTTGTTTTCACCAGAAGAACTAGAATTCAGTTCAGTTTTGCGCGATATAGTTCATTCTTTTACATTTCCTATTTTTCTATATAACAGTCAACAAGCAAACACAAAGTATTCTAGTAGTCCAATATTCTGCCAGTTGTTTCTTAATTTGAGAAAAAATGCATTTGGGTTTGGTAACATCTTGCAAACGAAAATTTTAATTAAAAAATTAATAAAATATAACTATCGTAGTATTTTGATGCATTCTGAGTGAAGAGTAGATGAAAGATATGGTTAAATTTCTCCTTGCTTTATACCCTGCGCCACACTGTGGAACAGGGTATTATAAGTTAGTGCATATGTTTGCAACACCCAGAAGGAGACGAGATAGACATATGGTGTCTTTGGCAAAAATTCTCAGGGTGGGCTCCTGAGTCGATATAGCAATGGCCGTCTGTCCGTGTGTCCGTGAATACATTTTTGTAATCAAAGTCTAGGTCGCAGTTTTAGTCTAATCGACTTCAAATTTGGCACAAATATGTGTTTTGGCTCAGAATAGAACCCTATTGATTTTATTGAAATCGGTTCAGATTTAGATATAGCTCCCATATATATCTTTCGCCCGATATGGACTAATACGGTCCCAGAAGCCAGAGTTTTACCCCAATTTGGTTGAAATTTTGCACTAGGAGTACAATTAGTAGTGTAGTTAAGTGTGCCAAATTTTATTGAAATCGGTTCAAATTTAGATATAGCTCCCATATATATCGTTCGCTTGATTTACACTCATATGACCACAGTGGCCAATATTTTACTCCGATTAAATTGAAATTTTGCACAGGGAGTAGAATTAGCATTGTAGCTATGCGTGCCAAATTTGGTTGAAATCGGTTAAGATTTAGATATAGCTCCCATATACAGCTTTCGCCCGATTTACTCTCATATGACCACAGAGGCCAATTTTGTGCTCCGATTTAGTTGAAATTTTGCACAGGGAGTAAAATTAGCACTGTAGCTATGCGTGCCAAATTTGGTTGAAATCGGTTAAGATTTAGATATATCTCCCATATATAGTTTTCGCCTGATTTACAGTCATATGACCACAGATGCCAATTTTTAACTCCGATTTAGTTGAAATTTTGCACAGGGAGTAGAATTAGCATTGTAGCTATGCGTGACAAATTTCTTTTCTTTAAAATTGCGTCAGATTTAAATGTTTCCCACATTTTTTACTAACATTGTGTTCCACCCTAGTGCATTAACCGACTTAAATTTTTAGTCTGTAGATTTTGTAGAAGTCTATTAAATTCTGTCCAGATCGAGTGATATTTAAATGTATGTATTTGGAACAAACCTTTATATATAGCCCCAAACATATTTGACGGATGTGATATGGTATCGAAAATTTAGATCCTTACTTGTTAAAATTAAATCTTTCTATTTTATTAACTCACTTTTCTAGTATGCTTATGGCTAAGTACCCTAGCAAAGCAAGTGTCGCCAACAAAAGTAGTGTAAATGTTCTTTCTGGACCCAGAAGTGGTGCAAAATGGGTGCAGAAGCGATGAATTTACAATAACATGGGCTTGTCATAGAACGGATGTCCACCATTTCAACAGCCGTTGCATTGAATTTGCATCACTTCTTAAGGTGTGATCCGAAGTCAGTGATTTGGATGTGAATCTAAACAAATTGTGATATTTTGACGAATAAATAATTTTATAATATTTTTTATGATTTTTAATGCATTCTAACGCTTGCCTGAAACGATTGACCTCTAAAATTTTCAGAAATTCGCATTTTTTTCTAGAATAGATTTAGCAAAATTTAATTTTCAATTCAATTTTTAAAAAAATTGAATTAAAAGAACTTCCTTTGCAGTTAAAATAAAGAAATCTTTGGAAGGACATTTTTTGGAAGTGCTTTTAAATTGTGCCTTTAGAAGAACTTCCAAATTTTTTGCTGGGATTCCATTAAATTTACCCAACGTGTTAGTACTTTTGTTATGTATTGGGATGTCGCCTATACCAAGGAATTGTTTTTGATCGTGTCATATAAAATTACAATTGAAAGAATCATGAAGAAATTAAAAATGCTCATACGTCCATGTGTTGCACACTATCGTCAATCATACGCCCTGCCTAACAGAATTCATTGTAAAGCTATGCCAGCATAAGTAACATGATTAACATTTAATAATCTTTCTTGACCCGAAAAAACATTTGCGTCTCCTGCTGATCCAAAGGAGGCAAGTCTCATTATACAGTTCTTAATTGCCCATTTGTTCAACTAGACGGATCCCAAATACAAATCCCTTACCTTGGCGCAGCGTTTCCTGAACCTTGAATTCATTTTTGACCTCTCCTTTTCAATACATTTTGTTGCTTTAGGACAACTTGCTGTTATAGCTGAGGTTTATGTTTATTTTACATTTATGGCCTTATTGTTCGGTTGTTATTATATTTTACCTTTATGATGATACTCTTTACTTACTTTTCGCATATAGTACCTTAAGGCACTTGTACAAGGAAGGGACTGTATGTGAGACATATTTGTGCCCTTCGCCTTCCTTATATTTTTACAACATTTCTAAATGTTTTATCCCATATCCTTTTTGTGAAAAAGGTCAATGTTCACAGAAAGCAAACGCACCACTATTGAATTTAAGTCCCCTCTGTTTTTGGACAAGAAAAAATATTTTTGCGAACAATACGAAAGCAAAACAACTGGGCTATAATGGAAATATCATTTTGTCTTGTATAGTATGAGGAGTGTGAGTATGAATAAAAACAAATTCAACAAATGTCTTTCTAACACTTAAGGTGTTATCTGTGTCTGTAGGATGTATCCCTCCTACAGACATTCGTTTTTTTTTTTTTTTTAATTGTAAACAAAATCAGATGAGATTTGTATATATCTATTAGAGCTCGACCGAAGCGCAATTTTTGTTATAATTTTTCTTACTGGGTGTTTTGACTGATACAAATTCAACATTGAGACAATTCGGTTTCAAAACGCTTCGGCTTCGGTTAATAGGCCTCTTGGGAGCCACCGTGGTACAATGGTTAGCATGCCCGCCTTGCATACACAAGGTCGTGGGTTCGATTCCTGCTTCGACCGAACACCAAAAAGTTTTTCAACGGTGGATTATCCCACCTCAGTTATGCTGGTGACATTTCTGAGTGTTTCAAAGCTTTTCACTGTAATGTGGGACGCCGTTCGGACTCGGCTAGAAAAGGGAGGTCCCTTGTCATTGAGCTTAACATGGAATCGGGCAGCACTCAGTGATAAGAGTGAAGTTCACCACTGTGGTATCACAATGGATTGAATAGTCTAAGTGAGCCTGATATATCGGGCAGCCACCTAACCTAACCTAATAGGCCTCTTGACGCTGAAGACCTATTCATCGCCGAATATCGACCGAAGCCGGTTCTTCGATCGAGCTCTAATATCTATGTAAGGAATATGCGTTAAAATTCTATAAGAACCCATCAAGTCATAATATTTAATGTACATCCACAAACGTTCTAGAGATGGACATAATTTTCACTTCACAAGAATTTCTTTTGAGGTGATATATAGACAATTCGTTTTTAACCCAATATTTTGTGCACTAATATTTTCTATGTTCAATATTTTCAACATAAAATGGAAATATGACATACATATTTTCATTTATATATAGGTGTTTTAAAATTCAGTGTGGATGACATATAGCAGCAATTGTTTCTTCCTTTAGATTTCCCCTTAGAATTAATATTAAGTTTACGCCATGGTGAAATTAAATCAAGAAATTTATATAATTGTATCCAATGCTAATTGCCCGCAACATTTGCCCCGCAAACATTTTCATCCTTGAACAACGAGAAACCATTATCTGATACAAATCATCTCTTGTTATCCTTGGCTGAATCTCAATCTCTATCAAGATTTCCTATACAATACCATTCTGTTGTCATTTATTTATAATTAATGGAAATTACCCTGTCACAGTGAATACAGGGGAAAAAGCAAAATATTCTCATTGTCTACTCCTAGTCAAGGGTCCTTTCATTCTGTTGACACACACACAGTTTAAGTTTAAGCAAGTAACCACAATCGAAATAATTCCAAACAAGTAACACTCCCTCAAAGTTCCATTTGTATTTTGGGTTGTAATCGTATAAGAATCAACGTAAATATTCTGTTGCTGATGGGCTGTTTGTGTGTTTCAAGAGAATTCCAGACTTGTTTGTTGTCACATATTTTGCTAAAATAGCTCGATTTGTTTCAAAGTAAATATTTGGGATATTTAATGTTGTACTCATAATAATTACCGTTCTCGACAGACCCACCAAGGTGGTACTCTCCAGTTTTTTTTTACATCTTCAAGATTATAATGAAATTAGAACAGTTAATGGGCCAACGTATTTATGAAATCCGGGTCATGGTTTATTCATTAGTAAAGATAAATCTTGCTGACATTGATGTGAAAGACGAAGAATTATGTTAATTTCATTAAAACAAAAGAACTTGATCCTATTATTCTTTAAAAATGGAGTTGAGGAAAATAGCAAAGTTTTCTTTGAAATTTATTAGTTTGAATTATAAGAATAAGGTTTTGGAAAATAATGCATATGCTTATCAGCTTAAAAAGGAACTGAATAAAAAATTAAACTAAATGTTGGTCCTCATGATGCAATTTAAAGCGCTTTAGTGTACAATAAATAAGGGTTAAAAGGTTTGCTTAAATAGATTTTTAATTTGGAAATTGAGCAGCATGCTCTATGCATATGCTGCTCAATTCCTGTATTGTTGTCAAGTTATGGAATAAGCGTGTCTACAATGCTACAAACAAATTTAATGTTTAATATACGGACAAGATATATTTATAGATAGTTTTTCAGTTTATTTTACTAGTACACATTATTTACAATTTTGTGAATGTTGCTTTCAAATTAGCACTACTTATCATATTCTCTTCAAAGAGGTTGCTATATCTAAAGGTTATGGAAATTCGCTTTTGCCTGCGATGAAAGTATAGCTAGACTTGAATTCATTGGTATCTTCAATAACTTAATAATGCATATTCCCTTATCGTGTAATAAGTTCGAATTAAATTTAAATAATTTGTATAATAATTAATTGAGATGTAAATTTATATCAGGCTAACATAAAATTAGTTTTTGTCTTAAGGTAAGTACTATGTTTGCTTTTCGAGTTGAAATTTTCGCGGTTACTTTATTAAAACAGTTCAATATTAACTCAATTGATATGTAGTTCCTTATTCCTCTAAATTTCGGCAAGACATTATGGGAGTACAATTAATTGTCATTGACAGCAATTGCAATGAGCCCCATTTGAAATCCCAAGTCAATCTTTTCTCGTTGAGTTCCAAATGAATACTAATTTCTTTATTGAATATAAACTTATATCTAGAATATTGAAAATCTTAACAAGACAATAATAACCTGTTATCATTCTTTTGTTGTAACCCTTTGAAAACACCCTCACACATAAGTGTTTCTTAGAATGGGTGGTTAATTTTGATCGTTGCTCTTATCTTCACAAGTGGAAAGAGAAAGTAACAAACTTGAATATAAACACTATGCTGGAGATTATTAATATTTAGGTACATAGGACGTATTTGTTCCATATGCATTTGTTTTGATTAGAACCCCTCAGAGATCCCATGTTCAAAGCATATTTGTTTTGAACAATGGGAATATGTTTTTTTTTCATTTATAATTTTGATCATTTCAGGAAAAGTAATCGCGAAAATAAAGTGATTTTCAACTCGAAAACTCACCAATGTGGTATCTCAATGGACTGAATAGTGTAAGTGAGCCTGATACATCGGGCTGCCACCTAACCTAACCTAACCTAACTCGAAAACCGAACATAGTACTCACCTTTATATGCAAAATTTAAATATGTATTTTTATTTTTAATTTCATATTTTTTCTTTATACTCATTAAAATTTGCATTAATATTTTTATTTGTATTTGTTTTGTATAACTCAATATTTACATTCATAAAAAAATGGTCCTCAGCACCAAGAGGCATTATAGAGGAAATTGGCAACAATAATTAATATAAATACATAAATTATTTTTGGCTATAGTTTATAAAAAATTATGAATAAATTATTATTATTATTATTCAATACATGAAATTTGTGTGTGGGTGTGTAATTGTATAACTAATCTCCATTTTTACAACCTTTGCCTTATAAACTCCAACTTATATCTTGCAATACATGAAATGGTTTGTATATTTTGTGGTAACTCGTTGCATATTAATCCTCCCGAATAAACAATCCTTTGCTTACACTTTTCCAGTCTACAGCGCAGTACTTTAATATTTCCTTGATTTCTTGTATTAAAATGAGACTGAATTAGATCAAATTTCATGGTGTGGTGACCAATGTCATGTAAACATTTATACACAAAAAGCAGCACTTGATATTGATAAATACCATGAATAGGAAGTGTACTTTCCGCTATAGATATAGAAAAGTTGATAGGTAAGTTATAAACATTTTTCAAAGCTCTATATTGGGAACTTTGCAAGGATTTCAAATAAATACTACTCTTATTGCATCCATACGCTATTGCCAAATAATTCAGATGCGACTGTATTAAGGCGTTAAATATCAACAATTTACATCTTTCGTCTAGCTTCCATCTCAATTTATATAAAATTCGGCCGGAGCGACTTTCCTTTTCAATTCGTTTACATGCAAGTCCCACGCCATATTACCTTGAAGCAAAACACCTAAATATTCAACATAACTAGACTCCTCAATCGATTTCCCGTTTACCGAAACACTAAACTCCCGATTCAGAGCTACAGAATGCGGACGAAATCTTACTATTTTAGTCGTATCTGTATTAAGAGTCAACCGATTTAATCTGGCATATTCAAACGGCAGCATCTCGTTCAATACTACACCTTAAAGCCATATCATACTTATATGGATAAAAAAGGCATATGTCATCAGCAAACATAAAAAGTTTGCCATCAAAAGTAATGCTTGCTAAATCGTTCAAATAAATCGAAAACAGCAATGGACCTAGTCCACTACCCTGTGGCACGCCAAATTTAACTGCACCCAAAAAACTTTTCTTCCAATTAATCTGAACGAACTGCATTCTATTTTTAAAATAATCACGAAATAGTTCTAACTTAAGTCCACCAATCCCAAACCACTTCATCTTCTCAAGCAAAATCTGATGGTCCACCATATCGAAGGCCTTTGCGAAATCATAGAACAGCATTAAATTTAATGGAAGAAGACAAATTTCAAAGAATAATCCTATTTTATTGAGAAACTATTTTAAACTACTTTTACAAAATTTAGTTTAGTTAAAATCTCATAAGTTACACACAATGCGTGGTTCCTAGAATTGTTATCTATGGCAATTAGTTTTCGCGTTTTCCAAAAATACCTCATTCCCAGTACATTACCATATTGGAAATTATAATCAAGATTCAATGTAATTGATTATAGATTTACACATATATTCATTCACTTGCATAATTAAACTCACCCACACTCACCTATAATTGTACTCCAAGAGATAGTGATAATGAAAATGAACCTTTCGATGGCCTTTGTGGGGGTCGATAGAGCAGCAATGTCAACAAAGTGCGTGTATCTATGTCGTATCAGTTGCTGTGCATAGGTATTTGTCTACTTTGAACAACCATAGAGACACCTGTTAACTGTTGTTTTACTATCAATATGGTGGGTATAAGGGGTAGAAGAGTCGCATGAACTCTTGCAATAGTCTTTACGATGTTGTATATATTGTAGAAATGAGAGCAAAAAATGGGTGAGATTTAATGCGGGTCAATTTGTTGGTATGAAAATAACTTTTCATCTCTAAGTATCTCATGTATCTTGACTTGTGTATTATGACTTTATCTCCTTAAAGAGAGAGATATTATTGTTTTGTGTGCCTAGAGTTGTTGCATAGACAAAAGGCACACATGTTCCCCAACATGATTTGCGATATTTTTGTTTTGTGTGCCCAGAGTTGTTGTATAGACAGAAGGCACACATGTTCCCTAACATGATTTGCGACTCAGCCTAGTGTTTATTCGATATATATGTTCTACATAACTGTACTTGTGACTAGGGGCGGCAACACATAGTTTCATAATACGTAACTGTTGTTTTAGGATTTATTTTCTATCACCATAAATACAAACAGATATTAATTAAAAATTCTTTATTTGTTTTGGGTTTTCTATTCCTCCTTGGTGTTCTTATTGTGACTGTAATATATTTTTTCCTGTACTGAAATATAACGTATCATTCTGTTGACCTATTTGTGAGAGAAGGATAATGATTCTTGATTGCGAATGAATCTGCATGTTATTTAATTTTTGTAGCACAGAGTAATTCGAGAGTGGAAATAATCATTGGAGAATACTCACATCAACATAAAAAGAGACAATCTGAAGGAAATCTTACTATGCTACAGTGGTAAACATATACATAAATTATACACACATATTTATACACACAATGTTGTCTCATAAAGACTGACTCAATACAGCTAATGGCAATGTGTTGTTGTTCGTTGTATTTATTTTGTTCTGTTGATGTTTGTGTTGTTTTTTCATGGCCTGTGGATTTTATGCCAAATGTTGTTTTCTTTATTTTATTCATATGCACAGATACTTGTGTATGCGTATGAACGTATTTAAGAGCATATTCACACACTAACACTTCATCATAAATTCAGGGAAAAACTCTCGAACAAATATCGAAGAATATAACCCAGAAGGGTATTTGTGTGTAAGATCGATGGGTGTTTACCTATGAGGGCTTATATATGAAATTTTAATAAAAATAATAATGAGGATTCGAAGCTAGATATGTATATTCGAAGCTAGTGACGTTTGATTACAAAAATAAATCATAGGAATTGTGGGTCTATAATATGTGCATAGTTATATTATCCTGGCCACAAATTAGAGTGGGGTACAATGAGTTTATCACTAAAATGATTAATCATAATACTGTTTATTGATCTTTTGCAGTGGATTTCTAAGCATTTATGAAATAGTAAACATTGGGGGGAAAATAGTCCTTTCAGAATTAAAACTTTCTTTTATGCCTACGCTGTATTGAAATCTACTTTTCTTCATTATAAATTTAAAGTATAGATAATGCGAAAGCATTTCGCAGAATATCTACTTTTAGTCAATAGTACACTGAAATAACAGTGAACCCACCAGGAAGAAAACTTTTGGTTAATTTTAGAAAATTTTGAATATTTTTAGAAAATTTTAACTAACAGTATTACAAACGCTGGCATCATGTCGAAATAAAAAAATAAGTAAATATTTTTCGACAAATTCAAGAAAATTTATTAGACATCATTTTTTTCACTTGTTAAAGAAAATTTTGTAGTTTGAAGAAAAAATTGGAGTTCAAAATTTCAAGAATGTATTTAGTGCACAGAAAAAAATTTCCGTAGTTAAACTAACGCTAAATTTAACTTATTTTTATTGGAAAAAAATTATTTGCTAGTAGTTAAATTTTATTATTTTTTTCGAAACTTTCTACAGCTTAATGGAATCTTACTTGTTTAAGTATGTCTCAAAAGTTTTATGAACTAAACGTGGGTATAAAGTTCAATGACCGTACACATAAGTTCAATATGAACTAAAGCAAACGAAGATTTTCGTACGATTCGCAAAAATAGTAAGAATGAACTACTGTATGGTTAAAATGGTGATGATTTGGAGCCAATGATTTTCTTCTTTATTTTTAGTTCATTTTTTCTTCTATGAGAGGATGTAATTTCATGAACTACAGTTAAAAAGTACAACAGGGAATTAAATTTTCCTGGTTTTAACAACGCTTTGTGGAAATCTCAAAATGTGGAGTACAATTTAGTTCAATTTTCGTGCGAGGTAGTTCATTCTTCCTATAAAACAGTTCAATTTTTTTCGGTGTGACATATGTACTTCATGCACGGATGAAAAAGACTGTTTTTCATATGTTTGGCTATAAACATTATATGTTTGGAACACAAATTTTTAAACACAATATTTTTGAGTGCAAGCAAATAATGTTCATAAACTAGCATAACATGTTTGGGACATACATGTTAATATGTTAGAACATATTATGTTTGGGACATAAAATGTTTTTAAATATAATAAATAAAAAAATCATACAATTGAATAATTTCTTCTACAATGTTTGTATTACAGAAAAAGGTGCTAAGAACTAAAAAATCTCGTGGAAGTGAGAAAGATGTGGAGAAATATACTATTGGGCAGAAACAAAATTTTGAGCATTCAGGTCGAAAACATATGTTGTTAGCACCTATATTACCTGTTTATTTTCATAATTCATTATGATTGTAAATATATAAATAAATAAATAAAATTTTGAGCACAATATTGTTTGGGAGAATTTTTTTAAGCATATAATATTTTTGGGTGCAAAATGCTTCCAAACATATTATATGTTCACATAATAACATATTGTTTTTTGGAAGACAACATTATTGAATTTGGATGCAAAAATACAAAATGTTTGGAAATTGACTACCCAAACATATATTGTTTAGACCAATATGCTTTCAAACATATTATATATTGGAAGAGATCAAACATATAAATGTTTGGGCAATAGCCAAAAATGTATATGCTTGAAGCAAAATATGTTTGGGAGTATATGTTACAGAAGCGATTTTTTGTGAGCGTGTGATGGACGCATTTGTAGTAAAAATTAAAAATTTAAGGATGAACAATTTGTGAAAAATACGAATTTAGTAAATCGTTATGCTTAATTTGTGTATAATTTTTTCTCGTTTTTTAAGTTAATTTAACTAATGTACGCAAAAAATTATTATTTAAATAAAAAGTTAAAGTTTAGTGAAATAGAGAGTTCACTTTTTTTGAGTGTAAGTGTTTGTGAATATAATCTCATTATAACACTGCGTTAGTTTCTGCTTAATTAATATTTTATTTAGCTAATTTATAACGAGTGGATTGTTTTTTTTTATGAAATCAAAGAAAAAATATTTGTTCAAAGCATAAATAATGGTATGGGTACAAAATTAAAAAGAGGAATAAGTAGTGTTAATGCAAATGTCTAACTAATATTTAATAAAAATATTTTATTCCCTCAATTCAATTCAAGATCAATTTGTATTTTTATGTAAAGTTTCCCCCACACAAGTAAGATCTAATTGCATCAAAAAATGTGTAATCTTAATATAGTTGAAGTGACTACGTTTAAGGGTATCGATACTTAAAAAAATTCAGTCAAATTTAACCAAAAAATATGAGAGAAAGCTACTTCAGATAAAAGTGACTCTTTGTCATTGTTTTTGACTCTAAATTGTTTTAACGTAAAGGGACATTTCATAATACTAAGAAAAAACATATTTTCACGTTAGAAAGTTAGATCTTCAAATTTAAAAGAAGAAGAATTTTTCCTTAAAGTTGATTTTTATCAGAGAACTTTGTTTCTATGTCTACACCCAGAGAAGGAATATGATCACCTCAAACATGTTTCAAGAGCAAAATATTATTTTTTGACGGGGAACACGTAACATGTTTATCGCAATTATGTTATTTTCTCAGAAATTATGTATCTGATTTTGGCAACCATATACATTTTTGGCGAGAAAACAAAATTTTTGAGACAAAAATGTTCCATGTTCTCCGTCCAAAAATAACATTTTGCTCTTGAAACATGTTTGAGGTGATCATATTCCTTCTGTAGGTGTATGTGAAACCAGCAGAAATTACTCAAAAAATGTAAATATTCATTCTTCGGTGAGATATAACCTTCCCCCCCCAAAAATTACCAAAATTACTACTGTACCAGACACTGTCAACCACAAATACGCTTAACCAACTTACAAAAGTTTATCTTTGAATATCCTTATGTTGAGAGTTTGAGATAGCTGTTCTAATAATTGATCAACAAGCGAAGAAAAGGAACAAAAAGTAATCTTCGTTATCGGGTGATTTCCCATTTCAAAAGTTTCGAATATCATAAAGAAAAATAATCATAAACTACAAAAACAAACAACAACATAAAATTTGCCTGTCATCGAAATTGAACCTGCAGAGATGAGACGATGAAGCTATGTACACACACACATACATGTTATTCGAAAAAGAAAACAAAATGATAATGTGAAGTCGTAACAGTGGTAAGGGTAGAAATAAAAAAGTTCACGAACAGAAACACTTGCCAGACAGACTGGAGCCAAGGTTGAAAATGGGAAAACAGAAAAAATGATGGCAGTCATAAAATCCCTATCAAAAACGGAAGAGGGAGAATGAGGAGGTCATAAATTCCATCTCCCTTTCCTATGACAAGATTGAGTTTTGTTTAACGTAAATGGCATCACTACTTGTATCCATTGGACAGCAGGTATGTCTTTTTTAGTAGGAATGTCCTTACTACAATTTCAAAAAAAAACTAACTCTCACACACCATATCGGTCGTTTCCAACTAGCCTCGTTTTACTTGGAATTCTTTGGATGTCGACTTATTTGTTTGGTCATAAAAATGATTCGTGTCTCGTCTCACATCAATAAAATGCATCACACCTTCTCCAGACCTTATGAAATGAGGACATTTGTATGGACCAGAGTTTGCGTGTTATTCTTTATCTAGAAGCAAACAAGCATTTCGTTTGTATGCCTTTTATAAGCTGAACCATACTTATTTATGCTGAACGCATATTTGCTGATGAATATTTAAATATGAATTCCATGCATATGTGAAGGGAATGGAATGAGCGTAACTTTTCCTTTAGATTACTGGGTATTGTTAGCGTTCATTTGACGAAGAATCTGTGTTTGCTCGACATGCAGCCGAGTAAGAAGATGAAGAAAGACTCCTTACCGAAAAGGAAAAAACGAATTCATCTAAAGGAACTTGATGGGGTATGTGTGATACGAAACGAGTTCATTTGAAGGAACATCATGGCGTATGTGTGATATTTATTCAGCAGATGCCTTCTGCATGAGTCGAACCATGTGCCGTATGAGTAATATTTTTATTTATTCAGATGATTTTGTTATACCTCACCATATGACCCGTATGAGTGATTTGGATTTTTTGTTTGTTTATGAAATCCAAAGATGAGACAAGGTATTCTCCTCTCTCGTGTGAAATTAGACAACTGTTGTGCTTTAAACATTCATCCAGAACAAAACATCCATTTGGTTTACGGTATACTTGGGAGGGATGTAATAGGCTGAGATTGCATTTTAACTTTATGGATATAAACAAATTTTGTTTACACTTGCTATATATTCGGTTATCTATCCTGCGGTTATTTATATTTAGTATGAATTTCATTTCTTTTATCCATGCTCATCTAGAAAAATACATTTTAGCATATGCAAAATATTAAGCTAAAAATATAATAATAACAATAAAATAATAAAACAACAAGTGTATACATAATTTAAAATGTTAATGCTGCAAACCCCTCGGAAGATATGTCGTCCTGAAATTTACTCGTAATTCAGTATTGCGTAAATTTTAAATTTTGTTTGGATTATATGCAATGTATGAAATTTTATTGCTAATCACCGTTTTTGTTTGGAAAATAAAATCTCAAATGTATGTAGGGGCAGCACAGGGTCATCTATGAAAACATGTAATGATTAGATTACGACGACTGTTTAGCCGATTTTGTTATTGATTGGTGGGGTGGTAGTTTGTATGTTAGTTCACGAGTATTTCATTTTCGTATCGAAAGAGTCACAGTACAGAAATGGTTAAAATAGCATTTTTATTTACAAGTAGTCCCAGCTGAGCAACATTTTAGATGTTGTTTCGTTTCACTTTTGTGATTGAAAAGTAAAAACTATTATATGTTTGCATGTGATGAAGGTTTTGTTACAGCAATTTTTAAAAAAAAGTTCTGTCTGTGGTGGGGCGTAGTTAGACTATTCTGCCCATTGTGATGTTTATATACTATCATCGGAAGACTAACGGTACGGTCACACTAGGCAAGTATTTGACAGAAATCGAAAAAGAATACGTCGCCACAGTCAAATCAGCAAACGTTTTTAGCTCATATTGGATATAGTATGTTATTACATCTCGATAGGAGTATTTTCCCTAAACGGTATACAGATATTTCGAATGTGCTCCTGGAAAAAAATTGCCACTTATTTTGGGCAAATATTTGCCTAGTGTGACCATACCCTAAGTCAATTAAAAAAGTGATGGAAAATTTTTAAGTTTTAATCAAAAATTTAATTCAAACAATCAATTTTTAGTCAAACTAAAAACACTAACGGCCATTTTCATGTAGCTCCGTTAGGCTTTAACTATCAGTTAACAGAAAATAAGCTGCAAATATCTTCTCTCCGGTTAACTTTAACTGAAAAATTTTCAACAGTTAACAGGAATAAATAGGCAAAATGACAGATATCTCCACAGTACGGCTTAAAAATTCGTTAGCTAACGTAGCACTAACGGAGTTTCATGAAAATGGGGGTAAGTCGGTTAAGACAGTAAATGAAAATAGTTACGTTATTAAATAAATAATTAATTGAGTTTTGCCATCAACATCAATTAAATTTTTAATTGAATCAATTAAAAAATTTGCCTATGAAATCAATAAACTTTTTAATCAAGTATTTTGTTATGCCCAATTAAAAATGTGATTAATACTATGATTTTCGTGATTGTAGACATTTCAATTCAAAAATTAAAAAATTAATTGTATCAATTAATTTCATGATTGAATTAAATTTTTTTTGTGTAGAGAAGCTTTGAAACACACAGGAATATCACTAGCTTTTCCGAAAGGAAAAAATTGCAAATTGGTGTGCTAACCATTCTCATTCTCATGTTGGTGTAAATGTACATGACATTTAACATATGATGGTCATAAATCCCATCTGATTGAGTTTATTACTTATTCCAATTTTTTGACAATTTATTTCTCTGGCGAGCATTTCTTTTACCATTTGATCATAAAATTTAAAATTACTTTAAATGTTTATATCTGTGTTTTACCATTTATCCTTAAATAAATAATATGGATTGTGTGTACCCCAAAGGATGGCGGTTTTCATGCACCAGCATCCGTTGATGGCATAAGATTTATTAATTTATTGTATCATTGAAACGTGATATCGTTTATCTTGTCTGCGTATACGCATATTACAGTGGTTAGAGAAGAAAACAAATGATTATAAATATTTTTTTTTTAATTTTTTGGGTTTTGAGATTGCACATTGCAGATATGTATCTCGCTCTGTGGCTAGAACGATAAGAAAAAAAAATAAAAGAAATTACGGAGAAAATTAAGTGGAAGGGAATCGACCACATGATACTTATTCTTAAGGAATTAATTTAATTCTTCCTATTTAAAAATGATATGCACTATATGAAAATGGATTAAACATTTTATATTTTAAGCATTTTAATAAACCCACATTAGTCGATTTATTTTAACGTCTCTTTCTCGGAAATTGGTGCAAATTGCTACTGACAAACCTATCACACGCCTGGTACCGATGATCCAGTTCATCGGAATTTGTAAATTATCATATAATTAATTTCGTTTCTGATATTATTATTGGATATACAGGTTTACTGAAATGCCGATATTAGAATAAGCTATTGTTCAACATGTTCTAAAAGCTTTTCCTTTTTGTGCGTTTCGGACGCTCCAAATGAAACATGTTCTTACGAGCCTGTCCCAGACTGGTTATTGAGGACCTGTCTTTGGGGTGATTCTAAAGTGTAAACGAGGCTTAAATTATAGTTAAACTACAAATACAGTTAATTCAATTATAAATTTTTTATATTTTCAAATTCAGTTAAAATTGAATTGGTCGTAACTATTTTCACCTAGTATCCTCTCTTCATCAAACTCAAACTTCCCCATAAAATAACTCTAACGTCAGATTATAATATAAAATTTATATAAAATTTATGTAATATTTAATTGTGTAGTGCAATTTTAATCCTCAATCCTTTTATATTAATACCATGTCTCCTCTAAATAATCCGCTTATATAACAAAAACATGAATAAATTTCATGAAAAAATATTCATAACAAATTTCCTAGTTTTTCAACCGGATTGGTATAGGGTAAAAAAGCAAAAAAAAAAAACAAAATCTATATCCTTGTGGCAAATTCCGAGCAATGTTGGATAATGAAAAATGAAAATAAAATAATTAAATGTTTGTTGGTTTTCTCATTTCTCATTTTTCAATTTGAGAATGGTGGAAATAGTTTACAACATTTTTATTCTATGAGCCTATTGAAATTTGAGGCTCATTTGGTTTGGGGAATTTGGGTGGGTGCGTCAATTAACATGGTATCAGGTTGAGTTCACGTACAAGGTTGAGGTCACATTTTTGAAATGAGGCATACAATTAATTGGTTGAAAATTATTTTTATAAGCATTTTCATTTACATTTGCTAAACTTTAATTTCAACGGGCTTTGTTCTTCATACTTACATTAAATTGATTTATACAGATTACAGACTGTTATGTATCAAAATATTTCATGGAACATCTTAAGGGCATCCATAACCTAGGAGAGAAAGGAAATAAATATGATGTATTAAGAATATTATTTTCAATGTAATAAATTAAATTTAAATTATATTTATTATGTATTAATTTTTTAGATGCATTTTATTTAGAAAAATAAATAAAACATCTGAACTAACTTTCGGGACCTTTAAAATGAATTCCATTTTATTCTGTGCTTTGCTTTAGTATGTTTTCCCACGCTTCGAAATGTACATTGGTGTTAAATTCATTTATTACAAATGTCCATAACTCTGACGATTGATATGTATATGGTTGAAATAGGATTATCTAAAAAAATTGTATTTTCATTCGTATATAGGTAGTAGAGGTGTGCACGTGAGTAATATTTTACTCACGTTCACGCACATTCACGACGGAAAAATCTTACTCACGAAAAGAAAATTTGCACTCACGCACGAAAATGTCGTGACTCACGAAAAATACCGTGACTCACGAAAAATATCGTGACTCACGAAAAATGTCGTGACTCACGAACAATTTTTTGAGTAATTTACCTTAGCGAGGCGTCTGAAAACATGAGCATTATTAAAATCGAGAGCGTTATTACACTCTTAACATCCCAGGTGTCACTAAAATTGTAAATGAATTTAACTCTTAAGCGTTTTATGTTGGTGAGCAGGATTATTTTCGTGAGTGTACATCTTTACTCATGCACACTCACGAAGATAATATTTTCGTGACTCACGCTCACGCACGACATTTTGGTTTGTTAATCACGCTCACGCACACTCACGCCGTTGCCATAAGCGTGACTCACGACTCACGCGTGAGTCACGAAAATTTTCGTGACACGTGCACACCTCTAATAGGTAGCCGCTATCGAAAACAATAACAATAATCAACGATTTTGCATAAAATTCACAACTCATAAAAATTTCATATCCATGCATAAAATTCATTTATTTGAGGCTCATTAATAACAAAGATTCATTGTCCTTTCATTTTATATCCTTGAGCTACATTATTCGTATATTGGAATTATTTGCATATGTTTATGATAGAGCTGTGTGCTCGTGAAAAACAACAAGGAATTATTACATCCAAAAAAGTGAACCCAAAGGGAAAAGTTAATTTAGCAAATTTTAGCTATATTACTAACGACGATATGACAAAAATAAGATTTTTTTTCGACAAATTCAAGAAAATGTATTGAATTTTTATGTTAGCTGGATATCAAAGCAGGCTAGTTTTTCGTGCAAATTAATTACCTTACGTATTATTACAATTTTAATACGACCTTATTGAACAAGAAGGTTAAAGAATAACTATTATTAAGTTATTGAAAAGAAAATGCCAAATAACAGGTTGGCTGATAAGTCCCCGGTCTGACACATAGATGCCGTCGCTAGTATTAAATGCATATTATTTTTATATAGTACCAACCTTCAAATGATTCGTTTCAAAATTTGACGTCTGTAAGTCAATTAGTTTGTGAGATAGAGCGTCTTTTATGAAGCAACTTTTGTTGTTGTGAAAAAAAATGGAAAAAACGAATTTCGTGTTTTGATAAAATACTGTTTTCTGAATGGAAAAAATACGGTGGAAGCAAAAACTTGGCTTGATAATGAGTTTCCGGACTCTGCCTTAGGGAAATCAAGAATAATTGATTGGTATGCAAAATTCAAGCGTGGTGAAATGAGCACGGACGACGGTGAACGCAATGGACGCCAAAAAAATCCACAAAATGATTTTGAATGACCGTAAAATGAAGTTGATCGAAATAGCAGAGGCCTTAAAGATATCAAAGGAACGTGTTGGTCATATCATTCATCAATATTTGGATATGCGGAAGCTCTGTGCAAAATGGGTGCCGCGCGAGCTCACATTTGATCAAAAACAACAACGTGTTGATGATTCTGAGCGGTGTTTGCAGCTGTTAACTCGTAATACACCCGAGTTTTTCCGTCGATATGTGACAATGGATAAAACATGGCTCCATCACTACACTCCTGAGTCCAATCGACAGTCGGCTGAGTGGACTGCGACCAGTGAACCGTCTCCGAAGCGTGGAAAGACTCGAAAGTCCGCTGGCAAAGTAATGGCCTCTGTTTTTTTGGGATGCGCATGGAATAATTTTTATCGATTATCTTGAGAAGGGAAAAACCATCAACAGTGACAGTTATATGGCGTTATTGGAGCGTTTGAAGGTCGAAATCGCGGCAAAACGGCCCCATATGAAGAAGAAAAAAGTGTTGTTCCACCAAGACAACGCACCGTGCCACAAGTCATTGAGAACGATGGCAAAAATTCATGAATTGGGCTTCGAATTGCTTCCCCACCCACCGTATTCTCCAGATCTGGCCCCCAGCGACTTTTTCTTGTTCTCAGACCTGGAAAGGATGCTCGCAGGGAAAAAATTTTGGCTGCAATGAAGAGGTGATCGGCGAAACTGAGGCCTATTTTGAGGCAAAACCGAAGGAGTACTACCAAAATGGTATCAAAAAATTGGAAGGTCATTATAATTGTTGTATCGCTCTTGAAGAGAACTATGTTGAATAATAAAAACGATTTTTGACAAAAAATGTGTTTTTCTTTGTTAGACCGGGGACTTATCAGCCAACCTGTTACCAATCTCCACAAGCCTGACTATACACATGTTTCATCGCTGACTCAGTCGAATTTCCATCGACTTTAGTGGTTCAATTTGGGAAGTATAATTCTCGTATGTAATTTCCATAAAGACGTTAACATATAAGACACAAATTTAAACATCCAATATCTACACTAAATACTATAGAAATTCGACTGAGTCAGCGATGAAACATGTGTATAGTCAGGCAGAAAAATTTGTATTTTGAAAGGAAAACATGGAATAAGAAATTGCACAAATTTCCATAGCGCCATATGAATTTCAAGAATGACTACTGGAACTATTTTGAATGACTTAGAACTATTTTGTGGGAAATACGAATTAAGTAAAACTTTTTTGAAGCCCTTAATCACATTAAATCCAGTTAAATTACGTATACTAAACTAATTAAGCGCAATTAGATTCGATTAAATTTAAATCCCTTATATTAAATAAATTTTTTAAGTTACAATAACACAGTCCCTCGACAGCACATGGTTTATCTGCAGTTTACTCGATATAATTTCCTCCATGCCCATGATGCGATTTTAAGAATTTTATACCGTAGCAAGAATATATATTAATTACCATATCTACAAGTTCCATTCCACAAAAGTTTCCAACAGTTCTAAGCACTTCACTTTGGTCTTGGCAAACGTTTTCATTAAAAATTCAAATGCCATTGTTTTTTTTTTTTCTACTCAACAAACAGCAATTCAGAGTTTCCTTAATAAATAAACGTAAAACATTAACGATTTGACCTTATTTCTTTTAAATGTGTATTCCCTGGTGGACAATTTCATTTGGTCCCAAGGAAAGAAAAATTTCCCGCAACAAAGAATCAGAGTTTGAGTGAACCAGTTTTATGATGTAGCACAGATCCATTCACACTACACTTGAGTGTGGTGAGTAGAGCTATGAAGATGACTGAGTGTTGGCCACTCATACCGCCAGGTGTAATTAAAAGGAAGACTTGTCAGTCTTCAAGACAGAAGGCGATTAATTAACATCTCATTAGAATGAATAGAAACGCATCATAATTATTACTTGGTCCAGTTTTCTAAAGGCATTAGTGTGGTTGTTTGGTCAGTGGAGTTACTTCAAGTATAATGGTGATTGCGATTAAGGTTCATATTATGGACATTATTCTATAGTGACATTGATGTCATCGCTCTGAAATCCCTGGCCATAGAGCGATTTGAAATTGTCAATGTTTTATGCTTGATTCTTGTTTTCTTTTCGATATTCAATGATTGAGGTTAAATTAACAGACTAAATATCTCTCCATTCTTTAATTTGCTATAATTTTAAATTTTATTAATTTTTTTTTTCATTCTTTGAAAATGGCAAATTTGGCCCTGTTTCTTGTGAACAAAATGCCCCTCGAATACGACCAATAATAAACGTCTTTAAATTTAATTTCTTGTTGTTATTTTGCTTTTATTTTATTCTTATTGCCGAAATGATAACGCACAGTGGGATGAAATTAAATAAAGACGCGTATATAAATGTAAAATATTTGTTGTATATTGTTCTTGAGGAAATATATTTTGATTCTTTATATATATATATGATGTGCCTCAAAAATGTAGACAATGACTGTTAAAGAACAAGACTCTCAAATCAGAGCAATGTATCTTTAATATTACGCAAATATTGAAGAAATGTTTGCCACAGAGTTTTAGTGATAATAATCCACGATCTCTTATTAAAAGAGCGCCGATCAAAGGTGTTGGAATTATGGGACAGTTGTTCCTTATAGCTGAGTACTATGTTCAGTTTTCAAGCTGAAAACCAGCTTGTTTTCACGGTTACTTTTTTAATTAATAAATTTAGAAATATAAAATTATTTGCAATCAATTCCTTAGATCTTTTCCATCCATTATTTGGCAAGATATGATCAAAATATAATCGTCTTCATAAATATATTTGTACTTTTATTTTAGTGTTTTGGTGAAAAATACCGAACATAGTACTCACCTTATTATAGAACACGCTACCCTGAGAGTGACATTTAACAAAACATAGATGGACTGAAACATCATGGATATTCGGTAGAATGCGAAAACTGTCACATTGATTAGAAATATGATGGCCCCCCTTTTATGTGATATTCTAAATTATTAGGCCAATTCGAAGCATAATTGAGGACAAAATGGCACCGCTTGACGAATAAATCAACAGTCTTTCACCTGATAGCTTACCCAGACTCCTCTTCCCCCCTGATCAAATTGGACATAACGCCATCACGAACAAATACATTTCATGTATAAACTCCAAATTCCAAAAAATCTCTAATGTTGGCGAAAATTATGTTACTTTTACAAAAATATTAAATTTGGGAAGGTATTTATTAGAGTAATTTTGAAGTTCTTTGGTATTTAATAATGTTGTTTTTTTAATTTAAGGCAATCTTTATTAAATTATATTCGAAAATCCTAAGTTTAATGATATTTATTCACTTTCTTTATTTCAGGGAATGTTGTCATTTAGTTGAAATTAGATCAATATTTTTCGTGCTACACTCAAAAAAAGTTTACTTGGATCCAAAGATTTTGACCTTTCTTTAAGGATTTTGGTATTGATTCCTGCCCAAGGAGGCGGGTTCTTTAAAATAAGGAAAATTTTTTTGCGACTGGCTTTAAATCTAGGATCTATAAAATTAAAATTAGGATACAGATCTCATTTATTGAATTTTTCATTCTATTTTTCCGGTATATTAATAAAGCTATTCACGTACAAACAAATGCCAGTTTAAAAATACAAATTATGACCGATATTTTGAAGTAAAAAAATATTTTCTTAATTCCAAAATAACTTTAAACCAAAGATGCTAAATCATCAAAATCTTAGCCTATATTTGAAGCGTTTTTGTCTTAAATCTAAAGATTCAATATTTCAGTTAATTCAATGACGATTTCTTTAAATCAAAAATGTGTTTCTTTACTTTAACGAAAATTTGCCTTAGTTAAAAGTCATGCAACTTTAACGAAGGGACGCAAATTTTCAAAATGTGTGTCCTAAATTTAATGAAAAAAATTTTTGAAGCAAAGATCATAAGCTTTCTTTTAATTAAAATGTCATTATTTTAAAGAAATTTGTCCTTAATAGTGTGTAAATTGGCCATCCTAAAATTGAGGTTGCGTAATCTTTAATATCACGTAAATATTTTTTCAGTGTAACCATACACAGATCCCAGATAGTTTTCTAATCATTGATTTTCTAATGTCCCATCCCACTGTGTTTTATTGGGCCGTTTCAGATGCTGCTATTGCCTTTTATTGGCCTCTTCTGCTGCTGCTGTTGCTTTTGCTTCTTTTGGTGGCTCCTACAACTTTTGTTGTGCTAATGTCTGACCTTCTGTTACCTTTTGATATTCGAAGATAAACAACACTCAGCCAGGCATATCATGGAATGGCTAACTAAATGGCTAGAAGTGAGAACCAGTTTAACGATTTCAACAAGTCTCTCATGAGCCCCCCCTTTCACTCAACTGTGCCTACTTCACTTTGTCTTTGCCTTTATTGCCTCTTTATTTGCTTTGTTTCTTTTTCCGTCTTTGGTCTTAATCTCACATTTCCGAGTTTGTTCTACTTCTCTGCATTGGAGCATGGAGTGTTGTGACTATTCATAATAATGTTCAGGCATAAGGCCAAATGGTCTTGGTTGGCTTCAATCCGATACCCTACCCATGGATTTTGAACTAAAGTGAGAATAAAAGTGAAAATGTATTCAGTTCGAAAGTCCACACAGTATTTATTGGATTTTTATGCTTTGGCTAATGATCTCCATGAGATCTAGTAGCTATTTTGATATTGCTATAAGCCATGACATTTAAATTGAATTAATTTTCATATAGAGCATTGTGCTCTTTAGCATGCTCAGAGTGAGCTTAGGTTAATTCATATCGGAAGCAAAAGTGCAAGGCCTGCGATTATGTGTGACCACTTATTTATATTTCACAGGAAGTGGAGGAGAAAATGTGTATGGTGATATATTTCATGATTCCAAATATCGAATTGCAATCAACCAAATGGCAGCCTTCAAAAAGTAATCTTAGAAGATCGGTTTTTATATCGGATATATGCGAATCTTGGTATCTGTAACCGATCTTCAAACTTCACCTGCTTCCAAAAAAATTAAGTACTTCCTCCCTATGACAACCCAATGTGTTGTGTTCATCGTCCATGTAGCCAGTGCGCTGGGAAGTCTAGAACGATGATGAGGTGAGTGCAGATTTCTCTGGTGGTGTGTTGATTAGGCTTGGCAGTGATGGGAGTGATGTGAGCTTTCACTACAAATAGGACGCCGCCAACAGCGCTGCTATCAATTCCGAATAAGTAGGAGTAGACGGTGGGAGGTCATAAATCCTATTCTTCGTGAGCTAGTTGTGCTTTAAGTGACTACTGCCGCAGATGCATTCTTTCCCGAATTTTGCCTGTGTTCAATATCCATTTTACAGACGTCGGCTAAAGTACGTGATAACAGATTAAGTAATTTGGTCAGACACTCCATTCCAGCCCGATTTAGATGTTTCACCATCAGCATTAAAAGTCCTTCGGGCCTTGGCTCCGTTGCTGACATCTGTTACTTATTGACTATGTAGCCAGGAATGTTACGTATGACTCTTTCGCTGCTTGTGCTAGGAAAGTACCTGCGGGAATTAGATCAGCAAATATGAAGCGAACGGCTACACCAAAGTTCTCCTAACTGATGTATGTCTAGCGTTCAGAGGTTATAGAATCGGTAGGTCGGTCAATGGTGGGAATCATGGGATGGTGGTCTGAAGTCAATGGTTTGCCAGATTTCGTCATTCCGCAGACCAGACGAGCTTGCATGTTACAGATGTAGCCTATAATTCCCACTTACCATGTACACTGTGGAGTAGTTTTGCTCTGCCAGTGCTATACCCCCCTGATCGTTGTCGCTGGCACAACAGACACCGGTAGTGGTATTGCCTAGTCGACGTTTACCAATTAATATAAGCCTTGCAACCAAAAACGTGCACATCTTTTTATTTGCAATTTTTATTCAACTGCAATTGCTCGTCTCCTTGTCCTTCTTCCCCTTTTCCTAAACATCGTTTTATTCGCTCTTACAAGACATTTCTTTTGTTTAAATATTGGGGAAATTCATGTCTAAGGAAGAACCGCTATGAACCCGACTATGGTGATGTCTGCCTCTTTTAAGTAATGACAATGCCACCACCAACAACTTGAATGAGGCAACAACAAATAACACATTGGATTTGCAACAAATTAAAGTATGACTTGCTTTGGGGCATTTTCCTCATGTGGACTTGGCCTAAAACGACAAACTTGTTGCCGGTTGAGGCTAGCTGGTTGTGACTGTCAAACAACCAGTCTGTGTGGTAGAATGACTTGGCATCGTTGTTGTCGTCATCGACTGTTGTTAGTGAGGTCCGTTTGTTGCTATTTCATATTGCGCAATCAGTTTTATGTACATCCCATATTGGTGGCTGGTGGTGATGTTGATGTTGCTGCTGATGTCGATGCTTATGTTGCCATTGTTGTGGTTGGTTATGTTTTTCCGTTGCTGATGTCGATATCAATGTGGCCGTTGCCATTGGTGTTCATATCATAGACCTACTTTCCTATTAGGCAATGTTTTTATACACACACACAGAAACAATATAACACTCAGACACACTTATATAAATGTGTGCTGGGTTATGTTGTATATGCATTTAGTTTGTTTTGATGCACTCAATCAACCACTGGTTTGATTCAATTTTCAAATGCAGTTTGTAGCTTCTGGTATCCAACTAGCAGTTGAGCATCTTCCATCTCCTGTGATGTTGTCATTCGAGTCCAGTGTGTACCATACCACCAAGATGGATAATTCGGCCAACAACTTTGGTAGTGACCAACTAACAGCTGTTATGGCTTTGTTTTCTTTTTTTGTTTTTTGTTTACTGATGATGGTGTCTTGTTTACGACTTCTTTTGCTAACCATACTGGTCCTGACCAGACCGGGCCACCATTTGCCTTAAGTGGTGGTCATTTAATTGCAGATAAAGGTTTAAAGGGGGTCTAATCTTTTATTATCTTTTCAATTAAGCTTCCATTCTGTCATCTCCTGTTGCTCTGCACATTGAGTTCATAAAAGGATGTTAGTGTTCCATTTGGTCCTTTGGCTGAACAAATTATCCTAATTAAATGTTTTGTGACGTTTACTACGATAATGCTACCACAGTTGATGAATTGCATGGAGACTATGGACTTCTTTAGACAGAGAATCCAACATCTTTTCAAACAAATACAATCGATATTAATTCAACGGAAAATATATTAAGGATTATTAATCCTTGTTTGTTGCTATATCACTGTTTCCTCTCTTTCGATCTATTAACATAACTTGTCTGAGGGAGTACTTTATTCTTCTTTCGTATAATTTGACATTGTTGACTCTTTGTCCTTAGTAAAGATACACAAATCCCTTATGTTGGAACTGTCATCGGTATTATCCTCGATATTCTAATTAACAAATATTTTCGTAATATATTTAACTTCATTACCCCTGAGATTTCCCAACGAAAAACGGTTTAACAGAGCCACGACTTCAGCCCTAAGAGCCTCGAGACACAATCACACGAAATTGCTAGAACAACATCAGCAACAACTGCTACAAGAAAGCGGAAAACAAACACTAAAAGTTTAATCATCATTTATCACTACCGCATTCACTAGAGACATTTAAGGCACTCACAATGGAACAGTCCTAACGACATGGCAAACGGTTGCTAGTGTCACGAAATGGTACTCCAGAGATGTGAATGGCAACAATCGAGGCAAACCAAAATGGATGATTATTCAATGGGTGGGAGCAAAGTTCAATTCTTAAGGAGCGACCGGGAGTATCACATTTTAAGACCAGTATCAAATTAACTCTACTGCTTTGGCTTTTCATTTAAACAATGGAATGAAATGCAAATGGAATTAAGATGAAATTGTCTAAAGAGTGTGGGTGAGGAGAAACAAGTTATGTCGATTTATGTTTCAAAAATGTTGTGTCATGCTACCAGAGAACGGAATTAAAGCGAATTGAATTAATAAAAATTTTCATAAAATAAACGAATAAGAGCTTATAAAATGAGCTGGTTATCCAAAACCACATCTTTTGTATATAATGCTCCTGATGTTTTTGCTTAGAAGAGAATATCACAAATATTTTTTTAAAATTTATTTCTTAATAGAACTAGATAAAATGCTAATAAATAAAACCATGCAAAAGTTTGCTTACAGACGATATCTTCATACAGCGTAACCTCCCAAAATTATACTCCTCTCAAACTTTATGGGCTATCGTGATATATTTGAGGTATTATTGTACAGGCTTCCCGTGACATTTGTTAATTTATTTTCCGTTGCTTACTTTCACAATTTAGGTTTAAAAAAATGGTATGCAGAGTGGCTGATATATAATGTAACAGAGTAAAGCCCTATATTTCTTCATCTTTTTTTAATTTTAGTGTTCAAAAGTAAAAAATGTCAGAACAACATCAAATTTTAGAATCAGTTTAGATTCCTTCGAATTTGGTACCTTTGGCGCAAAATAGGGCCTTCAAACGGCCGACAAAGTCATTACTTGTAGCACGAAAGTGACTCTGCTGTAGTTTGGCTAATTCCCGGTGACGCACTAGCTTGAAACGATCGACACTTGGTAACTTTGGAGCAAAAGTCCGATGGATTGAAATGGATGCTTTGAGTTTTACAAATGACACGAGGGACGCTCTTTTTGAGGCATTCTTGGTTGACGCGTGATGAGTGCGATGGTGGTGAGTCCATGGTCTGCAGCCGAAATGTTTTTCTGTCCAGGACTTCAATAGGTCTTTATGACATTTTGCCGTAATATTCGGCATTTATTTTGATCCCACTGTCGATGAATACGAATGGGAAGCGACCATCGAGCGTTAAGTTCTGATGGCCAATCGAAGGTGAGCTTTTCGGACATTCAATGTGTGTTGCAACATTTTCCGCCATATGTTCAGCTCACGAGCAAGTTTTCCCACTGCGTATCACGGTAACGAGCAATGGTACGAGAAATAAAGGATTTATACATAATTAAATTCTATAGGGGTCTAACGATCAGGGCTGTGGAGTCGAGTCAATTTTGCTCGACTTCGACTCCAGAATTTCTTATTAGCCTCGACTCCGACTCCGGAGTCGACTCCAGGTGGTATACCTAAATCTCATTTTAACAGTATTACAATTGTAATTTTAAGGTGTAGTGTTCCAAATATAGACCGATATAAGTACTCTATTTTGCCATATGTGTTTATATGTCCAAAAGAACTCTAATTTTAAATTTTGATACGCCTCGACGACAAACCTCAAGATTTTAAAGGAAAGAACTCTACATTTTAACTTCAGGCCAATAAATTAAAATACGAAACAAGACTATATAGAGACCACATCAAAATATGGGTTTGACAACAAATCTCTCGAACATATATTTATAAAGCCACAAAATTTCAAAAAATAATTAGGCTTCCAGAAGTTTAAGAAGTAAAATCCTTGTATTGGTCTATATAGGCATTTTGTAAAAAATAAATCTATATAAAATAGAAACACAAACAAAAAGATACAAAAATCAAAATGTCTGGCTAATCAGATAGAAAGTGTAGATGTTAAAAAATGTAATGTGTCGGATATAGAAAACAGATTTAAACTGCCAAAAATTAGGACGGGCGGAATTTCAAAAAACCACTGTCATATGTTACAACAGATGACAGCAATAGCTGTACAGTGTTTCTTTGTCCTTAGTAAAGATACACAAATCCCTTATGTTGGAACTGTCATCGGTATTATCCTCGATATTCTAATTAACAAATATTTTCGTAATATATTTAACTTCATTACCCCTGAGATTTCCCAACGAAAAACGGTTTAACAGAGCCACGACTTCAGCCCTAAGAGCCTCGAGACACAATCACACGAAATTGCTAGAACAACATCAGCAACAACTGCTACAAGAAAGCGGAAAACAAACACTAAAAGTTTAATCATCATTTATCACTACCGCATTCACTAGAGACATTTAAGGCACTCACAATGGAACAGTCCTAACGACATGGCAAACGGTTGCTAGTGTCACGAAATGGTACTCCAGAGATGTGAATGGCAACAATCGAGGCAAACCAAAATGGATGATTATTCAATGGGTGGGAGCAAAGTTCAATTCTTAAGGAGCGACCGGGAGTATCACATTTTAAGACCAGTATCAAATTAACTCTACTGCTTTGGCTTTTCATTTAAACAATGGAATGAAATGCAAATGGAATTAAGATGAAATTGTCTAAAGAGTGTGGGTGAGGAGAAACAAGTTATGTCGATTTATGTTTCAAAAATGTTGTGTCATGCTACCAGAGAACGGAATTAAAGCGAATTGAATTAATAAAAATTTTCATAAAATAAACGAATAAGAGCTTATAAAATGAGCTGGTTATCCAAAACCACATCTTTTGTATATAATGCTCCTGATGTTTTTGCTTAGAAGAGAATATCACAAATATTTTTTTAAAATTTATTTCTTAATAGAACTAGATAAAATGCTAATAAATAAAACCATGCAAAAGTTTGCTTACAGACGATATCTTCATACAGCGTAACCTCCCAAAATTATACTCCTCTCAAACTTTATGGGCTATCGTGATATATTTGAGGTATTATTGTACAGGCTTCCCGTGACATTTGTTAATTTATTTTCCGTTGCTTACTTTCACAATTTAGGTTTAAAAAAATGGTATGCAGAGTGGCTGATATATAATGTAACAGAGTAAAGCCCTATATTTCTTCATCTTTTTTTAATTTTAGTGTTCAAAAGTAAAAAATGTCAGAACAACATCAAATTTTAGAATCAGTTTAGATTCCTTCGAATTTGGTACCTTTGGCGCAAAATAGGGCCTTCAAACGGCCGACAAAGTCATTACTTGTAGCACGAAAGTGACTCTGCTGTAGTTTGGCTAATTCCCGGTGACGCACTAGCTTGAAACGATCGACACTTGGTAACTTTGGAGCAAAAGTCCGATGGATTGAAATGGATGCTTTGAGTTTTACAAATGACACGAGGGACGCTCTTTTTGAGGCATTCTTGGTTGACGCGTGATGAGTGCGATGGTGGTGAGTCCATGGTCTGCAGCCGAAATGTTTTTCTGTCCAGGACTTCAATAGGTCTTTATGACATTTTGCCGTAATATTCGGCATTTATTTTGATCCCACTGTCGATGAATACGAATGGGAAGCGACCATCGAGCGTTAAGTTCTGATGGCCAATCGAAGGTGAGCTTTTCGGACATTCAATGTGTGTTGCAACATTTTCCGCCATATGTTCAGCTCACGAGCAAGTTTTCCCACTGCGTATCACGGTAACGAGCAATGGTACGAGAAATAAAGGATTTATACATAATTAAATTCTATAGGGGTCTAACGATCAGGGCTGTGGAGTCGAGTCAATTTTGCTCGACTTCGACTCCAGAATTTCTTATTAGCCTCGACTCCGACTCCGGAGTCGACTCCAGGTGGTATACCTAAATCTCATTTTAACAGTATTACAATTGTAATTTTAAGGTGTAGTGTTCCAAATATAGACCGATATAAGTACTCTATTTTGCCATATGTGTTTATATGTCCAAAAGAACTCTAATTTTAAATTTTGATACGCCTCGACGACAAACCTCAAGATTTTAAAGGAAAGAACTCTACATTTTAACTTCAGGCCAATAAATTAAAATACGAAACAAGACTATATAGAGACCACATCAAAATATGGGTTTGACAACAAATCTCTCGAACATATATTTATAAAGCCACAAAATTTCAAAAAATAATTAGGCTTCCAGAAGTTTAAGAAGTAAAATCCTTGTATTGGTCTATATAGGCATTTTGTAAAAAATAAATCTATATAAAATAGAAACACAAACAAAAAGATACAAAAATCAAAATGTCTGGCTAATCAGATAGAAAGTGTAGATGTTAAAAAATGTAATGTGTCGGATATAGAAAACAGATTTAAACTGCCAAAAATTAGGACGGGCGGAATTTCAAAAAACCACTGTCATATGTTACAACAGATGACAGCAATAGCTGTACAGTGTTTCTATAGAAGTAAAATTGTGAAACATCGATTTATAAATGGTCTATCAGTTATGGACATTAGAGGTCATTAATTTAATGTAAAGAATTTCAAGTGGCTTTGATGAAACAAACTTTCTCCCAAAAAACCGGCTCAGATGGCACGTTAGGCATTAAATTTAAAATTACAGCTTCCAAGGACATCGGGTGTATAAAGAGATTTCTCAAGTAATTGCAGGACTATCTCAAAATGTGGGAAATTTCCGCATTTATTTATGGATATCAAATAACTCTAAATTCGAAATTTCTGACAAATCTTAAGAAAATTTTAGACTTTTAGAAAAAATTTTAGAAAAAATTTCTTAAAACAAATCGGAAGTTGGGTTTATATGTAGGCCCATATATGACCCATCTTCGAACTCGACAAGCGTGCCAAAAAAGAACTTAGGTTCTACTGCTATATTGCCTTAAAAATATACCTTTATCAAGAGTATATACAGGGTCAAAAATCTATATTTTAATATATTAAAAATTGACAATAAAATTGATCAATTAAGCCCATATTCTAGTAATACCTACTTTTTATATCACCGTGAAATTTCACCCATATAAAGGGTGATACGGTCGAAATTTGGTCAAGGGAAAACGCGTGTAAATCGGTGAAATCGTTTATTTAAAAAATCAAATTAAATTTCTTTTTCAAGTTCAATTATTATAAAATTCATGAAAAATATTCAGTTAGGTTTTCGCTTTTCCAAATCCGAATTGCCGGGCCTCACGCTTGACACCTGCCATCTGATTTTGTACAGCCACCTTGTCCACCTTCTTCGCCGCAGAAAGCCAGTTTGCCCTGAACTGCTGCTCGTCCTTAGCAGTTTTTTTGGTCTTCTTTAGGTTCCGCTTGACAATAGCCCAGTATTTCTCAATTGGGCGGAGCTCTTGGAACCATGTCCTTGTCCTTGGGAACCACCTGCACGTTGTTGGCGGCGTACCACTCCATGGTAATGGCAAGATGCCAAATCCGGCCAAAACAGTACGGAACAACCGTGTTTCTTCAGGAAAGGCAGACGTTTATTCAAACACTCTTTCACGTAAATTTCTTGGTTGACAGTCCCGGAAGCTATGAAAATGCTGCTTTTCAAGCCACAGGTACAGATGGCTTGCCAAACCAGATATTTCTTTGCGAACTTTGACAGTTTTATGTGCTTGAAAATATCTGCAACCTTTCCCCTTCCTTTTGCCGTATAAAACTCCTGTCCTGTCCTGTCAAATATGTTTCGCCGAAGTCGGAGTCGTACAAATTGTGCTCGACTCCGACTCCGGCGAAAAAAAATTTGAAAAACACTTCATATTTTTGTAACTAAAGAAATATTACGACAAATTAGATTCCATTAGGGTTTTTAATCGAACAACTAAAAACGAAGTACTGGCACCGACTCCACAGCCCTGCTAACGATAGCCACTTGTGGTCTTGCAGCCAAAAATAAATCAATCGCAATGGATCAAAATGCAACCTTTTAAACAATAAAGTGAACTGTTCCTGTCAGAAGAGCGGTTTAGAATAATAACAATTTGAAGCTGATTGCAAAACACATCTTTATTTTTTGTCGTAACACCTCAGAATATACGATTTCGTTTCGCAGGTGGGAAAAAATTAGGTGAACCGGAGTAGTTTCAATACTTAGATTCCTAATTAAAAACCCTTAAAATGCAAAAAATTAATTGTTTTACTATGAGTGTACTATGTTTGCACTAACATTTTCCGTCTATATATCGTACACTTAATTCTATTTATATTTAAACATACTCCGGATTAATATTGAAACGCATCATTGACGCAATTGATTACCATTGAATTGTATTTGTAACAAGCTCGTATTAAGATTTCCTACACTGAAAGAATAATTAGCCTTTCTTAGGAATGAAATTTTAGACATTTCCTAAACAAAATTTTTCAAAAGCAAATAAATAAGATTAGAAACAGTCATAAATTCAGCTTTGTTTGCTCTTAAAGAAAATTTATAAGAAAGGGTTATTTAATTTATCATCTACAATTTCGTATTTATTTTGGTTGTAAGGTTTTGACCCATGTAAATAGAATACACAAATTAAATTTATTTTCACCATTAACTATATAGTATAGGCTCTATCAGGTGATAACTGAAGTGGCGCCTGTTATTTGTATTATTTTAAAAATTTGACATAATAAATAATGTAATATGGTTGAGTTATTTCATGCCGTCGCTGGTAATGTGACTATAGCAGCATCCCATCATAATCTCATAATGGTAAACATTTAAAATTTCGTCCAGCAGATACTAATGGGTAATTGTGCTAATGTTGTTAGTTTGTGTGCTATGATAAAAATGTTTAATAGATTTTGTCAGTTTTTATTTTGTTGCTCTTTTTCCCCCCTTCTACCTGTCAAATATCTGATTACATAATACGAAATAAAGTCAGAAAAAAGCGAAAGGAAAAAATTATTTAGAGAGCGATCTGAAATGGCATCAAGTAAAGCGAATAATCAAAAGTAAATACCAGCGGACATTTATAATGACACTTAACATTATTTATTATGACAGTACAAGATGGGGCCACTTAATTGACACTCAAGGCAACAGAAACAGTACCAGTGAAGAAAAAAAAGCAAAATAGTAACAGCATCACAGGCATACGACATGGGCTTCTGTGGTAACAATAGCCAATGGTGACGCACAGATTGCGTCGATTGCTTCCATGATGATAGCCTAAAAGTCATTGGAGATATACTCTGATATCAGCATCAGCTACTTTTCCTGATACATGTCTCAATGTCTATGGATTCATAGGAAGTGATGAGGTAGTCACAAAAGCTTATGAGTTTATGGGTTAAACCACAAATTCTTTTAGAAAAAAAAACACTTTTTAAATGCGTTTTTACATATTAGCACTAAGTTCTTAGTTATATGCTAATTCAATTTGAAAAAGTGATCAATAGAAAATTCAAAAAGCAGACATAAGTGCGACAGATGGGTCTAATGGCACCTTCACATAGTTATGAACTACCTTAAATATTTTACAATTTAATGTGATTTGATATAACGATTTATTATACCCTCCACCATAGGATGGGGGTATATTAACTTTGTCATTCGGTTTGTAACACATCGAAATATTGCTCTAAAACCACATAAAGTATATATATTCTGGGTCGTGGTGAAATTCTGAGTCGATCTGAGCATGTCCGTCCGTCCGTCCGTCCGTCCATCTATTGAAATCACGCTAACTTCCGAACGAAACAAGCTATCGACTTGAAACTTGGCACAAGTAGTTGTTGTTGATGTAGGTCGGATGGTATTGCAAATGGGCCATATCGGTCGCTTTTACGTATATCCCCCATATAAACAGACCTCCAAATTTGGCTTGCAGACCCTCTAAGAGAAGCAAATTTCATCAGATGCGGCTGACATTTGGTACATGGTGTTAGTATATGGTCCGGAAAAACCATGCAAAAAATGGTCCACATCGGTTCATAATTATATATAGCCCCCATATAAACCGATCCCCAGATTTAGATTGCGGAGCCTCTAAGAGAAGAAACTTTCATTCGATCCGACTGAAATTTGGTACATGGTGTTAGTATATGGTCTCTAACAACTATGCAAAAATTGGCTCACATCGGTCTATAATTGTATATAGCCCCCATATAAACCGATCCCCAGATTTGGCATGCGAAGCCTCTAAGAGAAGCAAATTTCATCCGATCCGGCTGAAATTTGGTACATGGTGTTAGTATATGGTCTCTAATGATCATGCAAAAATTGGCCCACATCGGTCTATAATTATATATAGCCCCCATATAAACCGATCCCCAGATTTGACCTCCGGTGCCTTTTGGAGAAGCAAAATTCATCCGATCTGGTTGAAATTTGGTACGTTGTGGTAGTATATGATAGTTAACAACCATGCCAAAATTGGTCCATATCAGTCCATAATCATATATAGCCCCCATATAAATCGATCCTGAGATTTGGTTTTGGAGCCTCTTGGAGGAGCAAATTTCATCCGAGTCTGTTGAAATTTGGTACATTGTACTAGTATATGTCCGTTAACAACCATGCCTAACTAGGTCCATATCGGTCTATAGTTATATATAGCCCTCAGATAAATCGATTCCCAATCACACAAAAATTGGTCCATATCAAGTTCATAATTGTATATAGCCCCCATATAAGCGACCCCATATTTCAATTCTGGCTCCCTACGTACCGTGCAAAAGTCCATATCGACTTGAATTTATTTGTAGACTTACCTACACATACATTTTTTGTCTAATATATACCACGTATGGACTAACTCACAATTTAGAAAACGATTTCAGATATCACAACCCAAGTAATTCGATTGTGGATGACAGTCTTTCGTAGAAGTTTCTACGTAATCCATGGAGGGTACATAAGATTCGGCCTGGCCGAACTTACGGCCATACATACTTGTTTTTTTTTTTATTAATTCAATTTAATAAATTATTATACCACATTATTTTTCCCCTTTTTAAAGTGAAAAAAAAAAAACCAGCAAACTTTGGTAAATTTCTTGAATTGAAATTCTGGTTGTCAAAATTTTATTCAAAATTCAGAATATTTAACTAACGATTTCTCCATCAAATTTCAAACCGTTATGTGGCACTTGTTCTCAAATACTGGTTTACACTGGAAAGAAATTACGTCAGTGTTCGAATCTTCGAATAGAAAATATCAACTAATTTCATCATTTAAATGCATGTTTTTATTTCCAGTTCAACCGTTCGAATGGTTGATGATTGTCTCATTTGAGACTGTATTCTTTTGTGCTTTGTTTTCTTTTTTTTAATTTTGTATATATTATATATATTTTTTATTTTTATTTTGATTAACAAGCTTCCATATTTGTTTGTTTGGCCGGTTTTTTTTTAATATCTGTATTAACATAAATTTTAACGACTCCATTTAATTTTTGCCTATTTAGAATGTGTAAATGGAGAACGGCATCACTCTTGGCCACACCAAATCACACTCAGACTGTTTGTGTGATTTTATTGCTATGGTTTGTTTTCATTCTGTTATAGATATTTATTGAAGCATTTTGTTTTCAAATAATAAAGAATAATAGCAAATGGGTTTATATGTATATAGTTGTCTTATAAGAATACATGAAATAATCAGAATTACAAGTACAATATAAGTGACCTTGCCGAATTCAATCTACACGCAGAGAAGGAATATGATCACCTCAACCATGTTTCGAGAGCAAAATGTTATTTTTGGACGGTGACCATGGAACATTTTTGTCGCAAAAATGGTGTTTTCTCGGCAAACATATACATGGTTGCCGAGGTCAGACATATGCTTTTTGAGAAAATAACATGGTTGCCGCAAACATGTTACATGTTCTCCGTCCAAAATAAAATTTTGCTCTCGAAAAATGGTTGAGGTGATCATATTCCTTCTCTGGGTGTAATTGGCCCTAATTCATGTGATTATACTCAATATGGTAGTGGAATGAATGAAGATCTTTACAATATCATAACACGAACGACGATTGAAAAGGCCGAACAAAATTTCGCAATTTTCGGAGATTAAAAAACAAAAATGGAATTCCGAAAATTTCAGAAAAAATGAACATACGAGGGCAGTTTGGAAACTTCTTAGCCTAGCACAAAAAGCGCGGTATAAACAGAAAAAGGTTAAGTGTTTTGGAAACTTCCATCTCTGTTATGAACACATGTTAAATTTTGTTTCGATCTGGCAACTCCTTCATATGGAAACAGGTGTTCAAAACAGACGCATCCGCAATGGAAAAATTAGAAATGCGTGCTGTCATTAAATATTTACATAAAAAAGGTTTATCGGGACAAGAAATTCATAATGATATGGTGAATGTGTTAGGTGAAAATGCTCCTTCATATGCAACAGTAAAAAATTGGGTTGCTGAATTTAAACGTGGTCGTACAAGCAACAACATAAATTGTAGCCAAAGTGCATGATATGGTATTAAATGATCGACGAATAAAAGTGCGTGAAAAGCTTTCTGCAAGATGGGTGCCGCATTTGTTAACAGTCGATCAAAAACGCATAAGAATGAACATTTCTCACGCTTGTGTGGATCGTTTTAAGCGAAATAAAATTGATTTTAAGCGACGTTTCATAACTGTTGATGAGACATGGATCCACCACTATACTCCAGAGACAAAAGAACAATCCAAACAATGGACTGAAGCTGGAGGAAGTGCCCCAAAGAAGGCCAAAACAATTCAATGGGCTGGTAAGGTTATGGCAACGAAGGGTAAAACAATAAATTCAGAGTACTATTGCAACCTTTTGGAGCAATTAAATGTACAAATTCGAGAAAAACGTGCTGACTTACAACACAAAAAAAAAGTTTCATCAAGAGCACCAGCGCCTCACAAGAGTGTTATAACAATGGCTAAAATCAACGAAATGAAGTACGAGTTGCGTGACCATCCATCTTATTCTCCTGATTTAGCTCCCAGTGAATTTTACTTGTTCCCAAATCTAAAAAAATTCCTTGCTGGCAAGCGTTTTACCTCAAATAAAGATGCAATTACAGTTGTAAACCACTATTTTGAAGACCTTGAGGAAAACTATTTTAATAAGGGCTTAGAATTGCTAGAAAAGCGTTGGACTAAGTGTATTGAAGTTTCAGGAGATTATATTGAAAAATAAAAATATTTTTCGAAAAACTAACTATTCTCTTTCATTGATAGGCTAAGAAGTTTCCGAACCACCCTAGTATATGTATACTTTAAACTATCCTTCATATACAACGAAGGCCTGGAAAGCCCTTATAAATTTACGGTAGGACGAAGTTCTACGGTTGCCCATAGTTATACTAGAAGCTGAACTTTATGCTCAGTATTAAAGAAAACGAAGTATTGTTATACATTGAAAATCGTATAACGAAAATGTGGGGACTACAACCAATTGCAATTGATTCCGGAATTTTTCATAGGTCTCAGAATTAATTTTTAAAAATATTGTAACAGACAGACCAATCGTGGTATCTCCGGGCTATGCGGGAGACATGAGTATGCAAATATTGGGAATTTGTCTCATTAAAATGTTTGCATACTTTCAAGAGACCTTATGTACTACTAGAAATGCGATGGACGATGAACTGTTTATCAAAACGTTTACTGCGTATTATTTATAAAGTGGTTACAAATGAGACGAAGTGTGACAAGAAATGGCATAAAATATTATCGTGTGAAAATCTTTGTTGATTCGAAACTAACACTGGAAGTTACTAAAATTTATTAATTTTCAAAAACATGTATATCTACTTGGAATATGCTACGAAACAAAATTTCGAAAAGAAAGCTAAAAACCACAGAGTTATTCTTCCATTAATCTATTTCTCTTTGCAACAATTCAAAATCTTTGGATTTAATAGAACTTTCTGTACATGAGTGAAGCGGAAGAGGAATGAAGAATTTCATTGTGGTTGTGTAGCAATGCAAAGCTAAAAATACCATTGCTCCTTGAAAATACCAACCAAACCCATCCATACCTTTTGTATCCTTCTACATCCTGAATGTTTCATATCTATGGCATCCCAATCAAATTTTTGTTTGTTTGTTTTCCTTGATAAATTGGAAAACATCCGCATTTCACTAAGCCATTAAAAAAAAAATTGACCTCAGTGCTGAGAATTTGATAGCTCGGTTCGAGTTACTTTAGTCATGTCTAACCAACTCCATAGACTCGTTGGTTTCCTTTAAGCAAACTTCTCTCGTGAGCTTTTCCAAATAAAGCAGACTAAAGTGCGCATTCATTCTTGACCACTTCAAAGCGAAAAAGAAACCCTGAAAACCTAAACTGACCAGGTGGCCATAGGCAATGGGAAGGATGAATGGCTGGATGGATGCCTTTTTAGCTTTTTAAGCAAATATCAGCAATTACGTGCCGTGCAAGTTCCTTTCACAAGCCACACTCAATACAAAAAGGCTAAGACCGCCATTTGGACATTCTCTTGTTACATAGATTTTAGCTTAGCAGTCTGGTATTGAATGGTGGGTCTCCCCACCTATATTTTTGGTTAATAATATTTTTTTTTTTTTGTTGAAAACCGCAGGGTTTATCCGTTCTACAGTTATTATTCAAATCTTTAATTTTCCTATCCTCAGAGGAAAATTAACGTTTTCTAGCCAACGCTCCTAACTGCTACTGCCCCAACGTAATATTCACTACGGTGTTTGTTATTTTTTTTTTATTTGGCTTACATTGAAACTAAAAACTCGTTCTCCTTTTCTTAGCCTTCTGCTGGAATTGTGGCAATTGGCTAAAGTTTCAGGCTAAAAATAAGATAAACGATAGAGGTGGTGGAAAAAAAGATCAAGAAACCAAAAAGGCAAAACCAAAAGCTCAAAGGAAAAACAACGAATACATAATTATACCGACAACAGAAAGAGCAGATCACAGAGTGGCATACAAATGAAACCGAGGGCAGTGGGTTAGTTTTTCTATGCACGTTTTTCTTGTGCTTGAATGGTGGAGTGCTGATGTGCCATTTGGTAGACGACGGCTTATCAGGAAAAATAGAAGACATTTGCCAGAGAAAACGCTACTTTTTCCATTAGCAGGAAATACATTTACTTGGGGGAATTGTTTGGGGTGACACACAAAGATCTATTGATAATCTTCTAAGGTCATAATCGTTGCTCGTGATCAAGGTTAATGGAGAAATATTTTCTAAAGCCAAAGAAAATTCATTCCTCCGAAATGAAATTTTACACAAAATAAAGTTTATTTTATTGTCTCTCAAAGGCAAACATTGCTTAAAATTTCGAGTGTATACCCGTAGATGGATGTTGCGCCGAGAGTCTTGTATATTCTGTTCTATTTTATAACCTTCGCGGGTTTCATATCAAAATTTGTACGAAAATCTTATTTATTATTCGATTTTATGGAAAAATAAAAATGTTGAACAAAGTGTTGGGAAAACTACAATTTTTTATGTCCAATTCCATTCAGTCAAACTCTTCCTTCCTGTTATTAAATATATTTTCTTTTCTGAGGAAGGAAATTTTAGACATACTAAGTTTTCTTTTGATGCTAAAAATTGTTTTACAAGCAAAAAAGAGACTACACGGATGAAAAAGACTGTTTTTCATATGTTTGGCTATAAACATTATATGTTTGGAACACAAATTTTTAAACAGAATATTTTTGAGTGCAAGCATATAATGTTCATAAACTAGCATAACATGTTTGGGACATATATGTTAATATGTTAGAACATATTATGTTTGGGACATAAAATGTTTGTAAATATAATATGCTTGGATGTAAACATATATTAATTTAGAAATAGCCTATAAACATATATGTGTTTAGTAGCTTGGAGCGCTATTTAACAGGGAGCGATATTGAATTAAGTTGGTGGTTGTTGCTTGTTATTACAAAATTAACATTTTATTTTTCCTTGGGCAATTGATCAGCTACTGTCCGCTGTTCGAATCCCCGTCCGGCAAAAGGTAAAATTAAAATAAAAAAAAAATCATACAATTGAATAATTTCTTCTACAATGTTTGTATTACAGAAAAAGGTGCTAAGAACTAAAAAATCTCGTGGAAGTGAGAAAGATGTGGGGGAATATACAATTGGGCAGAAACAAAATTTTGAGCATTCAGGTCGAAAACCTATGTTGTTAGCACCTATATTACCGTTTATTTTCATAATTCATTATGATTGTAAATATATAAATAAATAAATAAAATTTTGAGCACAATATTGTTTGGGAGAATTTTTTTTAAGCATATAATATTTTTGGGTGCAAAATGCTTCCAAACATATTATATGGTCACATAATAACATATTGTTTTTTGGAAGACAACATTATTGAATTTGGATGCAAAAATACAAAATGTTTGGAACTTAGACTACCCAAACATATATTGTTTAGACCAATATGCTTTCAAACATATTATATATTGGAAGAGATCAAACATATAAATGTTTGGGCAATACCCAAAAATATATATGCTTGAAGCAAAATATATATGGGAGTATATGTTACAGAAGCGATTTTTTGTGAGCGTGTAGGGACAATCATTATATCGCTTCCCATAAATTCGGATTCATTTGCTTTTTAAGAAAATACATTATGACAAAGGGTGTGTTGTGTTTTTTTATCGTAATTTGAAAAAAATCCAAAAATCGAATGGAAAACTATATTCTTTAAATATGAGCACCACAAAAAATATTGCTTACTTCCCTGAACATGCAATTAAATCTGCCATAGTACAAATCACAGATCTGAGTTTTAAATCATTTTGTTTGTAACATCAGTTTATTTTATAGAATTTTGTTTTATTCCACACAACTTTGGACAGGTTAACTCTCGAACATTTGTTAAAGATGACAGGTGCATTAGTTTTGTTTGCTCTTTTCGTTGTTGCTGTTGCTATATGACTGAGCCAGTATTGGCGTCATTGTCTGGTGCCCGAAAAATATTTAAGCTAACGAAGCGTGACCGCAGAAATTTTAAAGCCGTACGCCATACCCACGCCACAGCGTAACAAATTTGCCTCCAAATGTAAAAAGGGCTTTTTGCCATAACAAAACGAACAGGTATTCATTCATTCTTCTTTTTTTTGGATCGGAGGAGACATGTGTACTTGTTCGATGATATACAGACGGCCGGATGGACGAACGAATTTTTTTTGTGTGGCCCATGGTGGCATTTATACATACAGTAATGTGTATTAGGGTGTACCGGGAGATAATAGGATCATTTATAACTGTGTTTGAGGACACACTTTTTACTCTTTCTATGCAAAAAAAAAAAAAATGTTTGCTATGATGAGCGTTTAGTTCCACTAAAAATTATTAATTCATTGAGAATACATACTTACCTTTACTTAGAATACAACATTTTTGCAATATTTGGGATAAATTTCTTTGATGAAAGGATACATGCAATTTGTCAATTCTTCACTGAAGGACTATTGTCGTAAACCCAGAGATGTCGATATAATATAAATGTGATTTTTGCGTAGAAGAGGCATTTTGCTTACACGAGTTTTTCTTACGATAAACTTATCGTTGAAAACGTTTTGTCCTTAGAGTGAATGTATCCGACTTAAAAATATCCATCTTTACATAAAAGAAAATTTTCTTGGACTGAGAGCAACTTTTATATTTCCGAAACAATTCGTCAATATAATTGAAATCGTCCTTTCAATTTTCCTTGGATACACAGAAAATATATCACCAAAATATTTCCAATTATAAAGTAAATTAATGTTGAAAATTTTTTCAATTCTAATTAATAGATACAATTAACTTTTTAATCAAGATAGAAACATTAAGTTAATGATTGAAAATTTTACAATTTTTAATTAAAAAAATTAATTGATACAATTAACTGAACTAATTCGGAAGACTAAGTCAGTTAAAAAAGTGAAAAAAGAAAGTAATTGAAAATAGTTACCTTTTTTAATTAAAAAATTAATGGAGTTTTGCAATAAACATCAATTAAAAGCTTAATTGAAATTTGTTAATGAAATCAAGTATGTTTTTATGGCCAATTAAAACTGTGATTGATACTATCATTTTTGTGATTGAAGACATTTCAATTAAAAAATTAATTGGATCAATTAATTTCGTGATTGAATTACAATTTTTTTTTGTGTGTGCGGGGACACTCCCGCTTCCACTGGCGGTAAGCGAGTTGAAATGTTAATACTACCCGTTTTGCGACTCCTATTTACTACTCCTACATTAGGCGAATCGAAAGACTTATACCTTGAATTAGAAGTTGTGGAGTTTAGTCTATACAGTTTCTTACTCTATTTGAGCCACCGTGGTGTAATGGTTAGCATGCCCGCCTTGCATACACAGGGTCGTGGGTTCAAACCCAGTTTCGACTAAACACCAAAAAGTTTTTCAGCGGTGGATTATCGCACCTCAGTAATGCTGGTGACATTTCTGAGGGTTTCAAAGCTTCTCTAAGTGGTTTAACTGCAATGTGGAACACCGTTCGGAATCGGCTATAAACAGGAGGTCCATTGTCATTGAGCTTAACATAGAATCGGGCAGCACTCAGTGCTAAGATAGAAGTTCACCACTGTGGTACACAGAAAAAAATTTCACGAAAATTTTTCTATTTAAAATTTTAATTGAGTTTTAAAAAATATTCAATTAAAAATTTAATTGATTCAACAAATTTTTTTATTGAAACCAAAATCAATCACAAAAATTAATAGTATCAATTAATTTTTTAATTGGATCAATTAATTTTTTAATTGACCTTCAATTAATTTTTTAATTGATACTATCATTTCTGTGATTGAAGACATTTCAATTAAAAAATTAATTGGATCAATTAATTTCGTGATTAAACCAGAAAAAAATTTTTTGTGTGTATCACAATGGACTGAATAGTCTAAGTGAGCCTGATACATCGGGCTGCCACGTAGCCTAACCTAACCTACTCTATTTGAAAATCAGGATGTACAAAGACTTTGTATCAATAATTTGTATACACAGAAAAGAATTCACGAACATTTTTCCAATTAAAATCTTAATTGAGTTTTAAAAATATTCAATTAAAAATTTAATTGATTCAACAAATTTTTTTAATTGAAACAAAAATCAATCACAAAAATTAATAGTATTAATTAATTTTTTAATTGGATCAACAAATTTTTTAATTGATACTATCATTTCTGTGATTGAAGACATTTCTATTAAAAAAATAATTGTAAACTAATTTCATTATTGAATCATTTGTACATTTACATACATTTGTCCTTAATAGGTTTAAATTTTAAATTTAAAATTTTTTAGTACATCCAAGGGCCCTTCTCCAGAGATGCGCTTATTTCCAGCCCATGACAAGCCCATGTAAAAATCATTGCTTCTAATCCGATTTGAAAGAACTTCCGGATCCAATTTTTTTTTTTTTTGCTGAGAAAATTATTCGTTATTATTCATATTTTAAGGGTTATTCTTGTGAGGAAGAAACTGTATGTTAATAAAGATTTTCTATTCTCAAGTGTAATGGATAAAATGGATATTTTTTAATTTTCATACGAAAAATTTTCTGCGTTCCACCTTAATATGACACATGATAACGCAGAGAAATTACGTTATTTTATACGAATGCATTCAGTCTAAGGTTACACATAGGACACCTGCTTAAAATTGGTTTCCCTAAACTGAAAATACATCTCTCTGGTGAAATAATCAACCGGTGGTGCTCCTTCTATACATGTTTATTACAAATAAAAACTTCTTTTCTGTTAAAGGACATTTATTTCATACAAAAGTATTGTTCTCCCCCTTACCTCTTTGTTGTTACCATGTCAACTGAGTATTAAACTCTAACCCATCTCATAATGACAACCATCCAAGTATGTGACCATAGGCAAATGTATGACAGTACGTGCTTTATGCTATGCTGCTCCTATGTTTTTATTATTCAAAAAATAAAAACCATCATAAAGACCTTAGTGCTAAAGTCGGGTTATAAAGTTGATGTGTAACTCTAACTATGCCATGCTCCAATGGAGAAGAAACGTAACTTTTTGCGCCAAATTCTAAACCATGAAATTCATTTCATTCATGTTTATGTCCTCCACTCTATGATCATACACGCTCACTAGCAATGTCTCTAATTTGGTTGTCTTTTATGGCCAACCCAACAACCATGTGGATTTTATAGTTGAGGGGAAACCACCAAGTTCCATAAACATTTCATACCATGTACACACATGTATACGATTTTTATGTGGCTTACTATCATTTTCCGATTTGAACTTGAAATTTCAAATAAATTTTGACTATGCTGCGGATGTTGGTGTTGCTTTTTTCGTTTTTTCGTTTTTTTTTTTTTTTTTTTTTGCGTGTGAAGTTGACATGAATGACAGGAACAGAATTGAGGAACAGCAATTCATTTACAAATTTTTTCAAATTAAAAATTGGACAAAAGAGTTTCGTCATAATGCAATTATGGAAGACCTTATGAGTCCGATATGATGGAAACCCGTTCACTTGCAGTGAAATAAGCTATGAATTACGGTTTCCATAGATGAGCATGTCAAAAACACAATGCTAATTGACAATATTTTCCCACAATGTTATCAAAATAAATGTCAGTTTGTTTATATTTTTAGATAACGTTGCAATTGCAAAATTTTTGTAACATTTACGGTCATTTTCATGTAGCTCAGTTAGGCTTTAACTGCCAGTTAACCGAAAGAAAAATGGAAATATCTTTTCTCCAGTTAACTTTAACTGAAAAATTTTAAGCAGTTAAGTTTCTAACTGGCATATGGAATATATACGCAAGATGACAGATATGTAGATACCACGGTTTAAAAGTTCGTTAGCTAACGTACCACTAACGGAGCTTCATGAAAATGGGGGTTAGAGGAGAAAAAAATAAACAAAGTTACGATGGTGAACTTTAACTAGGAGTTATGTTTTTCCTTATTACAACGCAGAATTTAATGATAATTGTACTATTGAATATTTTATTCGGAAGGGTGGGGGTCGATAACGAAGGGGTACCTAAAATTTCAAAAAATGTGGTTTGTTTTACAATCCATTTTAAAATTCTTAGAAAAATCTGTTTTCAGATAAGTTGGTCCCATCATAATGTCTACAACAACATTTGATATTTGAATAAGATTTAAGCCTGAATAGTTTACTCTACTCTCTAAGAGTTAGTCTTCCAATTCAATAAAAAATCGGTGTGTACGCGAATAGCACGGGGCAATTGTCTGCACTTAAAAAAATATTTATTGACTTTAGTGCAAAGATTTCATGTACTCAACACACGAATGCGAATATAGAAAACACATTTCTATGACTCAAATTATTTTCCTTGAGAAAAAATCGATATATTTCAATGAAGGCATTGTGGGTAAATGGATAAATTTATATATGTCCAAAAAGCTGGGAAAAAATCTTCATTATTGTTCTTAAATTCGGTGATTTTTTGTATCTTGATCATACATCTATAACGTATTCAACAATACATTATTTTAATGACTCGTTTTACTTGAAACAAGGCATATATAAAGGTTTATATAGAAAGGTTTGTCCCAAATACATACATTTAAATATCACTCGATCTGGTCAGAATTTGATAGACTTCTACAAAATCTATAGACTCAAAATTTAAGTCGGCTAATGCACTAGAGTGGAACACAATGTTAGTAAAAAAATATGGGAAACATTTAAATCTGAAGCAATTTTAAGGAAACTTCGCAAACGTTTATTTATGATTTATCGCTCGATATATATGTATTAGAAGTTTAGGAAAATTAGAGTAATTTTTACAACTTTTCGACTAAGCAGTGGCGATGTTACAAGGAAAATGTTGGTATTTTGACCATTTTTGTCGAAATCAAAAAAACATATATATGGTAGCTATATCTAAATCTGAACCGATTTCAACCAAATTTGGCACGCATAGCTACAATGCTAATTCTACTCCCTGTGCAAAATGTCAACTAAATCGGAGTTAAAAATATGACCACCTCTGTGGTCATATGAGTGTAAATCGGCCGAAAGCTATATATGGGAGATATATCTAAATCTGAACCGATTTCAACCAAATTTGGTACGCATAGCTACAATCCTAATTCTACTCCCTGTGCAAAATTTCAATTAAATCGGAGCAAAAAATTAGCCTCTGTGGTCATATGAGTGTAAATCGGGCGAACGATATATATGGGAGCTATATCTAAATCTGAACCGATTTCAATAAAAATTGTCACACTTGACTACCCTACTAATTGTACTCCTGCAAAATTTCAACCAAATTGGGGTAAAACTCTGGCTTCTGGGTCCGTATTAGTCCATATCGGGCGAAAGATATATATGGGAGCTATATCTAAATCTGAACCGATTTCAATAAAATTTGGCACACGTGACTGTAGTACTAATTGTTCTTCTTGTGCAAAATTTTAAGCAAATTAGGGTAAAACTCTGGCTTCTGGGGCCATATAAGTTCATTTCGGGCGAAATATATATATGGGAGCTATATCTAAATCTGAACCGATTTCTTCCCAAATCAATAGGGTTCTATTCTGAGCCAAAACACATACTTGTGCCAAATTTGAAGTCGATTGGACTAGAACTGCGACCTAGACTTTGATTACAAAAATGTGTTCACGAACAGACGGGCATGGCTATATCGACTCAGGAGCCCACCCTGAGCATTTATGCCAAAGACACCATGGTCTATCTCGTCTCCTTCTGGGTGTTGCAAACATATGCACTAACTTATAATACTCCGAAAAGCGGACACCTCTCAAAAGTGGACAATTTACGTCAGACGTTTGCTATAATATAACATTAAGATTAACTCCCAACTGTGGACAAAATTTAGTCGTCCGTGGGTGTCCACTTCTAAGAGGTTTCATTGTAAATAAAACTGCTATACTTGAAGCATTCCTACTGATGATCATATACAATCTGTATACTAAAAATCGACAATTTGAAAAGTAATATTTTCACAAGTGTACTGTATATAAACTTTTCACAGTTCTATGCTATACACGCGAAAAAATAATTCTTTCCTCTCAAACGAAATTTAGACAAACAAAGTTCGTATCTATTTTGCGTTTTGCTGTAAGGAAGTTTATTTGGAAGAAAAGTATATACTGTTTGTGATAAACGTTTACTCTTTTCCAGGATGTAACAACAATTTCATAAAGACTAACTCAAAAAACAATCTTTTCTGGCTAATTGCATTTTCCCCTCTCATCTTTCTAACTTCCACGAGGTTTTTTAGTTCTTAGCGCCTTTTTCTGTAATACAAACAATGTAGAAGAAATTATACGATTTTATAAATTTTTAAAATTTTACCTTTCGCCTGGACGGAGAATCGAACCGCGGACCATGCAATTTGTAAGCCAGCACACTATCCACTGAGCTACGTAGCTGTTATTGGCATCAATAGCTAACTATCCATATAAGTTATATTAATGTAGCATAGCTTGCGGCGCCCACGAGCCGATTAAACAAACTTTATTTAACAGAAACAAACATTTAGTTGGGCACCGTGGAGCAGTGGTTGCTACGTCCGCCTTGCATGTCAAGGTTCGAGCCCTGCTTCGACCGAACTCCAAAAATTTTTTTAGTTTTTTTTTACATACATTCCAGATATGTTCGAAAGATTCCGAAAAGATGTTCAACATTACATACTACTATATGAAATTTTTACTATGAACTGTAAAATGTGTCTTATTATAGACTTAAAGTCAGAAAAGAACAGTACTTGATATAAACGAAATGGACTGTGTTGTTGGTTCAAAAATATTTTTTTTATTGAAAAAATAAAAATTTTGTAACAAACGAATTTTTTGTTGATAAAAGTTTAAAATTTTCGAAGAAATTAAAAAAACTCTAACAAAAGAAAAACGTTTTCGGTACACGTTTTCCAAACGTTTTTTTTTTTTTCTTTGCGTGTAGGTCTTTTCTTATTGTGTTAAGCTCGGTCAGTAGCCGTTAATATGTGAAAAATTCACATATTAAAATTCTTGCACTTTCTATATAGTACTCTCCTTAACCTAGAATCCTAAACTGAAACAGAAATTAGCATCGCATATATCCATCAAATAAAATTATAAATAAAAAACAATATTGTTTACGCTGTTACATATCATCATTAGTGAATACCATATTGCTAATTAGCGATTTGCACAATTTGTGGCATATGCTTCGTATTTGCAACATCTTCGTGTAAACTAGACCATGGGAAAATTGTATGAAATTTGTAATCTTCCGAAAACAATGCACAATTTTGCTGCAAACAATCACAATCAACTATAAGCTGGCATGTCATGCAATTAAGAGATTTCCAAATATGCACCAAAATTTGAAATCTCATTGTTGAATTAATTTTGGTTACAATTAAATTCCCATTATACAACAGACCCGAAATCATGCATCACCCCATTGTCATATCAACGTCTGTATTACACTGTGGCATATTTAGTCTTTTATTTTGTTTGTTTTTCACTTACAGCCAGGGACAAAAATAGCGTGCATTTAATTAATTAAAATATAAAATTATTGTTTTTATGATGACAAGAGGCTCTTTTATCTCATAAAGCTCATTTGTGAGACATGCAGGGAAAATTACCACTACCACAGCAATAATTCACGCCTCCCATAGGTGAACCTAGGTGGAATATAAACGCGTTGATAAAAGAGTTAAAGAAAGAACTTCCGTTTCCGTTCACACATTGAAACGACAAAAATATTAGTAGCTATGGGTATTTTTTCGTTTAAATTCCATTTGATATATGTCAGCAACGATTTTTTAATTAATTCTGGCGCCTTTGAGAGAGTACTGGAAAAAAGAGAATGACAACGAAGTACACATTATGAACCAGAGTTTATTTGTAAGGTTGTAGGTTCTTGGTACACTGAAAAATTATTGGAGTAAATACAAAGATTGCTTGTTGATGACACTTACAGTTTGGAAACAAAAGGTAGTCGCGTGGGATTAAATCAGGAGAATACGGGTGAGCAACAATTCTTAGCGTTTTCATTGTTAAAATCATATTTTTCTTCCTTAATCGGGGTTGTTATTTTTTCAATTAAGTCTGGAATAGACCCAGCCCAGTGATCGTTGTTCGTATGGATCATATCCTCTAGAGCAGAAGACTGACATCCCAATAGTTGTACCATGGCCGATCATTTTACCCTTCTGCCGGTTTTACCACAACGGATTCGAAATGCTCAAGGAGTAAATACCCTATTTTGATGGATTTTGCACAATAATTGATTGGGCAAATTAGTCAATGCAATTTCCATGTCGTTAATAATCACTCAAATTTTAACACTTGCAGTTAGTCGTTTTGTCCGTCCGCATCTGCTGACACCAAACACATCCGTTCCATTATGTCTTCTCGGAGACAACAACTATACGCAATGTATAACTCCACAGAAATTGTGTGCGTAAACGCTATGGTCGTGATGTGTTCTGAATAATTAATGAATGTTTAATAGGTTTTGATTAATTTCTCACACGTTGAACTGTCTGCCCGATCCGTCCGTCTGTCTGTTCAGCCTTCCGCTTGACCACCTATCGTTATGGCTGTCGCCTCATTAAGACATCGCTCGCACAAGTAAATGACCTTTGGGTAAACCAAAATAATGAAATGTAGTCATTGAGAATTACACGCATTCATTTATTAATTGGCTTAAGCTTTTATATTGCCTCCAAATAATTATATTGGAGCAAGAATAAGAGCTTTGATTAATTTGAAATTACATATTTTTCTCCTTCGGCGAAAGGTTGATGTAAATGTCAGAAGCGGTTCTTATTTAATTAAAGTAAATTCGTCTTGTAGTAGAAAGAAGAGAGAGAGAGGGAAAAAACTCTATTTTACTTCTTTTCATCAATCTTTTCCTAATGTAATTAAGTTACCTACCACCAAGTCTCATTCATTTATTCATAGCCCCTGTTATCATCTATTATACAGACATCAAAGATTTCTAAAGTCTATTTGCCGACAAGCTATTATTTTGCCTCGTAACCAGGGAATTTAAATATTTCCCACAATGCAAATATGTATGAGGAAAAATGACAAAAGAATTAATTGAAAAGCCATTGAGGAATTCGGAATAAAATAATATTTCCTTGAAAGCATGTCATAAAGAATGCTCTTGGTTTTTGGAAATGATATTTCAGGAATTATTCTAGCAATAATGAATGACACAAATAAAATGGATGAAAAAAACGTGATCTATCTTTTATGCAGAAAAGGAAGATTGGCTTTGTCCTTTTTTCAGGCGAGGAACGAGGAAGAGAATTAATGTTTACGGCATCATAATTGGAAAATTTTGTTTAAGATATTTTATAATGTAGTTAAATTTTTTGAGGTGAGGTTATTGTGAGCATCTAATGTTTTGGGAAACTCAGTAACAACTTGGAGGAACACATGAAGGAGATGTTTGGATTGTATGAAATCGCATTGTATGAAATCGCATGAAACATATACATTTTTTTGTGAAGTTAGAATGGGAGATCGCAGATACCATTATAGAGTAAGCAGGATAGAATTGGTTTGTGATGAGAATATATGGAGTTGCAAGTTCTCAGACAAGAAAATGCAACAGTAGCTGCCGATGGAGATAAAGAGAATAACAATAATAGGGATGTTTTCTTTTATCACTGGATATGCTAAGCCGTGAATGACTAAAAGAAAACAGAGTACTCGTTTACCCAGGACATCTCCAAAAATATGCAACACTATCATCAGCTGTTTAAAAACAATCACAGAAAAGAAGTGAAATCTTGCATTTTTAATGTATGAAATACTCCAATTAGTAATAAATATTTACTGCTGCGATTATTTATGACACGGTTCCACTTTGAATTGCATGTTTTTCGACAAATTAGTCACAATAAATTGCTATTGTGAATCGATGAAGCGTCCCTTTATCTAAATAAAATCTGGCAACATCGGCGCGACTTGCACTGATGAGATGTTCTGGATAGAACACCAGTGCAACGATGTTCTGGATAGCTCATACAAATGTTGTATTCAGTGCAAAAAGAAAGCAGCCCTAATATTCCGAAGCTCAAATCTATCCATCTATAATAATTCTACATATGCCGTTATTATCGCCACATTCATGTCACCCTATAATAACATTTTTTTTAATTTCTCCATACAAGAAGAAAAACAACATGGTTATCTTCAAAATTTAAGAAGAAAAACTATATTTCTTCGACCTATAAAGTTAAGGGACTTGTATATGTGAAGCAAAAGCTTTATGATGATACTATTTGTATCGAACACTCAAACGCCGTAAAAAGATTTCGCTCCCGTCAAAAAGTCCTAATCTTGAGGTCAATGTGCGAGAGCAAAATTTCTTATCACGATCACTACAATTCACGCTCAATTACACATTTACCATAAAATCATCTTCACGAAAAATTCAATTCAAATTAACATTAAACAAGTATATACGGCCGTAAGTTCGGCCAGGCCGAATCTTATGTACCCTCCACCATGGATTGCGTAGGAACTTCTACTAAAGGCTGTCATCCACAATCGAATTACTTGGGTTGCGATAACACTTGCCGATGGCAAGTTATCGTAAAACTTTTTAACACTGTCTTCTAAATTGTAAGTTAGCCCATACGGGGTATATATTAAACAAAAAAAAGGGCGGTTAAATACGTATATAATATAGTTTGACAAAAAAAAAATTGACAAAATTTTCTATAGAAAAAAAAACTTGACAAAATTTTCTATAGAAATAAACGTTTGACAAAACTTTCTATAGAAATGAAATTTTGACACAACTTTCTATAGTAATAAAATTTGACAAAATTTTCTATGGAAATAAAGTTTTGGTAGATTATTTTTGGCGATATGGACCAATTTTTGTGTAATAAGTCATCGGCTATATATAACTAAAGACCGATATTGACCAATTTTTACATGGCTGTTAGAGGCCATATATTGACAAAATGTACCAAATTTCAACCGCATCGGATGACTTTTGCTATATATAATTATGGACCGATATGGACCAATTTTTGCATGGTTGTTAGATACCATATACCAAACACCATGTACCAAATTTCAACTGGATCGGATGAATTTCGCTCCTCCAAGAGGCTCCTGAGGTCAAATCTGGGGATCGGTTTATATGGGAGCTATATATAATTATGAACCGATATGGACCAATTTTTCCATGGTTGTTAGAGACTATATACTAACACCACGTACTAAATTTCAATTGGATCGGATGAATTTTGCTCCTCCAAGAGGCTCCGGAGTTCAAATCTGAGGATCGGTTTATATGGGAGCTATATATAATTATGAACCGATATGGACCAATTTTTGCATGGTTGTTAGATGCCGTATACTAACATCAGGTACCAAATTTCAACAGGATCGGATGAATTTTGCCCCTCCAAGAGGCTCCGGAGGTCAAATCTGGGGATCGGTTTATATGGGGGCTATATATAATTATGGACCGATATGGACCAATTTTTGCATGGTTGTTAGAGACCGTATACTAACATCAGGTACCACATTTCAACCGGATCGGATGAATTTTTCCCCTCCAAGAGGCTCCGGAGGTCAAATCTGGCGATCGGTTTATATGGGGGCTATATATGATTATGAACCGACATGGACCAATTTTTGCATGGGTGTTAGAGACCGTATACTAAGACCACGTACTAAATTTCAACCGGATCGGATGAATTTTGCTCCTCCAAGAGGCTCCGGAGGTCAAATCTGGGGATCGGTTTGTATGGGAGCTATATATAATTATGGACCGATATGGACCAATTTTTGCATGGTTGTTAGAGGCCGTATACTAACATCAGGTACCAAATTTCAACCGGATCGGATGAATTTTGCTGCTCCGGGAGGCTCCCCAAGCCAAATTTGGGGATCGGTTTATATGGGGGCTATACGTAAACGTGGTCCGATATGGCCGATTTTCAATACCATCCGACCTACATCAATAACAACTACTTGTGCCAAGTTTCAAGTCGATAGCTTGTTTCGTTCGGAAGTTAGCGTGATTTCCACAGACGGACGGACAGCCGGACAGACGGACGGACGGACATGCTTAGATCGACTCAGAATTTCACCACGACCCAGAATATATATACTTTATGGGGTCTTAGAGCAATATTTCGATGTGTTACAAACGGAATGACAAAGTTAATATACCCCCATCCTATGGTGGAGGGTATAAAAAAGGTCTCAAACATTAGTGTTAAATAAATTCCAAAATGTGTAAGTAAAGATCAAAACCTTTAGATCCAATTCAACCTTTCGTTAGTGTTCTACAGCTAAAGTAAAGAAAGCCAAGGATCCTTCTGTTTTTATTTTGTTGTTTATTTCTGCTTTATAGTGGTGAGTTAGAAACTTCCATGCACATACCAAAGTTGAAAATTAAGAAACTTTTCTGCGTATCACAATTTTTTAGTAATATGTATTTCTCTATTTTTCTTTCAGAAACAATTAACATGATATCCAAGGTAAGAAAATTCGTAGTTAAATTTATGTGACTGACTTCACTCAAAAAAAAAGTGAACTCTCTATTCCACTGAAGCCAATTTAACTTTATTTTAGTTCATGGAATTATTATGTTTGGGGAAAGTTTTCTTTACTCTAATAATTTTTTGTTTACGTTAGTTAAATTAACTAAAACCGAGGAAAAAACTCAAATGAAGCATAATGATTAACTAAATTCGTACCTTCTACAAAATAGTTCAGAATTTCTTTAAATTTGTAAATTTTACCAAAAATGCGTCCATCATCAACTTCGTATATCACTAAAGACATTCTTGCAATTTTGAACTCCAAATTTTTCCTTTAAACTACAAAATTTTCTTTAACAAGTGAAAAAACTTAGTTATGTCTAAAAAATTTTCTTGAATTTGTCGAAAAATATTTACTTATTTTGATGACATCGGCGTGATGCCAACGTTTGTAATACTGTTTAGTTAAAATTTTCTACAAATATTCAAAATTTTCTAAAATTAACCGAAACATTTCTTCCTGGTGGGTTCACTGTTTTTTCAGTGTTGTTTTCGTATTCATTATTTAGGCTCCAAAGACTACAGATTTAAGTGTATTATGCTCGTATTTTTAACCTCTCTATCTATCTCTCTCTCTTAAAACATGCTAATTTGTAACCCCGCTTAAATGTATGTAATTGACGTGTTTTGGAATTCATTAGAATCAAATGAGTGTATATATAATTGTGAGTATCACGATATTAAAGTATATGCTCATAATTTTAACATCTCTTTCTCATAAAACATCCTAATTGTAACCCCTCTTAGTATTCTGACAAGAGAACAACATTGTTATACTATTTTAGTTTTTGAATTTTATTAGACGTGACATGCCTGTTTTATTTATGGCCTCCTATGATAAAATCTTAATGTTTAATAAGTTCTATATGGATAAAAATCCTATTGATAAATCTCCTAAAACCTATTATTGTAGCCAATTCAATATCTAAAAATTCATTTGAATTGTTGTGGACAATTATCTGTGACCGGACGTGGGAAGAAATATGATTATCTTTAGGGAAATCCAGTCAGGCATAATAAGTTTACAGGTCACGTCATTGACATTGCATGTGGTGGGATTTTTAAGTGCACTGATTTCTTACACTCAAGGCCATATGCGTGCGGGGAGCATGAAAGCGTGGGAACATTTTGGATATATGGTAAACATTTGTGGTCACAGTATTTATGTGACAGTTACATTTGTGTTTTCTACCCTTATGTATTATACGATTCATCAAATGTGGTCAAATTAATTGCATAAAGACATCTTATGATGTGGTCAATTATTTAGATAGATACACTGAAAAAAATATTGCCATGAGTACAAAGATTTATTGTCCTTATAATACAAATACGATTGTTGCT